>NC_139830.1:15015408-15365408 GCF_963691815.1 Echiichthys vipera | reverse complement strand
AAAATCATTAATGAGCTTAAGATGATCTCAGCTCTGCCTGCATAAAATCTTTTCTGGGTGCAGGCTTGATGGATTAAAACTCATTGAAAAGGCCAAGGAGCTGCCTTCTATCCAATAATATAAAGCGTGTAATTCCGCCAAAGGATCCTGAAAGTGGTTCTGGCTTCTCAAATGTGAGGACTTGCTGCTTTTCTGTATCTAAATGACAGGAAATTGAATATGATTGAGTTTTGGACTGTGGTTTGAACAATACAAGCAGTTTGAACACATAAAACTGTGAGAATTTCATCATTTTTTGACATTTCATAGACTCAACGAAGCCTAGATCCAGTGATACATCAGTTGAGATATACATCCTTACAGCTGATCTATCTATAAACTATAGTCGTTAATGTTAGTGACATACTGTATACAAACCCTTACTGGACAGAGGAATAGTCATATTTAAGTACCTTTCTCTAACTGAAGGGTTATTATTGGAGTGTCACTTAATATTTTGAGGGTCACATAAAAGTTTCATGTCTCCCTCACACACACATGCACACACATGCAGCAGCGGGCCCCTCACCTGAGCATCTTTTCTGCAGGGAGAGGATCTCCAGGTGGAGGCCATGGAGCAAAGTGAGGTGCTCCTGCTTGAGGAACACCACGCTCCTCTCCACGCTCCCTATCTGCCGGGAAAGGCTGCTCTCATCCCCCATGGCGAGTCTGAGAGGGGACAGAAGGAGCTGATTCATGTTTTTGTTTACTCCACCCGACTTCTTTTCCCCCCACCTTAACACACTTAAACTGTAAAGCTCCAGCTCCTAAATGTCACTTTCACACACTGAGAACATTGCTTATGTCAGCCACAGAGAGCCAGGAGGGCAAGTTCTGTATTGAGGTCATGTGGGAGCTATAAATAAGGTATTGATGACCAGAGAAGTCAGCAGAAAAGGAGAAAACATGCACCTCCTCCAAGGCAGGATGCTATACAAACATCTACAGACATCATTAAGCCTTTATTAGCTCTTAAGTACATGCAAATGGATCTGCTTACCTTTTAATGAATGTCAAGTGCCAAAATCTACTAAATATTATTAACAAGCGTTATAAAAGAGTCCTCTGATCAGGGCATGCTGGCCTCCAGTGCTGCTCCAAATCCCGTCGGCTGCGCCATTCACCCAAACACATTTTATCTGAGGCGTAAAAGTGCTTTCCAGCCGCATGTGACGCCGTTTGATTAGAGGACGAGGAGGCTGGACGGCCGCGTGAAAATGCAAAACCACCGCGACGCATGGCACCGCGGTGCTCCGGAGAACGCGCTCCTCCCTGCAACATGGAGCATCTTCACGAAGAGGATGTTTTCAGACGCGTAAACGCGAAAGCCTCCGAGGGAAGTGAGCAGTCCATTTTGCAACGTGCGCACCTGTCTCTCCCTCCACCGCCGACCGAGACATGGAGCCGCTGTGGACGGGAGGATGAGGCTGAGCTGGGGGAGTGATGAAAACAAGCCTCCGTGAGCAGAACACGCGAGAACATCGTACGACAGTCGGCGGGACAGCTGATTGGAGGGACCAGCCCAAATCAGCTGTACATCGACGCGTGGGAGTACAAAGGAAAACACGGTCCTGTGGTAGAAGCAATAAAAATAAATAAACAACAACAACAACAACAACAATAAGCAAACATCTTAAAATCTCACTTGGTGTTTATCAGTCAAACTGTTTATTTGGGGACTTTGTTTTTTTTTGCATGATAAACAGACACAATCCGGGCTGCTGCAGTGGTTCTCAAAATGCGGGCCGCGGACTTCCTGGGGACGTCTCGGGAGATTTGGTGTTACTTAACCCCGAGTCCCAGAACATTTAAATGGACATAACCTTTATCCGGCTGTTAAGTTTAACAAAACAACTTTTCGAAATACACTCCTTTGAAATAAAACAGACAACAACGGCCGAACATGTGAACAATTTCAATCACCTCTAACGTCAGTTAGGGCGCACTTACACTGTCCATCCGTACCGTACCCCGTGCTTTAGGGTACTTGTCCCCCCCTCCCTCACCCCCGCGGGCCAGGCCCGTTTGTACTCACACTGCCTGGGCCTCGGCGAATGCTTCTTAGCTGCCTATACGTCATCACGCCGTAACACGTCACACACATTGATGACGTCATCGCGATGTGTCGCTTCCTTTACAAATCTTTCCATAGACCTCTGAGTTTTTGTGCGTCTTGTCCAACTGTTTTTGAATATTTTCATCGACCAAATCCGCAGTAAACACTCCACCTCCGCATCACACAAACGTGAACCTTTCGCCGCCGTTGTTTTATATGTCTGTGCATGGTCCGTCCTGCTTTTTTCTATGTTCGAACAGGCGGATATAAAATGACGTCAGAGCCGCCGTAGGCCTCGTGCTTGTAAACCTGCGCACACTCGTGCTCGTACATGTGCAAACGTGCTTTACAAAAGCCCACCTCTCCAAAATGGGCTGTGGCCGGCACTCACACTGGTCAAACTAACTAGACTTTACCTGTGAAACATGCTTGGGCTCGATACGAATGGACAGTGTGAGTGCGCCCTAAGACATCTTTTTCATCCATAAGAAAGAGGTAAAATGACAATTACGTTGTTTCTTAAAAACTCAGATCTGTTCAAACAACGGGGAACACTGCACTGCGGCATCGGAGAAATACAAGGTTTGGACCCAGAAATCATATTTTGAAAGGGTGTTACGTCACGACTTGGCGGCTGGATAGGATCTATTTGATTACTGTCATGTAGCTTATATTATATAAAATACAGCAGAAGTATGTGAAAATAAATCTAGCTCCACCTGTACCAACATTATAATGCTGACATTACTCTATCAGTAACAATATTGTAGGAGCTATTTTATGCCCACGGTTTGCATTTTATTATTTAGTCTAGTCTTTAGTGTACTATTATTTTTGGACACATAGTGGCGGTCACTTGGAGCACAGGGTGGTTTGAAAAGGGGCACAGGTGACAGGAAGCAGTAACACAGGTAGGGGCTAAACAGTTTTTACCGGCCCTGCAACAGAGAAGCAACACACCACGATGAAAAGAGTTACAGAATCTTGTGCATGCATCTCTATGTCAACTACCCACACCATATACTCTACAACCTGTTAACCGCGTCAGTCTGGTAACGCACAGCGGGGAATATTTAGAGAAGTTTGACCAGCGACCGAACCAATCAGCGTTGGTTTTGAGGCGGGTCAAAGTGTGACGCAACGCAACTTATGAGGATGAGATGAGCGCAGTTATCGAGCAAGCCGCTGGGTATCCATTGGGATATGGACCGGGCACCTGAAATTGTGCCTTTTATCTGTAAATTTGCATTAGACAAACGGCAAAAATCCTTTACCGACATGTTGTTTACCTCCTGAGCTTTGCCTCAACGCTGATTGTACGTCATACGCTTCGTTGATCTGATTGGTCGATTCATGTTGGTGATAGCGGATGGTTTATCCAATCAACAACCAGTATTTTCGCCCCTTCCCAAAAGATCTCTAAACAAGAGTTCCCAAACGGACGATGGCGAAGTCAGTTTAGGTTACATCTGTTCCTTATGTCCAATTTGAATTGTATGAATAACGTTTTAAATTGTGATATAGCTATTATTTAAAGGTTCGGAGTATTTCTCACACCACTGCTATGTAGTATTGATAAGTATTACTAGACCGTAAGCTAATTTGCCCAAGTACTCCAGACTGTTTTACTCAATTAATCCCAAAATCTGCAGAAACTGACAAATGAACTTTAGTAAAAACAGTCACAACACAACACGTGTCCTTTCAAACTTTATTTTCACGTTAAACAAATAGTTAATATACAAACATATAAATCAAAGTTTTAATTAGAAAACAGTCCAAAACATGAAAAAATAAAACTGTTATATTTACACTTAAAGGCATAATTTTGTGAAACATGACAGATCACTTAGCTCTCACGACCTCAGGTGCTTCAAGATCCTTCCCCTTAATGAAGGGTTTTAATGTTCTTGATGAGCTGCACAGTGTCAATAGTCTTCACTGAATTTATTCATTTAATTTTTTTCATAGTTAATACATAATATTTCACCAACCACCAGGAAAAAAGCCACCAAATAAATGAACAAGCAAGGATATAAGACTGGAGTTTTGTTTTGTTGGTTGTGATAAGGGAGCTGGTATTTTCTAATTCTGAGAGATCGATGCCGTTTCCTGTGTGAGACGAGGCAGCGTGACTTCATAACAGCTGCCCCTCTCTCCTGAAATAACGTGTCCACTACCCACTAATACAAAACCATAGATCCTTTGACCATTGGGACAAATAGTTTGAAATCCAAGCCATACAGACAGCAAAAAGAGCAGGAATTGGAGCTTGATTCACTCCAAAAGTTCCTCAAAGTGTCTTTACGACGCTTCTTCGAGGAGGCATCTCGACTTGGCTGCGGTTTTATCACAAACCCTAAAAGCACACAGCAGCATGATCTATAATTTCAACAACATTACAGCTTTATACGACACATTCACAAATATAAGCTTGCTTGTTACAAGGAACTTCGATTGTTTAAGCTGCCCTAATTCAAAGAACTGAAAAAAAGAAGCAAATCTACATTCACAATAAAAAAAATTCAAAAGGGAGTTACTTTTGATATTACAATCTGGGAATCAGCCACGACAAAAAAATAATCCAAATTTTTACCGCCCCCCTCCCAAACAGTGCTGTTTCTTTAGTGCAGTGATGTCTTTGATTTTAACGTGGACAAAGAGTTGCATGTACAGGCCCTGATAGGTTTTGTCATGTAAGTATTTCAGTGTACACTTTGTGTGTCTGATGTTTCCTTCCGACCCAGTTCAGCATGTTGGCGTTTGTAATATGCTTGACAGACTGGTTTTAGGGCTCGAACATGTGTGCGTTCAGACTGAGGTTTTCCCCTGTAGACGTTGGGAAAATGTAAATATAAGACCCAAACAACACAACTTACACGATCATATCAGCTTCACTATAATCAAGTTATTTTTTTCAAAAACAGGGGCATTCTTTGAACATCTTAAATCCACAACTTCTTTTGAGTACAAATAAATTACACATTTACACAATTTAACCCCTTAAACAATGATTATACACAAAAAGGCAAAACATTAATGGCATCAAATATTTCCATATAAGGACTGTAATGCTATGATCAGCGGTGAGAGAGTGTGTATGAGAGTTCGCTGTGTTCACAGATCTCAGACCGGTCGGTTTTTCTACATCTCGCGGTGCAAATGGAAAGGCAGGAGGCACAGATCTACCAAGATCCCACAAAATAAAGACATCTGTGGCGTGTTGAGGTGACTGCAGGGATGTTGAGTGTGCCGCCCTCCGCAGGACAAATGTAGAACAACAACTTCTGCCTGTCTGAAAGCTCCTACTGCAAACTCACGGCCCACTAAAGGAATGCATGCAAATTGTGAAGACATGGACGCTAGTTTGTACTGCAGCACTTTCTATTGTCACTTAGCTTGTTTTGTTTTGTTTTCATTTTACAGGCTTCAAGAGTGCTCATGGATTCAGCAGCCGGCTGAGCTGTCTGACAGCCTAAGATCTACTAACACAATGAATACAAATACAATTTGCCGATGAGGTCTGAGGGGCAAAATCTGCTATAACCTGACTATTAGTTTTTTAGATTAAATAAGAAATCATTTAGTCTATAAAAATGTCAAAAAATCGTGAAAAGTGTCAAAAAAAATTGTGAAAAATGTCCATCCCAGTTTCTTAGAATCCAAAGAGACTTTACAACCAAAAGTATCCAATTTAATATGATATAAAACTGAGAAAAGCAGGAAATCTCCATATTTAAAGAGGCTGAAACAGCATTTTCTGTCATTTCCGCATGAAAAATTACTTTAATTACTTTAACGATGATCCGATTTTCAGAATAAGAAGGCACTGATTTTTCTGTCCATTAAATTATCGTTGCAGCTTTAGTTATACTGTATATTTCTAATGAATGTAAAGCCTGCTATGATGTTCATGATTTCAAATTTCTTTCTCACAGATGTTTTAATACAGTTTGGCAAAAGCATAAAATGGCCACAATTGTTTGCTACTAAATAACAAGCTGTTCTGCGTCTGATCTGTTTTATTTACACACCACTTCAAAGTATTCACCCGTCACCCTGTCCTCTCCTGAAGTAAGGACTGGTTTCTGCTAGATATCCTTAGAGGCAATATATAGTAATAAAGAACCTGCCAAACACTGACAGCAAAGCTTGTTCAAGCGTGAGGCAAATAATTGTTACAAGCTTTCTGAGGTAGCAGGCGTCTTGTTTAGTTGAGGAGATCTGTTGGAAAAATAATTAAATAAAAGATAGTCACCTCTGCAGTGGTAGTGTTAAACAATAAGCAGGTTTGGTTCCACAGATGGCTACTCAGTGGTAAATAAATGTAATGTGAGATTTTAAATTACCCACAACAATACAATAGAATAGAATATATTATAATATATTATATCATTTATCAATAAAAGGTTATTCTTAAGATATTTGTACCTGTTTCCTATGGAAATATATGAGTGTAGCTGGGTCTGTTTGTATCTTCATGTACCGCAAACTACATTTTAGAAGAGATTTAACTGAAACACCCTGTGGGAATTAAAGGTGTTTGTCATTGTTTGAGAGGCCTTACATTGTTCATATGAAGAATCCTCAGCCACAGGGCGTTAACGTACAGTAACGAGTGTTTTTATGAGTGAGAATACTCCTTGTGTCCCTTCCTCCTCTCTACATCTCCTTCTCTTTCTTCGTCTCCCTGGTGCTGCTCTTCAGAAAGTCGCTCCTGAGCAGCCGACAGAACAGGACGATATTCATGACCGTCATGATGGCCATGCCCACGCTGCCCAGCGTGTAGGCCAGCAGGGGTACGTTGTCCCTGTTGAGCACCAGCCAGCGGGTCATCCAGGCCAGCGTGTTGATGCGGAACACCACGTATGTGCCGAGGTTGATGATGCTGTTGACCCGGTACAGCGTGCCCGTGGCGTTGCCAGCCATACGCAGCATTTGCCTGAGGTGGAGGAACACGGAGTTTATTTCCACCAGCAGTGCCACCACGGCGAAGCCCACATAGCGGTAAGACACCACAGAGAGGCCGAAACAACTGATCACCTAGATGGAAAGATGGTGAGAAAGAAGACAAGGGAGAGGAAGGTAAGGATGGGCGTGGCACAGCATTCAATACAAATACAATATTGTCAACGCTGTGATCATGGACGCATTATGAGATAAAGGGCTTCTGCACAAGATTGCTGGATTAATACTGTATATAATACCTAGAATTAGTGATAGACCGATACATCGGCCAATATTTGCGTTTTTTAGGTGCATCAGTATGAGCCGATGCGGGTGTCCTGAGATAACTTCTGTTATGATTTGGCACTGTAAATAAAACTGAAGTGGGCACAGACATGCAAAAAGGCCCGCCATCTGTCCCCTGACACATTTGGGCTTGTTCCATGCTGATGTTATTTAAGTGGTTAATATATAACTTATGCCACTATTAAATGCAGGGATGCAGCTGATTCCACTGACGCCAATATGCATTTTCATTGACAAATCATCAATGAAATTCTTCGTTTGCTGTCCACAGAATGCCAGACAACGTAAAAGGAAAAGATTAAAAATAGTACAAATCACAGCAACTTTAAAAAGGCAGCATGTTGCAAATATATGAAACAACAATAAAAAAGTGCAAATGTCAGAGAATAATACAGAGAAAGTTAATAATTTAGATTTTCTTTCCAACTGCCTCTCAGTGCTGATGTTTGAACACTTTCTTTCACCTTTGACAACGTTTATTACTCAATGACCATGTGGAAGGTCACCACCCCCGTGACTCATTTCTGCTGATCAGTGCTTATGAAAGTTTATGTGATAACTAACAGAACGTCTCCACAAGAGGGCAGCAACATCCCTCAAAACCGGTCTGAAATCCTGTCTGCTGACAGTCTGGGAAAGGATTACAGACGCTCTCTGACATGTTGTGACAGAATAAAACGCTGCCGTTTAACACACTTACACAGCAGCTGCGTTGCAAAACTGGGATGATGGAAACTCATTTGCACTCAAAACGGCCGATTCAGCCAACTCCCCACAGGAGCCAGGAAGACTGTCACACCACCACGCTCATCAGCTTCACTCACACTCAGAAGATTTCACTTTAGTCTCAGGGTTGCATGAGGTCCCAGGATCTCTAAATCAGGACATGTGAGGAAAGTCAGCAGCACGCTATCCCTCACTCGCGCTCACATTAAGTAGTCGGTCAAGTCAATTTTATTTACACATCCTAATATCACAAGTCTGTACAGCATCCGACACCCTCTGTCCTTGGACCCTCACCTCAGATAAAAAACTCCCCTTCTTCCCCCCCAAAAAAACTTCCATACCTCGGAGAGACATGCAATAGATGTGTGTACATTTTATATCCACTGAAATGTGTGACTCCTGGGCTTAAAAATTCAAAAGGTTTTCTATACTGGACGCGTTTCACTCCCTTCAAAGAGTTGTTAGTCTTGGCAGTGTTTCTTGTTAAGTGCATTGCTCATCTTTCTCTAAAGAAACTATATCTACGATTCAAACTCTCATCAAAATGGTTAGGGCGAGGCATCCAACACTGGGGGTCATTTGTTTTCAAGATGTCCTGTCATAGACTAAGTGTCGGTCAAGGGGACACTTTGACCTTGAAGTGGCTCAACTGGGCACTAAAATACAGAACTCCATTTCTGCCAGTAAAAGAAAAAAACAAGATGAAACATTAGCCTCATGAAGAAGAAAAAAAGATCCTATTGGTCATTATAATGAGACACTTAGGGCTATGCAAATTTAACTAAGTCATTGTTTCAAGAGGTTTTCTCTTTATAATGACTTATATATTTCAATCACCACATCAGGCTTCCATACTTCCATACTTGTAAAGAACAAAACTATAAATAATCCTCTGGGAGATATGTTCATCTGAACTGTAGTGTTGCACAAACATGGGCGTCCTCAGGCCTCGTTGCTATCTGATGAAAAATACATCGTTTCAGTGTAGCTGAACAATAAAAACAATGATGCGAGGATTGACTCTGACTCACAAACACACACACACACACACCCCAAACAATCACAGTACAAATCAAAGTCGTAGTCACACAGTCAAGTTACAGTGAAGACGAACAGCGTCAGTGAGTAATGACGACAGCGAAAGCACCGCGGTTAGCAACACAGACTGCCCACCTCATCACACACACACACACAGACACGATGAGTTTGAAAACTCCTGGATAAGTGAGGTGTGTTATGATGATACCCTGTTATCACCGAGGCAGGCAACAACAAACGACTCCAGTGACTAAACTAAACTGGTGCTCATTGCAGTCACCATGATAATCCACTGGACTGCTGAACAACTATCCCTCACGTTTGTTCTGCACCTCGATGGCTTTGGTTCCAGAAGATATCTAAAATGAAGTCAATAAAGCAGACTATGATGAAATTATAATTTAATAACACATTACACAACGAAGCACCAACAATGTAGTTCGTGAACCCCTAATTTATTATAAGAATTTTATGAAAACAGTGTTTTGAAAGACTTAACTACTGGCCCCGGTACCAGCTCCTCTCATAGTAAAGTCCATTCAAGTCTATTACCAAATGCATTTCAAAAGGACGGAGCCCATTAGTGCTTCGTTTTACGTGTAGGGACTCTTATCCTGCTACTGCAGAGGTTTGGTGTTATTTTGAGCAGTATAAATGGTTAAAAAAAGCAATAAAAATACTTTCACTGTACTGCCGCGAGCTAATCAGTGTTAGCCACGACTGGCTGTTAGCGACTCTCCTGGATTTCTCTGTTAATAGGTCATACATGAAAAAAACTGTATCAATGGCTTATTTGATGTGTTTAAGTGTTGAAAAAAAAACATGGGATGATTTTGCACCAGAATTACACTTTAACTATGAGCAGAAACTAAAAAAACACATCTTCAAATAAAGAAGTGTATTAAGAAGAAGTCTTGAAATCAGTTAAAAAAAAAATGAAAGACAAAATAATCATTATCAGCGCTGGCAAACATTTAACACCCATCTGTTTTTTTTGGGTTAGATGGAAATCCACTCTGCTTATTTGGGATCATCTCAAGACATAAAGCCCATTCCCACTGCATGTTTGCTGCGGGGCTGTTGCGCTGTTAATATGCCCGCCTAGCTCACAGAAGTGAGCTGACAACTGAGGTTTACACAGAGCAGCGAAAGTGCTGAGCTGACGTCTGTGTGAAGGGTGGGTGGGATGGTTGTCAGCCCGGTGGAACGACACAGTAGTGATGGCGAGTCGACCCACAGCAGGTCAAAAGGTGACAACGTTCAGAGTAGCCCAAAATATTAATAACTTACAGAAAAATTGCGCTCGATAGTCCACCTCTTCTCCCTCTCTCAACAACACACTGCAGTCGGTCTCGGTCCTTCGCTCTACTGACAGTCGTGCTACTATAATAGATGAAGTTGGTAGTTTGTGGGTCGGGTCGGGCTGAACGGTGCAGATCAGATCCCTGTGTGAAAAGCCCCTTACACGGTTTCGACTAGAGACGCAACTCCTTATGAACACAAACTAAAAATCTCTCTCACACTGACTATGAATCCAATATTTCAAACAAACGTGAAATGAGAGGATATCCTCTCATTTCACGTTTGTATATATATATATATCTATATATATATATCTATATATATAGATATATATAGTGAAAACATACTAAACACGCACTCACTGTTTTCAGTTTACCACCACAATACCTGCAGTAAAAAGTGTGTGTGTGTGTGTGTGTGTGTGCGTGTTATAAAAACATCCATTCATGTTTGCTCAAACCCGAAGCAAAAGCCCTGACAGCCAGGACCCTCATCTGTTACCCTGAACATGTGAGGACAAGACCACACTCTCTGATTTACACACCAAGGCCAGGTCATCGCTGCAACCACATCAACCAGTAGTCTTTAGTAGTGTGGCTCATCTCAAGTCTAATCTCATAATAGAAGATAAAACCAGGTAGAGCACAGGTCTGGGAAGGTCAAAACAAACCCTTATACAACGCTGAGATAAGATGATGAAGACGATTCTGGAAAACAGACTCTGTGTTACTTCGTTCTGTCGTTCAGCAAGTGGAATCATATCAAATCAGCATTACATTTGGAGACACTTCTTGAGGTGTTTTAATGTAAAAACAGAATTTCGTTATGTCCCTCCTGCATGTGGATCCAGGTAACCTCTCTTTTATGATATTTCAGCCAATGACATAAATCCATCTAATCTGGGAATAAACACTGATAGGACAACGGACACGCTATATAACATGCAATAAAGTTGTACAACAAGTAAGTGATGAACCATAAAAGGGTTATGTGGACGGAAGAGCCACGATGTGTGCATCCTCTTAGTAGAGAGGCAGCAATCAGGTGACAATGAGCCCACGTGGCTCAGCAGCCAACCACACACCAACTCTCTGTGATAGATGAGGCCTCTGTTAGTCCTCCATGAAGGACGGGGGGCAACTCCCACACCCTGAGCTGAGAGGGAATCACAGTAATCCCCCTGGATCCATCAGATGATTAGTGATTCGGCATTCGCTGGATTTGCTTTGATAAACTCTGCTGAAGCTTTGCGTTCACATACAAACACAACTACCCAACTAGAAACACACACGTGACACCTGTTGCATCATGCAGCATGGCTGCCAGCAGCATTTTTAACCACAATGGCAGCATATTATTACAGATGTAGTATTAATGCTGCGTCAAATACATTCAGTCTAATCTCAGGTCATTACAAATAATTATTAGGATTATGTATCTGAAACATAAGTGAAAGGATTAGTTCTGCAGTGTGGTGGCAGATTTAAAGAAGAAAATGTACAGCTCGTACATTTGAGGAAGATTGTGTAGTATGATTGAAAGCTGAACCAGCTGATCGACATTTTAGTAATATTGTTTTATCAACTTATTTTTTTTACAATGTCAAGAATGAACCTTCAATCTCATTGGAATGGTTCGTGGTTAAATGCACTTATTGTGCGTCGATTTGGATAAAAGCGCCAGCTAAGTAAATACAATGTTTTTTTTCCCTTAAAAAACATGGAAGTTGTTTAAATGACCGGACACATCTGTGTGGACAAACTTCATCTTCTGAGCAAAACCTCTTCTACAATGGAAAGCTCCAAAACAGCCACTAAAGGACTCTGTGATGAGCTTGTTTTGTGCCGTTTCCACAAATCTGCTACACTATAACTGTAAATATTCTCCTATAACATGGTAGAAAGAGGCTCAACAGCCGAGGACAGATGGTGTTATTTAACCTTTGGACTGCACTTTTATACATCAACCTACTGTTTATAGCCATAGCAATAGCATAAGCAAGGTGCAAGGTGGTATGGGTGTTTGTTTCCTACATTTTCTCCCAGTGGGTTCAATTAGATGTTCTCTACACCCTGGTGAGGGACCTCCTCGTCCCACTTTCAGGAGGGGACACTGGGTGAAAATAAGGAAGGCAAGTATGGTAAACAGTGTGAACATGTCTGTTATATGAACATGGTGAAACCTGTTAAGAACAAAAGAAGCTCTGAGATGGGGGGGAAAAATCACTTTCTTCCGTCTTGCACCGTCAAAAGGAAACCACCACTCTGACCCACTAAAAAAAAATGGGTATAAAGTTCATGGCATCTATTGATAAAGGTTTTTGCTTTTGAATAGCTACTGCAATCAGTATTCAGAATAAAGCTAAAGGGAAACCCAGGGCGAGATAAAACTGATAAAAATGTTCGAAACACTGGGCTGCAACATGTGTCTTGCCATGTGCAGGCTACAGCGCTAACTTCTGAAAAAACTACACCTTAACTTAGCTTATTCGCTCCAAACCAGTTGACTGAAACATGCTGAATTTTTTTATGCACTTTTTAAAAAGAAGATTGTATTATTCTACAATATTGAGAAAAAAAACAAAGATTCAAAATCCCAAACTGAAAATTGAATACCTACCCAACAGACGAATATCTAAATAATTGAGGATTTGAGTGTTTAGCCTACCCATGGTCTTTTCGTCATGAAAATACATCAAATAAGCCACCAAGACAGTTTTTTTTCGTTGTTCAACCATGTATTGAGAATGCCCAAAGAGATGCTAACAGCCCCAAAGGGCTAACATTGATTAGCTTGGGGCAGTGCTCCAAAACTGCTCAAAATAGCACTCCTCTCATTTCCGTGTCAACACTGGATCGATATGTCACAAACAGCAAAGTAATTATTCATTTCCATGGAATCATAAATGCAAAAACAGTGCATTCGGTAAATGACTTGTATGGACTACCAGACAGCATGGACCTACTGGCACATACTCTTTTTTAATGAATTCCAGGTTCACTAACTACGTTGTTGGTGCTTCGTTTTATGTGTAGGGACCCTAATCATGCTACTGCAGAGGTTTGGTGCTATTTTGAGCAGCATTAGTGGTTAAAAAATTGCTGCTTTGGATGCGTTCAGCCCTTTAGGGCTATTATCGTCTCTCCCGCATTTCTCTATACATGGTTGATCAACGTAAAAAAACTGTCTCGATGGCTTATTTGATGCATTTTCATGACGAAGAAGACACTTTACGCCTTACACTTTAAGTAATTAACAAAAGTAATCTATGCTTTCATCTCATCGCGGCAGGATTACTGTAATTCCTGATATTCAGGGCTCAGCCAAAAGGCCATCACTCAACTCCAGCTTGTCAAAAACTCAAGACAAGACCACAATTCTCCCATCTTTGCAGCACTACACCCTATCTGGATTTCCAACTTTTACTAATTACTTTTAAAGTTCTACCAGGCTTTTCTCCTATAGATTAACTCATGTCCTCTGAGCCGTGCTGCTGTCTGCATTCCTCAGGTAGGACTTCCCTAATTTTTTGCGCTCTCTTCCCGCTGCGTTACCAAAGGAAACCGGGTTGTTTCCGATAGAACCCTGCAGTTGTGAAACTCTACAGTACGTCTCTCTCTATCACTCTTTTATCATTTGTATTGTGTGTCAGTCTCCCTCTGTCACCCCTGGGCTGAACATTTGCAGGTTTCACACACACTTACACTGATGCAGCGGACATTTACATGCTCATGTGTTTGTATAGCTTTGCTCATTTAAAATAAAGCTGGACTCGCCCTTCATCCTTATCACAATTTACAAAAGTCAAAGCAGACACAAAAAGGTTACGCAAGGATTCAAACCAGTTTCCCTGCCTCCAGCTGATAACTTGTTAGCTGGCCCAGTTATAAAAAGGAGAATTTCAAGTTCAGTACAAGCCCAGCATGTTTTTTTTGGGTTTATTTTACACAAAGAGAGTGTTGTATGATAAAGGGACTGTGTGAGAAAAAAAGACAAAAAAGGTGGTCAGGAGGGCGTGGTCATTAAGGTTCACAGAGGCCCGACACAGTCTGTGTGTGTGTGTGTGTGTGTGTGTGTGTGTGTGTGTGTGTGTGTGTGTGTGTGTGTGTGTGTGTGTGTGGTTGAGATGTTTTTAATAACTGCACACAAGCAAGATGAAAGCATTTTCACACCCATATTTGTTAAGTGATTAAGTGTATTCCAAACACATCACAGTTCAGTGAGTCATGACCACACCACTAACTCATGTTCACAAAGATTGCGAAGAATAATCTAGAAGGTGAGTAAATTTTGAATTCATCCATAAATAGGGGGACGTTCAGAGCGGCCGTTGGAACAGTGGTTAGAGCAGTCGCCCCATGTAAAGAGGCTGAAGTTCCTTGAGGCAGCGGCCGCGGGTTCGACTCTGACCTGCGGCCCTTTGCTGCATGTCTCCCCCCCCCCCCCCTCTCTCTCACCCCATTTCCTGTCTGTGCTTTTACACAAACCTGAGACTATCTGGGCCACAGACAGACAGTGGCTGAATCTGTGCTGTTCGGTGTACATACATACAAAGACGACGGTTGAAGATTAATTTATTTTACATATTCTCAATGTCCGGGGGAAACCTAGTATCTCAGTGTTTTGTAATTTTTAATTTTATCATGAACCAGTGCTGTTGGTCACTCCTCACGTCTGTGTGCGGGGTTTATAACGTTTTAACCAACGAAAAGTATTTAAAAGAGCTTGTGACCAAATCTTGTAACACCATTGGACCCTCAAACTGTCAGCAAGACCTCACATTCATGAAAAATGACTGTACAAGGCTTGTTGAGATATAAGGATACCATCACAACGTTACGTTTCCTAAACAGTGCTTCCTTAATACAGGTCATGAAGTGACAGGAAATGGCCAAGTGAAGCTCCGTAAAGAGATGAGAGACATCTGGTGACAGTCAGACAGCTGTGGGGTGATGAGCAGGAGGGAGAGAAAATGGAGGGAAGGATGTGCAGCTCTCACACACACACACACACACACACACACACACACACACACACACACACACACACACACACACACACACACACACACACACACACACACACACACACACACACACACACACACACACACACACACACACACACACACACACACACACACACACACACACACACACACACACACACACACACACACACACACACACACACACACACACACACACACACACACACACACACACACACACACACACACACACACAAACTTTTATCATGAGACCTGCGTTAACTCCCGTCAGCTGACAGCAGCACTGCAGGGCACTTCAGCGCCTCACTGTCACAAACATCTGTTCAGAAACCAACCCCCACCCCACCGATGCGGCCGAACACAATTATCCAGGCCAAATATAATCAATCAGTAATGTGGTTATTAGTTTTTTTAAATGTACCGAAAGAAATAGTCTTTTGCTCTCGTCTTCACGAGACACCAGGGCGAGGCTCTCTGACTGCTAAGAGGCGTGTTTTGGAGAATTGTGGTCACTTGTAGTATTCAGGCCCTGAGTGCGACGGGAGGAGCGGTGGTTCACAACGCTTTGAGAGTACTTTACACTCAGCTATGACCTCACTTCCCAAAGAGGCCAAGGAAAGATTCCCAATGCGCTTGACAGTCATTAGCACCAGGAAGCACCAGAAAGCTCTTGAGATAATATTCCGGTTTGTTCAGGGGGTTGCAACACTTTTCACATTACTTCACCAATGCATCATTTTGCTTCCAAAATGAAGTATTATATGTGTATTCTTAAAGGAATAGTTTGGCATTTTGGGAAATACTTTCTGTTCCCTTGTGTGTGCCAAGCTACACTAGTGGAGGAAATTTAGAAAATATTTTGGGGGGAACTTTTAATAACAACAATAATAATAATAATAATAATACCATATACAGTGATACTGTGAAACTATAATATTTTCTGAGACGTTAACGTACCGTGAAAATCTCAACCCGTTGCAGCCTAGCATTATGATAGGCAGGAATTCTGGGGAGAAGTGAGATACAAACAAAGGAACCCTCTCACAATTACTGCAGATATTTCATGTCTGTAAATGGTACACTCCACTCTCCTCAAACACACGATGCGAGGTTGGTATGCTGCACTCTCACATGCTTGCACACCCGCCTACGCTGCTGTTGGAATCATACAAGTGCTCTGGTATTCCCACCGCAGCTGGATCTCAGCCAAGTTTGTTCTCTATCTTTTTTCCATGCAGTGGTTCGAGGCCATTAGGTGTGTCACTGCGAGAACAAATGCACAGTTCCTACTTTGCCCCACCTTGCTATTTCAACAATGACAAATAGCTTAGAGAGAGAGAGTCGACTCCCTCTGTTTTCTAAACCTGCTGATGGATGCGTGCCTCTACAAACAGCATTCCTGGTCGTCATGCCAACTGCAAACAAATGCCAACTCCTTTTTTACTTTTTTGGGGGCACTCGGCTTTTCCAGCCTCTTTGGGAAGCATTGCACGTGCGCGTACGAGTTTGTGACTAAACTGCTCTTTTCTGTCGACTACCTCATACGGCTCATTCACGCCAGCCTGCTCTGTTTAGGATGGATGGCACCTGCATCTGAACGGCTTATTTCTACCTCACACTGATATCCTGTGATTGGATCAACACCAATTATACAGTGA
Source organism: Echiichthys vipera (assembly GCF_963691815.1). Lineage (NCBI taxonomy): Eukaryota > Metazoa > Chordata > Actinopteri > Perciformes > Trachinidae > Echiichthys > Echiichthys vipera. The sequence goes on along the minus strand of NC_139830.1, from coordinate 15,348,325 downwards.
GTTTGTTTTTACACACGTGCTGTCAACTGTTTTACGATCCAAAAACAGCAGATTAAATAAAAATTAAAGATGTACCTGCTATTTCTTCCTCATTTATTCCTGTAATTGGCAATTCTACCTCCTAATTCCCAACCAATGCTAATACAGGGTTACTACACATTTTCCAAAGTCAAATTCAAGCACTTGTCAGGCATTTCAAGGAGCATTTTCATGCTTTTCCAGCACCTTACAGCTGTGGTTCACTACATGTCGGTATACCGTAAAATAGTCAGTATACTTATGATTGCACTTAGTCATTAAATAAGATGTTATTGTCCTATAAACTAAAAAATTATGTTTCGTGGCAGCTTTCTACAGAAGGACGAGAAATGAAAGGAAAACTAACTTGACCAATAGGAATTTAATCAACTATTTTGATAATCTGTTAATCAACAAAAGTCATTTTTCATGCAAAAATGTCAGAAAAGGTTGTTTTCAGTCTCTTAAACATGGTGAGATTATTTTTTGTGCTATATCATATATACCATCCCATATAACATAACATTTCAAGCATTTTATTCAAAATTAAAGCAGTTTTCAAGGATTTCCATCACCGTACAAACCATGCTAATAGTTTCCTTTTTCTGTCTTACTGGTCCCCAAAGGTGTTCAATACTCCAAGAGATTAGATGAGTGAGACCAAAAAAAATGGATAAGGAAATTCCTCAATGTCAGTCATACCATAGGGGACAAAAAAACAAGATATAATACCAACAGAGCAGTGGAGACTCTCATTGGTTTGTAGCCATGTGAGGGGGCGGAACAAGCTGCAGAGAGTAGGTGGACGAGGGGGATGGGGGAGATGTTTGGAGTTCATGCTAAGATAGGGGGGGTCGAGAACAAGGCAGCGTGTGTGATATATGGAGAGGAGCTGCAGCGCAGAAATGTTTTGAGGGCTCAGGAAGCAGGAGGTTTGCTTCATGTTTGTGGGTCTCTCTCTCTCTCTCTCTCTCTCGGGAGGCTGAGGTTCATATGGAGACCAGATGTCTGTCCTCCTGTCAGGACATACACAGAATGGCGGGGGGAGGGTGGGGGATTTCCTGGGATTCCCCGCCAAAAAAAGGAGATCGCCAGGACACAAACACACATCACAAATCCCTCCACCCCTCCATTTTCTATTTTGAAATATGCGTCTCTCTCTCTTTGGCCATCACCGTCGTCAGTATGTGGCGTGGTATTGTTGTTTTTGCATCATTCAAGGGCAGCGAGCTGTATGTTCTGCTGTAATTTCACCAAAAAACAAAAGCGGACGTTCCAGCAGTTCACGGTTTACACAACATATTGTTGACACTGGAGATTTTAAAAAGCAACCCTCGTAACATGTGGTCTGTGACGTCAACGTGTGGATCAAAAGGAGGAGTGTCAGAGCCCAAGGCTTGTGGACGGCTGGAAATATATCTGTGGGCCGGCTAGAAGAAAATAACAAAACAAACATATGCTGAATAAGCTGCTGCTCTAAAATATTAAGAGGCCCTGGATGTTTTAAGCACGCAAAGCATCACAAGGGTATATTACAACCCATGCTCTACACTTCTATTTGACATGAACACTAATAATTCTCAACCACTGGAGGAAGTACGTCCATCAGGAAACAAACCAGCTGAGCTTCAGATATGTTTGAATAAACAGGGCCACCTCAGCAACAATGGGGACTTCAAACCAAATGAGGCTTTAAGGATTAAAAATCTAGCCACTCTGTGTCGACTGGTGGTCCATGGTCTTTACAAAACCAGCAGCGAGTGGAAGGAGCAGCTGGAGCAATGAAAAGGGAAATAATAATAAAGCAAAAGACAGAAACAGACACACAGGACGATCAGGTTCTACAGAGTCGAAGGCGTTCTGTGGCATTCCAGTGACACTGTGTCAAAAAAACAAAGTATGTTACTGCTGCCAAAAGTGACATTCCCTTTTGGCTATGTAAGGTAAGCTTCACGCTCCTCTCAAAAATCTATTTTCATGCTTGGTAAACTGAGACAAGTTCCACACATATCTGAGGTTGGTACCGGACGAACATTCAAGAGGGAAAATGTGACCGAAGTTGAAAACGGCGAATACAGAGTGTGCGAGCACCTAAGAGGATTCCCAGGTTATAAGAATACAAACACACAGACACATGTGACCATCAACCCAAACTCCTTATGCATGTTACACCATCCACCAGCAGGCGGACGAAAGGATGAAACCTCTTCATAACAACAATTAAAAGTATAACGCTTAATTGTAAAAGGCGGGACAATGATATAGTATATCTCCAGATACAGAGATATACTTGCTGAAAAACCTGTTAAAGTGCCGGAAACAGACATCTTTTCCATTCAACTGTCAAACAAATTAGAAATGCGAATAAACTAAGCTAAAGTGAAGTCTCAGCAGACGTTGCCGCCCTCAGCTACGCATATAAAAAGTAAAGTAAATGAGTCGCCTTGGCTGACGAAATCACCCACGAGAGAATCAATCAATTGGGCAAGTTTTAATTGTTCCTTCGTGTCAGTTAATATTGGCCTTCTTTCATGCTGTCCGGACGCAAAAACACGCCATGAGATACATCTTTGACAACACCTTCATCAGCCATGTGAGTTAAAAGTTCTCTACGTCAGAACTTATTTAGCAAGGGCGTTTTCATATCCCATCCTGTCTATAATCTCTCATTTGATTACTAAAACATTTTTGCACAATTTTTCCGTTTCCATTCAGCTTTTTTAACGTGATACCGCAAAATAAGCATAAAAATATGCAAATGAAAACACATAAAATTACTTTAATCAGACAGCTACATGGCTCCAGACTTTCAAAAAATATGAAAGTTCATGGAGATGCCCAACCAAACTTAAGTTTTTCAAATTTTGCACTTAAAATTGGTAAAGGGCTTGGGCGAGGTTTACAAAAGCTCCTTGTCCAGCTGGAGCAACGCACATATTACTGCCACAAAAGCTGTAAAATTTGTGCAACATGTTTAACATTTGAAATCTGAGGAGATGTGACAGTTATATATATTTAACAGTCTTTTAGGTTACAGGCCTCTCAGGCTGATTATTGCACATTTGGAGACAGCAAAAGGCAGATGAGAACTAAATTAATTCCCCAGGGTGTTACAGGAGCCTATCATTCTTCTTGTGTGTGTGTGTGTGTGTGTGTGTGTGTGTGTGTGTGTGTGTGTGTGTGTGTGTGTGTGTGTGTGTGTGTGTGTGTGTGTGTGTGTGTGTGTGTGTGTGTGAAAATCAACTTGTGCACAGTAATCCTTGACACCAATTAGACTGTAAATGATGATGAACGGTTACACAACTAAGATCCACATAAGGAGAATATAAGGAGCATAGTGCAGAGAATAAACAAGAGTGAGCACTATACTTTTGAAGAAGAGCTGGGAGAGCAGATGTGATTAGAAACAGCGGGGAACCTCAACTGCTGATTAGCCTGCGCAGCCTCCGTCTGTTTTAAAGGAGCACCGCCCTTGGCCTTCTCTACAAATAAAATTGAATTCTGCCTAATGAGAGAGGGATGAGAAGCATTTATGGAAGGAAAACAGCAAACATGTGAGAGGGCAACGAGAGATTCAATTGGTTAGACGTCGGATATACTGCAATAATGCTATTCACATGCTTTCGTACTTCACGGAAAAAATAATCTGCCCTTTTCTGCTTCTGTTTGGCATCCTTCTCTTCTGGCTCATACTTTTAATTGCAAACTCACTATTTCCAAGAGTCATGGACAAACGTGGCGGAGACATACTCAACATGGGGAGAAGGGATTTTTACAAGAACGGCAAACAAACCCTGGTTTTACATTAACCCAACTAACTGACCAATGCACTGCAGCGGATCTCAAACAATGACAACCTTATCTTTCTTACACACTACGCTTAACAGGCTACACATTTATGATTCCTTTTGAAAGCCTCACGTGTTATGGGTTAGGTGCGTAGACATATCTAATCTCCTCAGAAAAAGAACCCTATTTCTGGCAGAAATATCAAGACTTCCTGTTTTCCAAAGGAAGCACCGGGTTACGGCTGACAGGATCTCATCAGGCGTGAGTGACTGCGGCAGGGCCCGCGTGCTTCTCAGACAGAAATAAGTAGCAGTAATCTCCACTTCAGTCAATAAGAAAAAGAAAAACTTTCCATGGAATGCATGACTTTGTTATTCGTCCTGGACTGCGACAACAGGGATCAACAAAACATGTGTTAAAACTCATGCTGTTTCACTACATGTTTGTGTAAAAGAGGAAACCCTCAGAGGGTGATTACACAAATGAAGACGCCAAGATACAATAATTAGTGCTTTTGAGCAGGCAACCACTAAAGGAGAAGGGAGGGGTGAACACAGAGCGGAGGAGAGAGGAGAAAAGTGAGGGAAAAACAAACAGGTTCGACAGCACAAACTGGGTCAGACAAGTGACTTACAACTCTGTTGGCGTTTTGCAGCTTAAGAAAACTTTTATTACAACTTGCATCTTCCCTCAGGGCCAATCCTCTAGCTCGCAACTGTAACATTTACCTTATTTATGAGCATAGATGGGCGATTCATCACATTTTCACAATGTTTAAGAAAACAAGATAATGAAAGATAAAGTTAATAAAGTGCCACATTCCGTTTTTCAATGATGCTTTTGTTTTGTCTTGTGTTTTAAATCCAGCACACCCCTTTCTCTTATAGCAGTGCGCCGTTTTTGCTGAGTTTCTGACTGGAACTTGTTAAATAATGGTTTTACAAAAATGTTGAATAGAAGGAGTTTACAGTTGTTTGTGGAACTGCACTAAGGATACAACATAGTTAACTTAATTAAAAAAATAATAATATATATATATTTTTTTTAGGTTTTATTTGTTTTTCAGTTGATTTATATTGAAAGTTCTGGAAAATCCCCTCGTTTTTTGTAATGTTGTCTGCCCTTACACTTAAAAGAACATTCAGTCAATGCGTGACTCAACGTACAATACTAACACACATTTTTTTACCATCAATTGCCAAGACAATGTTCAAAAGACGCAAGCCCCCTGTACAGTTTTTGCACACTAGTGTGGTGTTGAAGAAAAGGATTTTCATGGGTGAAAGATGAATCAGTGGGCTGCCGATACGAGCAGAAGATTAACTAAAGACTAGTCTCTTCAGATGACCGGTACACTTACGCTTGCAAATCAAGCCCTGACTCGTTTCTTCTGCTTTACAACCCTTTGTGAACCTCTTTCGCAATAACGAAATGTCCTATAGCTGCCTGAAAAGAACAACAAAATAACAACAAAATAAACAAGAAAAGGGCAAGATGTGACACGATAGCAAAAGAGTTGAAGGATGACGGCCTACGTGTGAATCAGGGAGCGAACACCACTGAAAAGAATGAATGGAAGTCTTGACGATGGTACAGTGGCAATGAAGGAAGTACAGAGAAACACAGAAAGCCATGTGAATGAGGAAGAGGTCTCTGCCCCTCCCACACTCTAGTGACAATCTGAGGCCAGCTGGCTCGGCCAAAGCATCCATTCACAAGGCTTCCAGGAAGTGAAGGAGAAAAAAAATAAGACTTTCAGACAATACGGCTATCTTCTCACGTTAGGCCTTTGCCACCAACAACCGGGTGGTGTTGGAGCTGGTTCCCACAACTAATTCTGACTGACTCTTAGCGTTTCCATCTCTCTCCTGGTAAAAAGTGACTCAGGTGTGCCTTTCACCTCGTTTAGAAACAAAGGACCAATCAATAGCCTCACCGTCATCTGTTACTAGGCAACCAGAAGCATCATGAGTACAGGCTTCAATGCTAATGTTCAGATGTCAGTTTTACCTACACAATTGTTTTATTTATTAGCAGTTGTCAAATAACAACAAAAACTAAAGTCAATTGTCAGGTTAAATCTTAATTAATCTGGTTCTGCACATGTGCAACTCTCAACATGACGAGAAGGAAGCAAGGCGGAGCTCTCCTTAGCTACTTCCATCATCAGCTACTGGAAAACAAACTGTAAAAACTGTATTAAATATTTTTTGTTTTACTACTTGCGCTGATTGATTCACTAGCCAACGATGACCACATTTCACAATGAAACCATAATTTAATGATTTGTCAAGGAGGCAAATGTTTTATTTGAAAAATGGTACTAATGGAGCTAACGACTAAGAATTGGAAAGTTTGCCCGGAAACAGCAGAACATACGCAACAATTCAAGATTAACTACATTTTTGTACTTGGTGCATTTGGCAAAATGATACCATTGGGAAAATCTCAAGCTCAGGGACAGCACTCAGAGAGGACTGTGTTGACTATTTTCTAACTTTTTATTATTTTCTCATATGCATATGTTGTTATGTGGTCTGTTATGTTGTGTATTTGTTGCAAGGAATTTTTACATCTTATCACGCAGCCATTAGACGACTAAAATCAGTAGAACCATGGGCCACTTTTACATGTGGTGTAAAAGTGTGTTTGTGTGAGAGAGAAACTGTAAAGGGGCTCATTCAAGAGGGTTGTTTTGTATGTAAATATGTGGGAAGATATAAGGAAAATATAATATCAGTATAAGGCCATTTAAAGTATGTTTTTCTTCTATAAATCTGTAACTGTAATGTCAGCATGCAACGAAGATTATGAGCCACGTCCTCAGTGGCCTGATTTCTAAATTCTGCAGAGAAATATTTCCACATACTTTGGCTTGAAAACACATCTGCCTTAAACAGTGGTTCCTCCACATTTTCCAAAGTCTAATTCAAGCACTTTTCAAGCATTTCAAATTCCATTTTCATGCTTTTCCAGCACCATACAGCTGTGGTAAACTACATATTTGTATAACACACTCACAGTTTATTCAGTATACTTATTATTGCACTTGCTCATCACATTAAATTAGATGGTACTGTGCTATAAACCGACATTATGTTTCGAGACAGATTTGCAGAGGGGTGACAAATTAAAGGAAACCAACCTTTCATGTTTGTAAATAGACTTGCAACAATTAGTTGACTTACAGATCGACAGAAATATAATCAACTATTTCTGATAATCTGTTAATCATCAAAAGTCATTTTTCGTGCAGTCTCTGTTTTCAGTCTCTCAAATATGCAGATTGTTTTTCTTTGTTTTAAATATGCCATTCCATATAACATAAAATTTCAAGCCATTTCAAGCACTTTATTTAAAATCAAGCACTTTTCAAACCTTGAAAACAACACAAGTGTTTTCAAGGGTTTCCACTACCCAAACACAGACATGGTGTGGCTGCTGTGCAGTACAAATCCACCCCAATCCGGCCAGAAACACTTCAAATAAAAATTTAAATAAACAGCTTTGATGAGGTGAGTACTAACGACAATAACCAGTCGAGAGCTTGGCAACAGAAGGCAAGACACAACGTCGTTGGCGCGGTCTTAGGTGTAGGTCACAGAGAGAAAATATCAGGATGTAAATATATATTTCCACTTCAGGTCATTTCCCGTAGTGTTTAAAAGGCAGTAATGGGGGACGGGTGAACTGATCAGTCCTGTTCTTCCCTCAGGGAAATATCTCCCAGCAGACCAGCCTGCTGAGGGTCAGGATGACTGGCTCTGAATCTGCTGGAAACAGTTAACCACAGTTAAGTGGATGGCAAGAGAGGGAGCCGGGTGTTCAAGTTCAACTTTCTCAAGGCGTGAAAGGAGGTTGAATGCTCGGCGGGGGGCTGTCAGACTGGAATGATTGTCTCTTTGTTCCACCCTCACTTGTCCTTTGTCACCAGACGGGAAAGACGGGTATTTTTTCTTTCCCATTTATGAACTTCTGACAGGTGCGCTGGGGTTTTGCTGCATGATTTATCGGTGCAGTCACTACTGTATATTGATTTCATAGTGGGGGTAGGTAAGAGGTTAAAGATGATGATTATTTTTAAGACAGACACCTTTCTCATTGCCAGTAGATGAGTCTGCCTTTCTTATTGTTTTTTCTGATGAGTCACATTCAAGGTCACTAAGATACCAGAAAAACAGGGATACTGAACAGTAGAAAGCGGCGTGGAGTTGGTGGAAATGTTGAGGTGGTTTCTTATTTTTTGTATCCGTTACCAGTTTAATCTTTCTTGCAAACTCAGAATTTGATTATAACTTTTCCCACTAAAGACAAAAAGCCAGATGAGTGTTACTGGGTTTTTTTTTGTTGAGTGGGAAAGGCTTTAGATGTAGGTTATTGTCCGTAATGGTCATGGTGAAACATCTTTGGTCAAAGTGGTAAATCTTGGACCTGGGTTTATGACGGTAATGCTTGAAAGACCTACCACAATGTGATGAAAGAGAAGCTCCCAGGACTGAGTCAACTTCTGGTTCACCACCATGTCAAGGAAGTCATAGATGAAGTAACCTGTGAGGACGGAGAGTGTTTAGTCAACGTTAATGACATCTATAGGTTCAGCAATTCATCAATCAACCAAAGCATGACAGATTTATTTGGCAAGAGAAGCCTCAAGCATATCAAGAGTGTCTGGGGGGACCCTGCTTCCATGACGACAGTGATGGCAACCAAGATGTGTCCCGGAGAGGGGCTATTCATATCCACCAATCCCCACCCCTTCCCCACCACCAGCTGTATCCATGGTGACAGCTATTCACAATGCCGGAAAAATAATGAAGTGTTGGGGATGAGGAGGACGGAGTGCGAGGGTGCTCGGGGCCGGCGTGAGACTGGAATTAACCCTTATTATGTTGGAAATTTGACCCCAAGGATGCTTTTTTCCCCCAATGTGGTGACATGTTTGGGTTCGTCTAAATAAATGTAATCGCTACAAGCCGCAGAACAAACCATTATCTGACATTCAATTGATTTATTTGCATTATCTGATCTCCATAATGGCTCATATTGTTTCAGAAGAGCATTGACGATGATAAGGGACGATCTCCACGCCAAAGGAGTCTTTTCAACAATGGCGAAGGAGAGTTTGGGTCAAGTTTACGAACGTAACGAAGAATGGATGTCGTTTTTTTAACGCACAGTATTTCTGTTTATGTTCTGCAAGGGGGACATGCCAATGTGCCAATGCTCAATGTGCCAACGCTCAATGTCTTACTAAGAAGGCCAAAGGAATCAGAGAGTACTTGACTTTCTATTGGCTGCTGGCCAACAGGAAGAAGATGAGGAAAAAACAGGTTTCTAGTGAAATCCTCCAGAGCAATAGATTTGCTTTTTTCCCCCATTCTAGATCCTGTGAAGATCTTGAAACCAGTTTGTCAAACAAAGCGAGTTTGACGCTGGATGAATACGTTCAGCCTGAAACTCGGTTGTCTGACAAATTGGAGAGGCTCCATGAGCAATACTTGCGATCCTCGTGTCTTTTTTTCTGCATTAGAGATAACATACTACTCTTAAACACAACAGATGCAGAGAACTATTCTTTTAAATTAGTTTTCTGCATCGCAACGTGGAGAAGGTACATGACAACAGTACTGCACACATGAACCGTTGGATTCCTCTGCAAGACAACGTTCTAAGAATCGAACAAGGTCTTCATTCAACAAGCGGAGAACCATTTGTGGCATTTCACTGCGAGGTTTGCAGCGTGGTATCGCAGCGAGCCGGGCTGAATACACAAGTCTGGTGAACAAAACTCCTCGCTCCAACTCGCTGAGGCCTCAGAATCACACCACATCACTAGTGGGAGGGCTCGGGAGAAGCACTCCACTTGTTTTTGTGTGAATGACTCCCCTTTCTGTTACCACTGGCGTGTGACGTGCACAGCTTGCATAAATCAACTGACTTTTTTGCGCGGTTACTGTCTCGGTGATGTCACAGCACAGTACAGGGTTACGCCTGGTGCTTAGGACTGATAATAATGCCCCCCATTGATCTTCACACGCGGACACTGCCCCTCACTTTGCCAGCCTCCAGGGCCGGGCTTCCTGAAAGAATGTCAAACATCCTGGGAATCCTCGGGGAGCCCTTGTTGACCGACACGGATCCAATAAATTTGTGGTTTTAAGTTGGCTCACGTGCCACTAGATGCTCTGGAATACTTTAAGGATTAAAGAGAAAAGGTAAAGTTGCTATTCTAACAATGTGGGGTCGCACGTGCACTGGGGTTTAAGAACACTTAATGAAATCAAGTTAAATCCATTTCATGTAAGTGTTTAATTTGGTTCACGGAGAGCAGATGATGAAGATGAGGATGTATCCTACATGTGGATTCCACGAAGCAATTCAGTAGCAAAAAAAAATAAATAAATACTACATGACAAATGAACTTTAGTCGACACAACAAGTGTTCATAGGGTCAGAGTCACATTAAAGGGAGAGTACACACACCCTAAAGCACACCCCAGACTCAATAATGCCCATCTCTCAATCATTCATAGATCGTGGCAGATCCAGGAACAGGCATAGGACTTAAGAAATTATTGAGCAACAATTAAATCATTCAGCCTTCAGCGTGACGTTCACTTATGAGTAAAAAGGCTCAGTTTACCAAAGGGCTGTGTGATATGATGATATACATCGTCAAAACTATACAAAAATGCCAATGGTGTTATTTTAACTTTAACAGTGGCCAAACTGCTTTATGGCAATATTCACATAATTTTGATGCCACTTTACGCTCGGATCCTTGCACATTATGTTTATTTTGCGCTAAAATTCTTAATAAGATGAAAAAAAAACGGTATTCTGGAGTATATGACAGTGAGCTTTACCACGTGGTTATTTAGTATTGAATACTTATTTATGTAATTATAGGCCTACCGGGATAGAAGATTTTGCCCATATTCCACTTTTGTGTACCTCTCTTATAAAGAATGTGCGTTCATTTGTTTCAGTATGTATTGCTGATAAAATATATATATTTTAAAAGTCTCTTATCCAATTTATTAAACTAATACATATTTGTCAAGTTAGGTCATGCATCAGCTGGTTACATTAAATGTTTTATGATCTGCACACAAACTGTTTGCCCTAACACCATGAGAAAAATGAGACTAGCTCGGATGAATAATGTCACTTCCTCATTTCCCCTTATGATGGCAGCACCTATGGGTGAACTCCATCTCCAGCCCTCCCTTCCTACCACCACCACCACCACCCACCACCACCACCACCACCCAGCCCATTCAGACTATGATTCAGACACAGGCCACAGTTTGTGACTGTATTAGTGCCCACGTCTACTCACCGATTGAAAACGACACCAAAGCGTGAGAAAACACAGAGTAGGTTTCTATCAGATCTTCAGCCATCTGAGGGTGAAGGAAGAAGCTGAAACACAGAAGTCAGATAAATCATTTCAAAGGAAAAAAATGTGTGAACTTTATTGAGAGTTATACATTTTACAGTTAACAGAGTCCAAAAATGACACAAATGATATTGAAGTTAGATTATAATATTAAAAAAGTGGGTCAACAGTAATGAACGAAGGGTTTTGTACAAAAACATGTTTATATTTCTTAAATTAAAGTGTCGGAAATTGAGGATAGTTTTGGTTTAAGTAGTGAAACTTAAGGTAATGTTTGGGCACTAATACCCCAAAACTATTCAGAAGATACCCAACCCTATACTGAACCCAACCAAAAAACGTGTCTAAAACAGAACAACAACAAATAAAGACAAAAATGACACTGAGGTTAGTTTATAACAGGTAAAGAATGCAAAGACCGAAAAAAAGGTTATAAAATAACCAAGTCATAGAATAACCTTCTCACTTCATCACATCCATATTATAAATACTAGTAGAGGATCTGGTCAAAAATTAGGTCGGTCAACAATATGATATAAATACAAACTACAGTCAAAAAACATTTAAAAGAAAGGAAAATATATTTAAAGCACATTTCTGAACACAACCGCGCCAAAAGCCAGCATCCATTTATTGAAACCATGCTTCCAAGATAAACACAATAAACCATTTACTTCCAACACTGAATAACACTGATTTTGTTGGGGTTAACTCACCACAGCACTGCCCACACCGCGGTTATAAAACTGTGCACGAAGGATGTGGAGATGTTTCTCCATTTCCACGCATTCCTGCAGGCGGATTCAGGCATGGGCAGCCTGGCCACTCCAGCGTTGACCAGCCTGAAAAACCCCACGGAGCCCCCGGTGGTGAAGATCACTGAACTCAACTCCATGGCTCAGTTGTTTGTGTAAATGTAAACACTTCACGGGCTGCGACTGTCCCCCAATGTGAGCGTCGCCTGTGGTCCAGACAGACACAAAAGCGTGTTTCTTTCACGGTTGTTTTCCAGGGGGAGAAGGCGTGGACGCGTCTGTCAAATGCCTCCCCACTGACTGAATGACTGTGGTGTGTTTGTGCGGGGAGGAGAGCGCCGTGTCCGCAGGTGCAGCCGGTGCAGGGTGCGGTGATGGATGCGACCGTGAAGCCTCTGCTCACAGTTGTGAAACCGTCCTGTTGTAAAACCTCATCCCCTGGCTTGTGTAACTTTTTCACATCAACAGAAACCAAACGGGAGGTTTTCCCCGCCCTACTATAAAGGGGAGCGGCCACGAGCACGTTGCGTGTGTTGTGATACGTTCAAGGGCTGTCGGAAACGTCGGAATCTAAGGCAAGCGGTTTAAACATTGTATCAAATCACACTCCCATATTTTATTACATTTATAATATAATTTATCCTGGTCAAAATTGAATTGTTTCTAGTCAGAATGATCGTTTCAGATATCCACAACATGTTTTATGTTTCATTAAAGCATCCCGATTAGCTAATGCCATAGCAGTTCGCTAGTGTTCCTGGGGTCCACATACCAGCAGACAATACTCAATACAGTCCAACAACTTAACAAAAATACATTTTAATACAATACAAAATACATTTCAAATACAATACAAAATACATTTTAAATACAATACAAAATACATTTTTAATACAATACAAAATACATTTTAAATACAATACAAAATACATTTTTAATACAATACAAAATACATTTTAATACAATACAAAATACATTTTTTTAATACAATACAAAATACATTTTAATACAATACAAAATACATTTTAACTACAATACAAAATACATTTTAAATACAATACAAAATCCATTTTAAAAACAATACAAAATACATTTTAACCACAATACAAATACATTTTAACTACAATACAAAAAACATTTTTAATACAATAAAAAATACATTATAAATACATTACAATAAGTGCAGCACAAAAGTGCATTATAAAATGCATGACAAAGTACCTCGAGGAAGTGCAATTACCATATTATAGAAATAAATAAAAATAATACAACTTTATCCATAAACCCTGAGTCAACCACTGAAAAGTGCATCTTTAACCTCTTTTTGAAGGATATTTTACTTTTTACTTTAACATCATCATTATGAGTACAAATGACGTCACTTTTGACATTCATGAGTGTTGGGCATTCAGTAACCTAGATATCCATAATTAAATTAAAGATTTCTAGAATGAACATTATGGGTATCTGTAATGTCATTCGTGCTAGGATAAACTCCCATTTTAGATATCTGCAATCCAATTGTTACAGTAGACATTTTCAAAGTTGTAACATAATAAATGTGTCCAAGTTTGATTCCTGTTGCAGTGAACGTGAACGACATCAGCTGACAGGAAGTTCACAAGGACCAAGGCTGTTGCCTAGCAATGGAATTCCATTAAAAAGATCTGTAGTCATAGTTTTAATTTCAGATATCCCAAATGAAAAAGAAACATATTTCCATAATGTAATGTTGACTATGATTCAGTAAAATGTCATTGCAGATAAGGATAACAAGAATAACTACCTCTCCATCTAATCCTCTCTGTGATTAAATTTCACAATCACTACTAATATTCACATTAGAAGAAAACTGTATACGCTAATATCAATTATGATAGAAATGAAGACTGACTTTGATTTAGAGACAGCCGCCTACTCGATGAAGAAAACACTTAATACATTCTTGTTTTATTTTTCAGAATGAACTAATAGGCACCAAGATAGATTTTGTCACGATGTGTTTTATGTCTTGCAGAAACACTAGATCATACCTCAAAGCAGCCTATTGTCAGATCTAGGAAGTACGAAGAGCCCTTAAAGGGAACATTGCTGAACCAACCTCAGCTGTCCACAAACCACTGTGGATATATGGGAATAGTAGTTTATTTAACATACAACTAGTGAATATAATAATAACGCACGGTAGCCGACTTTGATTTAGCACAACAAGAAGTATACACTGGTATTGTTTGATATGAAAACATGATGAATATTTGCCAAGTGGAAACGGGGAACACACCTTATTCAAGCTGGAGTCTATCCAACTGTGTATTTGTCAAACAGCGCCACCTTCTGGTTAAAGGTCATCTTGCTCTCATAAGTATACTCCTGTCATTGGCATTGTCAGCAGGTTAAAGTGACTGGATATCTTCTGTGGACTTTTAAAAAGTGTAAAATGTGTATTGTAAAACAATGCCTTAAGATTTGTTTTTGTTTTTTACATATTTTACTTCTATCAACAGTCATTTCAAGACGAGAGTAAACAAAAGCAGTGAAGTCAGCAAAGGGCTGACATGCACTTCAGAATCAGAATCAGAATCAGAATCAGGTTTATTGCATTTTTTTTTTCATTTTTTCATTGCAAGGAATTTGACTTGATTTGACAGTGCCTCCATAAAAAATAAACATGAATACAAGCAAACTAAACAAACTAAACATACTTACACATTTATATACATTTATATGTACATACAAATACATACTTGTGTAAGAAATGCAGGGAAGGGCTGACTTACATTTTCAGGTCAATGCTGGGATTGAACTCACGCTGCCCAGGCTCATAAACTTGTGAACTTGAGTCATAGTTTACCCCCTCTACTATCATTTATGTCTTGAAGGGTATGCTTTATCCTCAAATGTAACCTTTTCTAAAAGTGATACATTTGCAGCAGCTTGAGACTGCACTCAAAATGTGTACCACCCTTAGGCATAATCTAAAATACTGTTTGTGTTGACTACAGATCATAACTAGTTATGCATCTGGTGACTATGGAGAAGTCTCTTTTCTTCCTAGCAAAAGTAATAAGGGGAAGAAGAAGAAGAAGAAGAAGAAGAATTACTTTATTTTTATCCCACACGGGGAAATTCAATTTTTTCACTCTTATTATTAATCATGTTACACACACACAGGCCCGAAATACACACACATGCACAGACAGGACCTATACATGCAATTAAGGAGAGATGTTAGAGCGAGGGGGCTGCCAGTGACCAGCGCCCCGAGCAGTTGGGGGTTCGGTGCCTTGCTCAACAGCACCTCGGCAGTGCCCAGGAGATGAACTGGCACCTCTCCAGCCACCAGTCCACGCTCCATACATGGTCCACACAGGGACTTGAACCAGCTAACCCTACGGTTCCCAGCCAAGTCACCTATGGACTGAACTACTACCGCCCCCTAATAGTTTCCTTTTTCCTAGCAAAAGTTATAGGGGGATACAAATGATGTCAAACTCCATATTCAAATTACCATACAACAATACATACAATTCAACCTGCCATAATGCATAAAACACAGTCCATGTCCTACCAGTGTTGTGTTTTGTGTATACTTCAGATCATAACTAATACCCTTGGTGAATATGGAGAAGTTACTACAATCCTCACAAAAGTTACAAAAGCTGATGAAAGCTATTTACTTCATCACCTTTCACCGTGAGTGTATTCCGTTTATCTGTGTTGCGGTCGGTTGTGGGAGGAGCTCGCGGGTACCACGTGACGGTGGTAGGCTGTCACGCGGACAGTTCCTCTGCGCTCGCTCTCGTAAGACCTGACCTGACTGTCGCTGCGTCTATTTGTTTCCTCCGAGGAAAAGGCAGCGAGGACGGGTTTGAAACGCCAGATGCATCATTTGTGACTGTTGTTTTCTGCGGAAGGAAACGGGTGAGCGCAGCTACACGGAGGATCCACATATTTCATATATATTCATATTATTATTTACATTATTTAATTCACGCAGCTAAATTTATGTAGAGGTGAATGGGAGTTTGTTGAGAAGCCGGTCTTGTGAGTCTCATCTCTCTCAGATAATTTAGTAAGTCTGTTAGCTTCACGGTAACAGTGCGAAATGTTCAGACTCATACTTACTCTGCATATTCATCGTTTGTTTTACATATTATAATATTTCCCTCTATTATTATTATTAGGTTTCGTCTTCGGGTACTGTACGGGTAGATGAGAGTTACAAAACAAGCACAAATGCCACAAAACAAAGGCATTCAAGATTTTAAGTGTATTGCAATGGTGTATTTATATGTACAGTAAAAATATAGGTTAACGTTACAACGAAAGGGCGTAACAAAAGGTCAATAAGGTCAATTTACTTTCTTTTTTATTATTCATTTGTCGTTTTTACTGTTCGTTAAAAGCGTCCTATCGTTTCTCTCTTTCTGTTGATAAATGTGTCCGTCAAAACACCCTGTAAACTTCTGTTTTGAAAGGTGCTTTAGAAATAAAGTGATTATTATTATGAAGGCTTTAGTCTACAAGTGTGAATGTAATTTCCTGTTGAACTAATCCATACTTACTTTGATCTTTAAACAAAGCTTAATGACAATGTAGCCTCTACCTTCAAAATAATAATTGTGTGCCTGTATCCTGTATCCTCCATCATAGCCCGTTTATGTTCCACCCAGAGCCAGTTTTAATTCAAGCTGGTCGTCCTAACAATTGTCACACTGACGCAGGAATGAATCAGTCCAGAGAACCAGGTCAAGGTGAGGAGGAGGAGGAGGTGACAGGGATGGTGTGTCAGGAGGCAGACCTGAAAGATGGACAGTAAGTCACAACGCTTCTTCTCCCCGAAAAAAGATCAGACTTTTTCATATAGTCACCACAGATCGATGGAGATTATCCATGCTTTCATGACCTCCTTGAGTTTTTTACTTCAATATTTCTCATTCCCTCCCCTAAAGGATGAAGGAAGTGACCGTGGGGGAGCAGACAGTGTTGCTGGTCCGTACTCAGGGTCAGTACAGTGCTGTTGGAAGCCAGTGCTCTCATTACAATGCTCCTCTTGTCAAAGGTAAACCTTCAATCTCTACATACCCTTATATGAATTAATACCTTTGCATTGCATTTGAATTTGAGTGTTTGAGTTGCATGTTCTCTGATAATCCAGGAGCACTGGTTGGTGACAGGGTGAGATGTCCGTTTCATGGTGCTTGCTTTAATGTCAGAACCGGAGATATCGAAGAGTATCCAGGTCTGGACTCGCTGCCTAGCTATAAGGTAAAACACGTTAGTATTTAATAGAACTTTACCACGCTCTCATGTTTAAAATTTGATCACATTTGAGATGGTTTGCACATTTTTACATACATACATATTTTACTTATATACCACATTGTCCAAATTATAGATTTAAGCTTCAAATCTAGCTTTTAAACAAAAACAAGTGGACGTTTATTAAAGAAGACACAGAGAAGTTTCAAATTCTACCGCAGCAGATGAGAGATTAGATTAAATAGTCCCACAGCCCTACATATTTTCAAAATAAAATAATATTTTGTCAGCTGTTAACACACATTTAGCTATGTTTGGCAAGAAAAGGGCAAATTTCAACTCATTACTCGTTAAATTCAATTGTTCTGTTGCCAGATCTTATTGTTGTTCAGAGTAGGGTGCGTGATTATTCACATTTTTTTTCACTTGGGTTTTTGTTTTACTACGATTGTTGAAAAATGTTGAATATATGTGAACAAGTTCTCAGTAAGTTGTGGCAGTGCAATACAACAGTTTTGTTCTCATTTCATTTGATTTATTATTTATATATTAAGTATGTTATATTTAAAAGTAATATTATTTATTTTATTTATCTCACTTCAAATACAATTTATTATAGATATGTCCAGCTTTTTTTGTTCTTTCCAAAGTCAAAGAGCAATAGTGTTAAATAATCATGATATAATGACCAAACTATTTGTAATTCTGATATTTGCCATAATCGAGCTGCTGAGAGTACTTCCTCGCTCTAAAACGTGTACTTTGTTTTAATGAATGGATGCTTTCGTCAGTGTTTTACCTTAACTTCTCTCTCATTTTAATTTTATTTCACAGGTAAAGGTTGAGGGTGGCAAGGTGTATGTTTCCATCAACAAACATGTAAGTGATGGGAAGTTAAATAGATTAAAAATGATCACGTTTACTTTCATTTTGTATTCAAATGTTAAACTCTTTCTTTTTTGTCTCTCAGTCGCTGAAGTTGAGGAGGCGAGTGAAGGAGATGTGCAGCATGGTGCCCGACATCGAACACACTATCCTGCTGATAGGAGGAGGTAAGGACTAGATATGATAAATTAATAATGAATACTTTTTTGTAAGCTCCATCTCATCCCTGACAAATCACACACTGAATAAGAGTGTTGTGATTTCAGGCCCTGCCTCCCTGGTTTGTGCTGAAACACTGCGGCAGAACTGCTACCAAGGTCGAATCGTCATGGTGACCAAAGACAACCTGCCTCCGTTTGACAAGCCCAAACTGAGTAAGGTGAGAACTCAATCAGAGAAGAGAGGTAACCTGGATTAACTCTGCCTTGTTTGTCTTTTTGATGTTTTTAACAGCCTGTATTCAGATGTGTGTTTTTAGTCAACGTCACCTTCTTTCAGGCTTTGAACACGGACAGCAGCAGCATCCTCCTCCGACCGAGTGACTTCTATCAACAGTTTGGGATTGAGGTGTGGACACAGAAGGAGGTGAGAAGCAAAGAGCGTAAACTGTGAAGTACTCTCAGCATTTTGAGTAGAAACTCATCCTCTCTATTGTTATGACACCACCACACTTATCTTGATGTAAGATGAGATTTATTTTGTGAATATTTTGTTAATATTCAAGATTCAAGAAAACTATGTTTATCCCCAAAGGGTAATTAAGGTAAGGCACGTAGAGCAGACATTGCACAACGGCAAAAAAGAAAGACAGACAGACAACAAATATGTACATACGTTAAACAGGTGCAAATCGGCAATGAAGTAGATTGACTTGTGTGGCAGGTTCACGGCCATGTCCACGTTATACAGATTGGTATGTGCTAATGTGTGTGTGTGTGTGTATGTGTGTGTGTGGGGAATGAAGGGGGTTAATAGAGAACCTTTTTAGGGTTACTGGAATAAGTGACACATTTGATTTAATTGTAGCTTCATGGTCTTTTCTTTGAGTTAACAAGGGATCTATCTAACATGTTGTACCCTGCCTGTAATTCAGGAAACAGTTAAAGTTGGCGAAAGTATACGATGATGAGATGATGTAGCATGTTTGTTTATGAGTACTGAGTTGTCCTACGCTGAGGGGTGTCATTAAAGTAAACCTAGTCGAAGCTGGCTCCATGCTCTTGCTCCATCCACGTATCTAAAGTACTTTTGTGTAATAACTCCAAATTAATAGTTAACGCTATGAAGAACCAGAGTTACATTAACTATGTAATATGTTTTGTGTTGCAGGTGGTGTCAGTGAACCCAGCTGATAAGGCGGTGAAGCTGAGCGACGGCTCTTTGCAGCGTTACGACCAGCTTCTCATCTCAACTGGCTGTAGGTTAGGGTCATCATCCTGTTCCTCAAGTCACGTCTTTATGTCAATTTGTCACGCTCAGGTGTCATAAGACTTACTGATCACATGAAGTTTGGGACGGTGAAGCTCTTTTTTGTTTTGATCACAGAGCGCGGCCACTCGACTGCCCTGGTTGGGACCTGAAGGGAGTAAAGTTACTGCAGACATATGAAGACGCCAAAGAGATTCATAACTCCTGTCTGGACCAGAAAGCTGTTGTGATTGGAGCCTCATTCATTGGTTACCAGATTCAGTCTCTCTTAACATAACAGACAGAATGAAACTTGGATTGTGCGTCTTTGTTTTTGATTCACAGCTTGACATTAGTCCTGGGCGGTATGACCTAAAATATGTATCTAATTTGTGAGATTCTGGCAGTTTCACTATATTTATTCTAGGTTCATATAGACTTATTCTATTGTCAGGAGTACATAGAATGTAAAAACACATCGTTTGGTGGTATAATTAGTGTGTACAATTATTAGCGTTACAAATTCTTTATGTACAAATGGCTGTGGGCCATTGTCTTGCGTCCCGTTAAAAATGTTCATCGTGGGCTATTAATTGTTGTATTGAAGTTTACAACCATTACTAAGAATGTTATGCCATCAGAGCGGTTATTTCAGTTATGCACTGGATTGGTGGTATATAAAGAATTCATATCATACAAGAAATTATAACTGGTATACCGCCCAGCACTAGTCGAGCTCATTAGATTGTTCATAGCCGTCACTCTCAATATTTAATCTACTGTGTAAATATTTGACAGCGCAAGATAAAGCTACTCTACAATACATATAGCCACACCAATATTGCAGGCGCCTGAAGTGTTTTTCATTCACACCATAGGTATGGAGGTGGCATCCTACTTGTCAGACAAAGCTGCTAGCGTGGCCGTGGTCGGCACCTCCAGATACCCGTATGAGCGATCTCTGGGGCCAGAGATCGGCAAGATGAGTATGCAAGTAAGAAACAATGATGCCGGTCGTCTGTCACTGTTGTCTCTTAATGTGATTTTATGCTTTTGTTATTCAGAACTTGCTTTAAAACACAGTTTCCTCTTTTAAGATGTTGGAGGAACACAATGTAAAGTTCCACATGAGTGATAGAGTCACTGAGATCCAAGGGGAGAACGGCAAGGTAACACGGACACACACGGACACACACGGACACACACACACATGTTCGTATTACACTTCTGACCTTACTACAAGCCTGACTCAGAAGTTGTAAGTTCCTGATTCCTGATTAAAAGTGAACGCAGCATAACCGTAATCGACGATCTGGGCCAGCAGTCCAACCGCTGTCAGCAGCGTCACTAACATGGCGGCGTATTTACATTTAGCCCGGTAATGTCGACACAGACACGGATAATGTACTCGCAACACGTGCTTTCATTAGTGGGTCATATGATCAATCACCATTGTCACTATTTGAGAGATAGTAACTTAAAAGACAATTAAATAAGGGAAAATCTTATGAAGTACATCCTTAATGTTATTATTTACACGTGTTTTTCCTGTGAAAAAAGCCTATTATCACTGAAACGATAGAACGAGTTTCTGATGCCTTTATTAATCTTTTGTCCAGGTGAAGCGGGTGGTGCTGAAGAGTGGTTTAGTCCTGGAAGCTGATGTGGTGATTGCCGGAATCGGTAATTTCTGTTGTTATACACTCTTTTTATTAATATAATAGGGTACAAATCAAGTTTGGGGCTATTTTAACATGCAGTTCTGCCAAAATCAAACACAAAGATTTCTGTTTTTCAGGTGTTATACCCAATTCAGACTTCTTGGCAGGAAGCAAGTTGGAAGTGGATTCAAGGAGAGCTGTGATTGTTGACAAGGTAACCAACTTAATTTAATCATTGGCACGACCAATGAAACATAAAAGTGGTTCACAGTTTTACATTTATGTCTATGTCTGATGGATACGGTTCATTGTCTGATATTGTATAGCTGTGTAAATATACTGTATAAACATGTCTTTGTGACGCCTGCTGCAAACTCATCAGTTCATGAGGACCAATGTACCAGACATTTTTAGTGCTGGAGACGTCACCTCTTTCCCTCTGTCCATTCGTGGAGACCAGAGGGTCAACGTCGGTCACTGGCAAATGTCACAAGCTCAAGGTGAGAGACTGAAGCATTCAAAGAAACACAGCTTTAAACTGTGTTGGATGGGTTCTATTTAGTTATTTCTGCGTAATGCATCTTTTTTAATCCAAAATAATTTGATGCCTTGGTTTAACTTTATCATGCATGTATTGTTTGTGTATGTTTTACCCTCAGGAAGAGTAGCTGCCCTAAACATGCTGAAGAAACCAACCAAATGTGAGTCTGTTCCTTTCTTCTGGACTGTGTTACTTGGGAAGAGTATCCGATACACAGGTAGAGTATTTATTGAGGAAGGTGTCACCCTTGCATCAGAATATTTAAACCCATATCAACCGTCTATACAGAGTCTCATTTCCTCATTCTAGGCTATGGAGAAGGATACACAGAAATCATATTCAAAGGGAAAGTGGAAGAAAGGAAGTTCCTGGCGTTTTACATCAAGTGAGCAGCGGTCGACTAACTCCTGATACAGCTGAATATGAATTTATGCTGTTTGTGCTCAGTTTCTTTCATTTCTGCTTTCACAGAGATGAGGTGGTGGTAGCAGCGGCCAGCCTGATGTTCGACCCCGCTGTGGCTCGTCTTGCAGAGCTGATGGCTACTGGCCAGATCTTAACAAAGGCACAGGCTCAGTGAGTTTCATCCTGGTTTCACAAAGACCAGTCTATGCCTTTATATACACTGGATATAAAAACTATAGAATAAAGTATTAAAACTTCTTCTTCTTTTTTTATTTAGATTTATTCTGAAATGCTGTTATTTTCAGAATTTGATAGAATATCCGCTGTGGCTATACCACTGCTGTACTAGCATGTTTTTTTAAATTAACCAAGGCACTTCAACAAAAACCTTTATTTTGAGAAAAAAACAGTGAGCAAATTTAGAGATCAGTAACCATTGTGTCAGAAGAGAAGATTTAAACAATGTTTTCTTAGTTAAATAAGTCAGTTCAATTTGGAGGAGGAAGTGTCAGAGTCCAGAGCTAAACACCATAGAAAATCTCTGGAAAAATCCTTGGCGACAAAGTAATGTCTAATAAACCCACTACAGTTACTGAACTGTGGAAGAGACTGAAGAAGAATGGACCAAGACCAAACCAGAGCAGTGTGAGATATTACTGATGTCCTGTGGGCGCAGATGTGCTGAATTCATTCAAAGCAAGGACCTCTACACTTCCTATTCATTTTTGAATCTTATAGTCCTAAGAAAACATTATTTAAATCTTCTCCTCTGACACAATGGTTACCGTGCTCTAATTTTGCTTTTTTTTCTACAAAATAAAGGTTTTGTTGAGGTGCCTTGGTTATTTAAAAAAACATGCTAGTACAGCAGCGGTAGAGCCACAGCAGATAGTCTATCAAATTATGAACAATGAAAAATAGCAATATGTTAGATAAATCACGTATTTATAATTTGTTCACTAATTTTGATCTCCAGTATAATTTATGCTCATCAATTACATGAAATAATGAGGAATTTGTCAGCTGTGTCATGCCATTATCCCACTTGGGGGCAGCAGAAACACATCAACCGTTTAATACTGCTATGGCCAACCTGTGAGCAAACGATGCTTTTGTTCACATCCAGCAGATATGGAGCAACATTATTATTCATTTGGAGTTGTGTTTGTATCCATGTGGTGCTGGGCATTACCTCTCCATTTGTTCTGTTCTGCTATCCACCAAATATCTGGCTCTTTAACTACTAAATCCTGCAATGTGTTCACCAGCTAGTCACTAACTTTGTGAATGCCATTTTGTGCGAGTCAGGCAGCTCAGAGTCAATTCTTAGAGTTTTTCCACTGAGCAGAGCTGGCCGTAAATCACGCATGAGGGTGAACCAAAACAGTAAAAGTAAAATTGGCAGCCGTTAAACCAAAAGAACGAGCTTAAAGACGCTAAAACACTCCATAGAGCTAAGGCTAATGAAGCTCTGAGGGGCATTCTCTACAAATGACACGTTTCACTTCACATAGTAATCTGTTAATATGACAAATACTTTATTGTAACTCAGCTGGTATATACATGACAGAAACACAAGACAGGATGTTCAATACGTACGTTCAATAATGTCACAAACATTTGAGTGTGATGGTTTTTTCATATTGTTCTTCGAGGCAGATGTTGGCACTTTAAATGGCCCGTGGCTTCATACATCAATACTGTAAACATTAATAATTTGATAATTAATGTGGGGGGGGGTTGTAATGACTCATTACATGATGATATTATAAATCCATATTCCAAATCACAAGGTAAGACTCATAACCTGGATACTTCTCTCTGCTGATATCTGTTTTCTCATTTGCTCATCGGTTCAGGGCTGATGACCTGAGCTGGCTGCAGATGTAACCAGAGGTCTGCTGTATCCAGGAGCAACACCTCTCAGCGATGGAGGATGTCACTTTTCTCTTTCTTGTTCCTAAATGGTGCCAAACACTGAAGCCCATATTGCTCCTGACAGTTGGCCGGCACCGAGCATGGTAGATGCTGCCATCAGTGTGCGAGGGTGAATGGGTGAATGGGAAGCTATAATTATTAAGCGCTTTGGATAAACGCACTACATAAATGCCGGCCATTTACCATCTACTGCCTCAGGGCGTCTGAAAGCCAACCAGACCTTTGCTCTTACTCAGAACGCTGTTACCATAGCAACATGCAAAGCTTTTTTTCTAGCAGAGTCTGGATAAGACTGGATTTTCACCCGTATTCATTTTAACTACAGCTGTATTAAAAGTGGGTCGTCTAAATGATAAAATATTTCTAGGGTAAATAAAAAAAACTAGGCAACATAAATATATACAAACTGTTTTGTGAACTTGAAATTTTACGATTCCATTAACACTCAATTTAGTATTAAAATAGTAAAAATAGTAAAGTAATTTTAGCCAGTTTAGCTAATTTTAGACATTCTGAAAACACACACACACACACTTTATTTAAGTAACTTTTCTAAAAATCTAAAATGTAAAAGGTCAGTTAAAATGTTGCACTCAACATGTATACAGGGATTAACATGCCTTTTATTAGCAGTTTATTTTCATTTTTTGTAACTCATTTCACTTCTAGGCTTGAATCAATCCTAAACATTTATAGCAGAGATGTAGCATATTCTTTTGTCTTTATCATATAACTTGA
Source organism: Echiichthys vipera (assembly GCF_963691815.1). Lineage (NCBI taxonomy): Eukaryota > Metazoa > Chordata > Actinopteri > Perciformes > Trachinidae > Echiichthys > Echiichthys vipera. The sequence continues at coordinate 15,323,524 of NC_139830.1, read as the reverse complement.
AATTCAAAAATAAAACAAAACCACTTATTGTAATCTTAGCATTCATTGCGTTACAAATAAACTCTGGGTGCTATGTGGTATTTAACTAAAGCTCTGTTTCCACGTCACACTTTCTGTTAGGGTGGTTGAGTTTTCTGTCAGGGATGTTCTTCCTGATATTGTTTGTTACACTGACGACAACAAATCATCTCAACTGTAGATCAACTTTGTTATTCATTAGTTTTAGATTATCACAGTCTGACAGTTGCTTATGAAACGGTGATTAAAAAAACACAATGTAATAATTTTCAGGTGTAGTGGGAGAGTGGTTATTCAGTCTGTTTCGTTTTCTTTAAATCTATTATAACAATCCTTGACAATAAGTCTCAAACATTACAGATATAAAGAAATCATCAATACAAAGATAATAGAAAGGTTATACATACTTTCACATTCACCATAAATGATCCTATGAAATGTTTCAATATGTTAACTTTGAAAAGTACAACATAACAGAAGTTGCAGTCTCATGGTTATGTAAACAGTTCACAGCCTTACGTCTATGGGTCCATTGGTCCAAGGAAGGTGGCTCAGCTGATAATCATAATAACTCTATGGGCTAATAACAGAAGGGCTCTATCATTTGTTTTTGCCCAGCCGCCTTAAGAGAAACATTACTTAGGCTCAAATGGAAAGGCAAAAGTCAGAACTTTTCTGTTTAACCTTCTCCCAATAAACTTGTAGTTTAAAATAATCCCAAAAATCTGGGAACAGTCTCCCATTAAGCTGCATCCTCCACATCCAACAGAGAGGATTAAAGTTTCTATTAGTGGTGTTTTAAAACACATCATCCTCCACTTCCAACCAAATTCTTGTTGGGCTACTTAAAGGTGCTATATTATGTTCATTTTCAGGGTCATACTTTTAAACGTTTACATGCTTGAATGTTATTTTTCTCATCCTGTCTGTCTGAATAAACCTGCATTCACCCTCTGGAAGGCTTCGTTTTTAGCGCCTGTGTCTTTAAAGACCCCCCTCATGAAAAAAGACCTGTCTGCTCTGATTGGTCAGCGTTTCTGGGTCTTTTGCATCTGTACTATCGGAGTATCTGCACCATCACTGCAGTCGGGAATGACTGTAACTTTACTGTAGCAGCACTTTCTTCCTGTATACAGTACACATCACAACGGTACAGAAGTCCTGACGGCTCGTTTAAAGGCACAGTTTCTGAATATGAGCAGTGTGCAATTCTCTGTGGATTTAGTGTTTTGATACTTTCACAGTATTTATATATATAACACCTCGACCTGCTTTATAATTTTTTTTTTTTTTTTTTAAAAGACGTGGAAATCTCACTTTTTACAATATGGGATCTTTAAGCTTTCGTGCTAAGAACATCTCCCACACCTCATCTTCAATTATGGTGTCCTCCAATTTTCCCTTTACATACAATGTAATGTTCGTTTGAAGCATAGAAAGGTCAAACCAATACTACAATATACGTTATTTTAGAATCTGGACACTTATTTAGTATATTATTAATGTGAGTGCATTATTTATCAAAGAGCCGTAAACCATGATATTCAGAAATTAACTACATCACAAGAGACAGGTCATGATTAGCACAGAAAATGATTAGACTCATGTTATGAACTTATTATAAACTAATTAACATCTTTTAAAACTTTTTCTTTTTAAACATTTTCACCAGATCTACTCAGTCCTCAGAGCAAGCTCCTCAGGATTCAGACACAGCTTTATTTGCTTGTTTTTGAGCATTTTGTGACGGAGGATCCCAGTTTGTCAGCCAGCAGAAACGGGTTGAGGTGGCAGTACTGAGGAACAAATAAAGACAATTCAATCCTCAGTTAATAACAAAGCTTTCACTGTGCAGTTCTGACAAAGACTTATTATTTCTGTGAAACCAACATTTAATTTGTTTCTTTCATGCGTGGGTCAACTTTACTTTTTTTCTGAATGTGCCCAGTAGTCAACCTTTCAAAATAAAAGCATTTCAGCCAAGGTAAACTCAGAACATCAGTTACCTGTGGAGTCGACTCTGAGCCAGTTGACTTCAGTTGATCAGATATCTGGATTTCGAAATCGGAAAAGAAACGGGATCTCTGGAGGATTGCTGCCATCTCTCCACTCACCTGCACTGCCACGTCTTTCTGCGTGGCACAAAAGAAGACATCGGTGTCATCTTTCCAACAACACAACAGATTCTTTTTTACATTTGAATATGCAGGATTATTTTCTTTAAAATTAAAAATACATACAAACATTTACTTTTTCTTTTGTTATAACAATTGAAAACGCAAATTTACTACAGGCAGACTGAGGTTTTCTGGTGGGACTTTTATTATACCTTGAAACAGTGGGAGGAATCAAAGTCCAGCTGATCTGGGAGCTCTGCCACCGTTCCTTTATAAGTCACTGTCGCCTCAGACAAGATTTGAGTTTTGGGCAGCTTAAAGAGTCGGTAAGTGGCCGAAGCATAGCTGACATCACCTGCAAATATGAAGAACTGGCTCAGTTGGAGAGTGAAAACTATCTTTGCGTGTTATCAAAAGTGTTGCTTTTTTTTGTTACCTGCTTTTGCTTTGAGCTCACTGTTGTAGATCGCAATGTGGATGGCTGAAACCAGGTGTGGTGTGCTGAAACCTACGCTGTGTGCCAGTGAAATGAGATCCGGCCAGAACAGAGAGCCACCCATTCCTTCACCTATAGGCTCGAAATCAAGTGTCAGTGGGAAAAGGGATTCTGCTCTTTTACACTGAATTTGAGATAATAACCCAATGTTATCTTACCCCACAGGACTGCGTCTTCCTTCATGTGCTCAGGAACGACTTTGCTGGCGTACATGTCACTAAAGTACATTTCTCCTCCCTCCTGTGTAAAATGAATAAAACCGTAAACAGTGTTTTCCTGCACACCACATTTCTTTTTACACATTAATGTAGTTGACAGAAATTCTTCAAACTAACCTTTAGGACATTGTGAGCTTGCTGTAGCACTGCTCTTTTATCAGGACACAAACAGACTACACAGTTGGATCTGGACACATTAGAGGGAACAGTTTTGGTTAGAAGTTAACCAAAGCTTATAAAACAGGCCTCTGATAGATCGTGTAGACTCATTTCATGCTTTAAACCTACAGCACAACATCCACTGAGTCTCTCTGTATGCCTGCTTCACTGAGCTTCTCCATGTACCCCTGGACAAAAGTGATGTTGGGCTTCTCGTAGCCAAACTTCTTCTGATGATACTCGACGTACTGACGAGATGCTGTGATCTAAAGTAATAAGGGGGAAATTGTTTTTGTTACAAAACTCCAGATATAAACAACATATATTATACAGACAACATATGTGAGAGAAAATTTAAATTTAACTTTACAGAAATTAATATTTACAGTAGTGAAATAAAGTTAAATCAGCAGTGAGCGCAGAAATCAAGCGATGTGTGTGAGCGTGCATGTGTAATCACCAGCTCCTCCGTCATATCGATCCCTGTCACATGTCCGCTCGGTCCAACAAGTTTACTGAAGGCGTAAGAGTCTCTGCCAGAGCCGCTGCCGAGGTCCAGGACTCTACAGCCCTCAAGCTTCGCTGGAAATGGAAGACCACAGCCAAAGAATCTGGAGAGAGGTGTCGTTAATCACCTAAGTCATTGTGCGAAGGTGGGAAGCATATATATTAGATGTTGTAGAGATAGTTCCGTGGTGTAAGTGATGACAACAGACTAAGAAAGTCCAAAAGCTAGTTCCTCTGCTGGGATCTATGGCTGCAACTAACGACTCTTTTTATTTTAAATGAATCGGTTCATTATTTTCTCAATAAAGCGATTGATTGTTGGGTCTATAAAATGTTAGAAAGGGTAAATCAGAAGTTCCCAAAGCCCAAGATGACGTACTCAAATGCTTTGTTTTGTCCACAACTCAGCTGACTGTCATAGAAGAAAATCGACATCAGGAAATATTCACATTGAAGAAGCTGGATTCAATTCAATACAATTTTATTTAAAGTGCCAAATCATGACAAAGGTTATCTCAAGACAGTTAACACATAGAGAAGGTCTAGACCACACTATGACTTATTTATGATTCACAGAGATCCAACAATTTCTCCATGAGCAGCAACAACTATAATAATAATAATAACTAACTATAAAGACAATTTATAATGCTATTTTTCTTTCAAAAATACTCAAACCCATTAATCGATTATCAGAATTCATTTAATAGTTGACAACTAATCGATGAATCATTGCAGCTTTACTGGGAACTTCAATTTTAATCACTGAATTGAAGCTTGGTTACATATTTAAGTAATGTCTGAATTTCCGTGCCCTGGATAATAAAGGGTGAGCCTTGTACAGTCATGTGCGTATGTTTTCCAGTGTGTTTACAGAGAGGTTCAATGAGTTTCTGGCAGCACGACCATTAGTTGATGATTGCCTGACCTGTCGACGGCTGCAAAAGAGTTGCAAAAGAATAGAATTGTCTTTATTTGTCTTTGTACCAGGACAACAAAATTTACAGTACAATCCCTTAAAGTGCAGAAATAATTTAACATTAAAAGCATCAAAGAGAATATACTAGACCTTTAAAAGACACATTTAAAAAGACACATTTAAAACGACACACACACACACACACACACACACACACACACACACACACACACACACACACACACACACACACACACACACACACACACACACACACACACACACACACACACACACACACACACACACACACACACACACACACACACACACACACACACACACACACACACACACACACACACACACACACACACACACAGGTATTTGCGGTGTTCAGCACTGTTATAGCTTTTGGATGAAAACAGTTCTTAAAAGTAAAGGTGAGGCGAGATTGGACACTTGTACCTTTTGGTTACCTCGGGGTGAACCAGGCTCAATGCATCGGTGACACTTCTTGGCACTGGGCGGCGAGACAGACTGCAGGCACTTGTTTGCAGATCTCCAGAGGACTCCAGTCGACTGCCGTAGTACTTCTGCACACGACAACATATATCTGACACAACTGTCTTTACACATGCTGCTATATATTAAATAATTCCCTCCTGGGATTATTAAAGTATTTCTGATTCTGATATTTACTTTACATATCTAGTTAATGTCAGTTAAGTACATTTACTAAAGTACTGCACTTAGGTACAATTTTGAGGTACTTGTTATTTGCTTAATTCCATTTTAATTTACTTAATACTTCTTTTTCGCTACATTAATTTACTGATTACTCTACAGATTCAGATGATTAATACACTATATTATCAGCAAATTAAACAACATATATATTTATATAGATTAAGCTACACAGCAGTATTTAATGTAAATAAAAATGTGCAACTTTATCATTTATCAGCTGCAACATTAAGATGATATTTACATTAATTTAATAATTATTCATTCTCAAATGGACCATTCTGAATAATGAGTAATTTTACTTTGTGTACTTTAGGAACATTTGGTGCTCATACTTTTGTACTTTTACCAAAGTTACATTTTGAATGCAGGACTATTACTTGAAACAAAGTATTTCTACAGTGTGGTATTAATACTTTTTTATTAAAGGAAAAGCTCTGAGTACATCTTCCATCACTGGAAAATACTCAGTGGGTCGTTTAATTTAACACGACTTTGCAATGTGTCAGAACTGATTTTGAAGTAAAGCTGAACTCTGGACTGAAGATAAAACCGAACTGAAGTCTGAAACAAACTAAAGTACCTTCACATTTTCCCGCACGTCGTCACAAGTCGCCATCACGTACAAATACTGTGAACAGAAAAAAAGAGGCTCCAGTAGATGAGGACCGCAGCCGCTGGGTTGAATAAATGACATGTGGGTCAGTCCTGCCTCCCTTATGACGTCACTCTACTCTTCCGGACAAGCTTTCACAATAAAAAGAATTAAAAATAAAAGCATTGCTTTAAATGTGTCTGTTATTTGATATGTGGCACTCAAATGAGAAGAAAGCCAGAAAAACATTAAGTTCCTTCTTCATAGCCAGTAAAACTACCAAAAGTATGTTTACAAGGAAAAATCCACTTGATAAAGCAATCCAAAAACATAGATACATTAATAATAATAATAATAATAATAATAATAATAATAATAATAATGCTAATACTTACCCATTTATTTATTTAATTTTCCATATTTATCAGAATCAGAATTAGAAATGTGAACACATACAAGGAATTTGATTCCAGCTTATTGTCACTCTCAATTTACATACACAGAAATAGACGTACAGCTAAAAGGGAAACAAAAATTAACAAAGGTAAACACAAACATTGAACTGATGTGTGCAGATCTAGATACACACACACACACACACACACACACACACACACACACACACACACACACACACACACACACACACACACACACACACACACACACACACACACACACATATATATATATATAACACAGGAATGCTGCAGAGTACATTGAACTGATGTTTGCAGATCTAGATACAGGTATATATATATATGTATAACACAGGACAATGAAATGTGCAATGCTGCAGAGTACAATTGGTGCTGGGATAAATATTTCGTTGTGATAAATATTGTAGTTAAATCCAATATATATTGCATTATATGGAACAATCTTCCTCCCTCACTTAGGTGTATCACTTATTTTCAAATCTTCAAATCATCAAATCATCTTTATTTACATGTTTTCAAACATTCTGCTCTTGTTTCTGACCTACCTTACTTTTATTTATCTCTCTCTAGAACTCATTCTACTTCAGACTTGTACCCCTATTGTTCACGTAATGGTCTATATATATGTGTATATTTATGTATAATTCTGTATATTTTACTAGTGCATGCAAGCAAATGTATTTATAATGGCATGTGATGTGTTTCCTTGTGCATATATATATATATATATACTGTACTGTTCGTACTTTATTCACACCTTGATGTTGTAATGGGCAGACTTTTTAAATAAACGTATTATGTACCGTTCGTTTTACGTTGAAGCCCCAACACTACAGGGGGCAGTAGTACACCGGAAACCCAATCATCCGGGTACTTTAAAATTGCGCTTGTCCAACGTTTGCGTAGGATTTTTTTACGTAGAGCCCTAACTGTTTCCGTGGCAACACTCTTATATCCGGCGTACCTGTTGTTCGTGAGTTCCTCTGAACTGCGTCCATCGTGTGGCCGCCGTCGTCCGTCGTGCGTGATGCAGTTTTTATGAAGACAAATCAACACAACAGTGAAGCGGAGAAAAGGACAAAACAACTTTTGAAAGAGACATGTTGTGGTAGCTGGTTCTGTCTTCAACGTTAAGATACTACACCGGGCGTGAAGGTAGCGAGGTGAGTGGTGGTGCGAGCATTTTGGTTTTGTTACGTTTAGTCGTTAGCTGATGTGCTAGTTTTAGCAGTTGGTTAGCTTACCGCTTCATCCACGCTGGGCCTAACGTTAAGCAATGAGTGCCGACATCGACGTAACACTTTTCTAACGTTGGGTGAAGTGTGTTGTAAAGAATAGATTAATTACATGTGGTGCTGAAAAGTTTACCGAACGGGTAATAAGTTAAGTCCCCTGTGCGCACATAACGTTACATTTGGTGCTGTATGGGAAGACCTGTTGTTAAGCTATCTGGCTAACCGTTAGCCAACTATTTGAATGGTTTCGTAAGCATTTCTTAGCCAAGATAATGTGCAATAGGTGTCTGCGTTTAGCTTTTGTCTGTATCAAAGCTAAAACAGAATAAATATTTTTAAATTATTAGAGTTCTCTGGCGAACATGCCAGCCAGAGGTCTTTATTGCCTGATGTAACAGAGTTGTTTTGTGTATTATTTTTATTTATTTTTCTGAGTTTGAGCTTAAATCACCAGTTTTTGATAATCTACATACACTGAACCAAAATCGGAAAATGTCAGTGCTTACAGAAGCTCTTTGTTTGGTGTTTTCTTTCAGTAGTGAGGCGCTATGGCAGCTACCTTCCCCTACAGAGGGGTCCCTGCAGGGATGCCACCAGGTGTGCCCCCTCCTGTGACTATCCCGGACTACATGTCTGAGGAAAAACTGCAAGAGAAAGGTATGTTTGCTTTCCCTCAATGCAGCACATGTCCTGGTGTAGTTAAAACTACAATGTCATATCACACTAAATGGTGATTTATTTTGTTTTAAATGTCCTATCACTCTACAGCAAGAAAATGGCAGCACTTGCAGGCAAAGCGCTACTCCGAAAAGAGGAAGTTTGGCTTTGTGGATGCTCAGAAGGAAGACATGCCACCTGAGCATGTTCGCAAGATCATCAGGGACCATGGAGACATGACTAACAGAAAGTTTCGCCATGACAAGAGGGTGTACCTTGGGTAAAAATAAATCATACTATAGTAAATGTGTATTTTTTATTTTTTCGGCTGATTAACATTGTCATATGTACTCTAGGTAGACTGCAATGCACATGTGTGCTTAAAACTGATTGTCTCTGTGCACAATTTATTGTTTTAAAAAACATACAAACATTGTAATTGGACAAAAGTAAACATCACCACTCATCCTGTATTTTTGTTTTTGTTGAACAGTGCCCTCAAGTACATGCCCCATGCAGTACTGAAGCTGCTTGAAAACATGCCTATGCCCTGGGAACAGATCAGAGACGTCCCTGTCCTCTACCACATCACTGGAGCTATTTCCTTTGTGAATGAAATCCCTTGGGTCATAGAGCCAGTCTACATCGCCCAGTGGGGGTAAGAGAGAGTTTCATATTGGGTGCTATTATTTTTGTAGAATGTGGCACTTACAAATGTGAGAAATGCACAACCACTGCATTATACTTCTCTCTATTCCTAAAATATTGAATCATTGGTATCTCTTATCCTCCCCCAGCACCATGTGGATCATGATGAGGCGTGAGAAGCGTGATCGTCGGCACTTCAAGCGGATGCGCTTTCCGCCATTTGATGATGAGGAGCCGCCTCTGGACTACGCTGACAACATCCTTGATGTGGAACCCCTGGAGGCCATCCAGATGGAGCTGGACTCTGAGGAGGACTCTTCAGTTGCGGAGTGGTTCTATGAGCACCAACCCCTCAAAGACACAGCCAAGTAAGCCATCACATCACACTTTTAAGGCCAAACATTTTAAATGTAACACATTCAGTTGATGTGACGCTAGCAGAATCAAAGGCTAATTCATTTGTGCCCTCTTCAGGTTTGTGAATGGGACCACCTACCGTCGCTGGCAGTTCACGCTGCCCATGATGTCCACACTGTACCGCCTGGCCAATCAGCTGCTCACAGACCTGGTGGATTTCAATTACTTTTATCTGTTTGACCTCAAGGCTTTCTTCACTTCCAAGGCCTTGAATATGGCCATCCCCGGGGGACCAAAGTTTGAGCCACTGGTCAGGGACATTAACCTTCAGTAAGAACCTCTCAACTTTAATAAAATATGCAATTGTTTCTGTTTAACCCCTAACAAAACATCAAGTAAGAATGGGTGGTAGATGATTTGTGCCTTAGCCGGTCCTTCTCCGTGTCTCCTGCAGGGATGAAGACTGGAATGAGTTCAATGACATCAACAAGATTATCATCCGACAGCCTATCAGAACGGAGTACAAAATCGCCTTCCCCTACCTGTACAACAACTTGCCGCACCATGTCCACCTCACCTGGTAGGAAATTGATTAATGAATTCATTCTCACAGATTCATGAGAAGTAATTCAAATTAACTAAAGAAAGAATATTCAGATGTGAATTGTGTGAAATGCCCCTGAATGTCTTTGCTCATCCAGTGAACACATCTTTTCTAATATCTTTCACATTTTCTGTAAGAAATTAGTAGATACTCATGAATATATCCCTACAGGTATCATACACCCAACGTGGTCTTTATCAAGACAGAGGATCCAGATCTCCCAGCGTTCTACTTTGACCCGCTGATCAACCCCATTTCACACAGACATTCTGTCAAGGTAAGGGTGGATGATTGTGGCTGCTTATTCATCTGAAGTCCTCTTACAAAGGCGCACTTGCATTGTTCTGCTTGCCTGTGCGTAAGAACTAGAGGAATATTGAAATGAATGGTGACTTATGCATTACTGGCTGCAGTAGCAGTTGGCCCTTCATCGTTCAGATATTGCTTCTAATTATTTGAATTTGAATGAGTTGGGGTAAAATTCCACATCCATTTTCTTTGCATTTAACTGTTCTAATTACAAATCAATATTCTTTAAATTCTTATTGTCATTTCCTGTACCCACAGAGTCAGGAGCCGCTGCCTGATGATGATGAGGAGTTTGAGCTTCCTGAGTATGTGGAGCCCTTACTCAAGGAGACCCCACTCTACACAGACAACACAGCTAATGGCATTGCTCTGCTGTGGGCACCAAGACCCTTCAACCTCAGATCTGGACGCACGAGACGAGCCATTGATATTCCCCTGATCAAGAACTGGTGAGCAAACTACCAACAAATGTGTCATTTACTTTGATTGCGGACATGGTTTTGTGGGAATGTTTTGTGTATCTCATTCAGATGTAGGACTGTATTTTTGAGAATTTCTAAATCCTAATTGTTCAATTATTCTTCAGGTACCGTGAGCACTGCCCTGCAGGACAGCCAGTGAAGGTGCGAGTGTCATACCAGAAACTGCTCAAGTACTATGTGCTCAATGCTCTCAAACACAGACCACCCAAAGCCCAGAAGAAAAGGTGGGCGTCCCTTTATTTTGGTTTCCTGTTAACCTGTCTATAATTTAAGGTGTTTCTTTTTCCTTATTGTTTATTTTTCAACTGTTGTTGTCTTTCAGGTATCTGTTCCGCTCCTTCAAGGCCACCAAGTTCTTTCAGTCCACCAAGCTGGACTGGGTGGAGGTGGGTCTGCAGGTTTGCCGACAGGGCTACAACATGCTCAATCTGCTTATCCATCGTAAGAACCTCAACTACCTGCATCTTGACTACAACTTCAACTTGAAGCCTGTCAAGACACTGACCACAAAGGTACCATCTCCATGGCAGATTCAGCTGTTGTTGTTGACGACATTGTTGCTCTTAACCTACAATACTGCCATTAACCCCTTGTTGGTAGCTTTAAGCACAGAAGCCCATATTTTGTGTGAAACTAAAACGTGGATTAAGCCCAGTTTTTTTTGTTGCTAAAATGTCTTGCACTCTGTACTATTTCACGAGTGTGACCTACAACTGTTTTCTTGTTTGTGTCCCTCAGGAAAGAAAGAAGTCTCGATTCGGCAATGCCTTTCACTTGTGCAGAGAGGTGCTACGTCTCAGCAAGCTGGTGGTGGACAGCCACGTGCAGTACAGACTGGGAAATGTTGATGCCTTCCAGGTTAGTTCAACAACAAATTTTGCACAGCACATCTGTATACGAGCGACATTCCCTTGCAGTCTTCCTTTCAGTGGTGGCAACGTCTTGAAATTGTTGTATATTGTTTTCAAGAATTATTTTACAATCATTTCACACTTGACCAATCCCCAACTTTTACTTCTGTATTGTAGTTGTCTGATGGACTGCAGTACATCTTCGCCCATGTGGGTCAGCTGACAGGCATGTATCGCTACAAGTACAAGTTGATGAGGCAAATCCGGATGTGCAAAGATCTGAAGCATCTCATCTACTACCGGTTCAACACTGTAAGTAAACACTCCTGTGTATTGATCTGCCAACTCTTTGTTTATTGGAGATATTATGTTATTTCCCACAAACTACACAAAATGTGTTTAGCTTTGCACCTTAAGTTTGAATTATAATGATTTTTATTTATTATTTCTATCAGGGTCCTGTGGGCAAGGGTCCAGGTTGTGGCTTCTGGGCTCCCGGCTGGAGAGTGTGGCTGTTCTTCATGAGGGGAATTACTCCGCTGTTGGAAAGGTGGCTGGGGAACCTGCTGGCTAGGCAGTTTGAAGGTATGATTTTCTGGTTTGGCAACAAAATGGAGGTTTGTGTCTGCAGGAACCAACAAACTTTTAAAACAAAAATTGCCTTTGATTGCTTCAACAGGACGTCACTCCAAGGGTGTTGCAAAGACGGTGACCAAACAGCGTGTGGAGTCTCACTTTGACCTGGAGTTGCGTGCTGCTGTGATGCATGACATCTTGGACATGATGCCCGAGGGCATAAAACAGAACAAGGCCAGAACTATCCTGCAGCACCTCAGTGAGTCGTGGAGGTGCTGGAAGGCCAACATCCCCTGGAAGGTCAGTGCTTTACAGAGATCCTTTACACTGAGTACGATATGGCAGAAGGGGTTATTTGAATCACAGAATCTAAAAATCACCGTTTCATATGAGTTGATATTTTGTCTGACCCTGGAGTGTCTTAGGTAAAATGTGAAGTGCCTGAAGTGTTGGGGTCATTTCAAGGCCTTCAATTGTAATGTTGCCTAGACTTCTTAAGCATTCAGTGCTTTAAGTTGTATGCACCTTGTACTTGGTGATTCAGATAATGTGTGGCATTTGTATTGTGTTTAGAAATGTGAATATTCAATATGGTTTCTTAATTAAAGACTCAGGGAAATATTTCCTTTTATTATACAGCAGATCACAATGCGAAGATGACAGACCAAAGAAACGGCATAATAGTGGTTCAAAACATTTGTGCCACTTTACGTTGAGCAAGAATGAATAAAAAGGTGTTTTCTTCCCATTATTACAGGTGCCAGGCCTGCCCACTCCCATTGAGAACATGATCCTGCGTTATGTGAAAGCTAAAGCTGACTGGTGGACCAACACTGCCCACTACAACCGTGAGCGAATCCGTCGCGGGGCTACTGTGGACAAGACCGTGTGCAAGAAGAACCTCGGGAGGCTGACCCGTTTGTACCTGAAAGCTGAGCAGGAGAGACAGCACAACTACCTGAAGGTAACACACAGAAAAGGAAAGCTCAAAAAGAAAATTGAAAGGGCCTTTCCATTAACGTATTTGCACTGTGGGAGGTATGAATTGTTGCTTTGATTAGTCATATTTGTGTGCTCTTTGGTCTATGACCAGAAACTGAAGTCCTCTTCCAAAGGCGCACCTGCATTGGTCTGCTTGCCTGTGCGTAAGAACTGGAGGAATATTAAGATGAATGGTGTCTCTTTATTTTTTACTGACTGCAGCTGCAGTTTGCTCCTCACCATTCAGATATTGTTTCTGATAATTTAAACTTAGTGTACTGTCTTAACTTTTACATTAAGCTGTTTTAATTGCTCAAATCTTTATTTGCTAATAACATGAACTTTTAAAGTATTTTTAACATGTGTATGTTCTTTCTAGGACGGCCCCTACATCACAGCTGAAGAGGCCGTAGCCATTTATACCACCACTGTTCACTGGCTGGAGAGTCGGCGGTTCTCGCCCATCCCTTTCCCTCCACTGTCCTACAAACATGACACCAAGCTGCTCATTCTGGCCTTGGAGAGGCTCAAGGAGGCGTACAGGTAGACAACTTAAACAGCAAATATTCAGCAGACTTCACACCAGGCAACACAACCTGGCAGAATATTGTTTCTGACATTATTTGTTTGCTTCTCTGTGTCCCCCAGTGTAAAGTCTCGTCTGAACCAGAGTCAGCGGGAGGAGCTGGGGCTGATTGAGCAGGCTTACGACAATCCTCACGAGGCCCTGTCCAGGATCAAACGTCACCTGCTCACCCAGAGAGCCTTCAAAGAGGTCAGCACCAAGACATGCCAATATTCAAAGTTGGCTGTTGTCAAACTTCATGTGGAATGTTGAGAGCAAAAACTGGCTAAAAATATATTTTGATTCCACAGCTCAATAACAAACGATACAGATAGTAAGCATCAAGGTATAGTGGGAAATGTTACACAGTATTTACCATAAGTGGATGAAATGGTCTTTATTTAACAGAGCTTCTGTCATTAGATTGTTGGCAGAAAAAAGTGACTTGAGGCCTAATTCACAAATTAACCGAGTACTAATGTCAACAGCATACTTTTTCTAAGTCACTGCAGGAAATGTTTGTTGCAGACTGACTCATGATGACTACTTCTTATGCAGGTGGGTATCGAGTTCATGGACCTGTACAGTCACCTGGTGCCCGTGTACGATGTGGAGCCCCTGGAGAAGATCACAGACGCCTACCTTGACCAGTACCTGTGGTACGAGGCAGACAAAAGACGCCTCTTCCCACCCTGGATCAAACCTGCTGACACTGAACCACCCCCCTTGCTGGTCTACAAGTGGTGTCAAGGTCAGAACCAATAAGAGGGTTTACTGTATTAAGTTATATGTAAAAATTATATTGTGTAATAACTTGGTGTGCATTGAGTTGGCCTTTAAATTTCTGTTAATAACCTGAATCTCATCTGATAGCTCTCTTTATGTTGGGACCAAAAGTCAAACATTATCTTTTTGTTAATTCTCCTCAGGTATCAACAACTTGCAGGACGTGTGGGAGACAGCGGAGGGAGAGTGCAACGTGATGCTGGAGTCCCGCTACGAGAAGATGTACGAGAAGATTGATCTGACCCTGCTCAACAGGCTGCTGCGTCTTATTGTGGACCACAACATTGCTGATTATATGACAGCTAAGAACAACGTGGTCATCAACTACAAGGTAAACACACTTCTTCATTTTAAATTTGATTTGATCCTGTATAATCTTAATAGCAGGGGTGCCCAATTCGGTCCTGGAAGGCCACTGTCCTGCATGTTTTAGGTTTCTTTCTGCTCTTGTGGCCTTCCAGGACCAGAATTGGGAAACCCCTGCTTGATAGATCATTCCTTAGATCTCTTATATAAGGAACTTATTGCTCAGTGTATAGACATACTCAAGTTACTGTTAAAGAAGTTTTTACTGATGTGTTCTTACATCGAGGCTGAATACTTTTCTGTTTGAAGCTAAAAAAAATAAACTTGCCATGCCTTTTCCTCATTGTCTCTTGTCTATCTAGGATATGAACCACACAAACTCCTACGGCATCATCAGGGGGCTCCAGTTTGCCTCATTCATTGTACAGTACTACGGCCTGGTGATGGACCTTCTGGTGCTCGGTCTGCACCGTGCCAGTGAGATGGCCGGCCCACCTCAGATGCCAAATGACTTCCTGAGTTTCCAAGACACACCCACAGAGAGCGCCCACCCAATCAGACTGTACTGCCGCTACATCGACCGCATCCACATCTTCTTCAGGTGGGATTTAAACACCAATAAGAATGATGTTTATATACAGCTTTTAGATATGTGGCTATTCAGCAACACAAGATTTGATTGACAGCATGAGTTTTGAAAATGGCCTGACTTATTAGAAATCTAAATCTTGGTTCTAGTCAATTCTTCTGTCGCTGCAGTACATATTTGTGGACAGAATTGTAAAAGGTTTTTGTTGATTTATTGTAACTCTCAGCATTTTCATGGGTTCACCAGGTTCTCTGCTGACGAAGCCAGGGATCTGATTCAGAGGTACCTGACGGAGCACCCAGACCCTAACAATGAGAACATAGTGGGTTATAACAACAAGAAGTGCTGGCCCCGTGATGCTCGCATGAGACTGATGAAGCACGATGTCAACCTGTGAGTCTCACCTCAAGATTCAAATTCTTAAAACTAGTAGTTTATTGTATTATAAATTATTTTATGATGATCATATATTGCCAGGTTTGGAGAGAAATACGCATAACCTTTCTAATCTTAATCTTCACAGGGGACGTGCTGTGTTCTGGGACATCAAGAACCGCCTGCCCAGATCAGTAACCACTGTGCAGTGGGAGAACAGCTTTGTTTCAGTCTACAGCAAAGACAACCCCAACCTGCTCTTCAACATGTGTGGCTTTGAGTGCCGCATCTTGCCAAAGTGCCGCACCAGCTATGAGGAGTTTACCCACAAGGATGGTGTGTGGAACCTGCAGAATGAGGTGAGGAATTGATGCCCAAAATGAGCTTCTAACATTTGCATTACATGATAAGAAGGATAGCTTAACTGCTATCTTTCTTGAAGTGGCCACAATCAATCCTGTGTTTGAAGTTCTCGTATTGCATGTGAATGTGTAGGTAACCAAAGAGCGGACCGCACAGTGTTTCTTGCGTGTGGATGATGAATCGATGCAGCGCTTCCACAACAGAGTGCGTCAGATCCTGATGGCCTCTGGCTCCACCACATTCACCAAGGTCAGCTGACTACCGTCTCCCAAAAAAATAGAGCATGTAATGGAAAATAATGATAGCTTTTTCAGAATATTTTACCGTGTCCTGTCTTTACCTCCAGATTGTGAACAAATGGAACACTGCTCTGATCGGTCTGATGACGTACTTCCGTGAGGCTGTGGTGAACACCCAGGAGCTCCTGGACCTGCTGGTGAAGTGTGAGAACAAGATCCAGACTCGTATCAAGATCGGCCTGAACTCTAAAATGCCTAGTCGCTTCCCTCCTGTAGTCTTCTACACTCCCAAAGAGTTGGGTGGCCTTGGCATGCTGTCTATGGGCCACGTGCTCATTCCACAGTCAGACTTGCGGTAAGTCAGCACGCAGGCTGCTAATATCTTGATCTTTAGTCACTAAATTATCTTGTAGATTAATTTAGCAAACTGGGCTTTAATTATTCTCCCTCTCTACCAGGTGGTCCAAGCAGACAGATGTGGGTATCACCCACTTCAGGTCTGGCATGAGCCATGAAGAAGACCAGCTGATTCCTAACTTGTATCGTTACATTCAGCCATGGGAGAGCGAGTTCATCGACTCCCAGAGGGTTTGGGCTGAGTACGCCCTCAAAAGACAGGAGGCCATCGCCCAGAACAGGTATTATTTCAGTTGGATCAGCTTGTGAATGATAACATCCCTTGGAGACTTATGATCTGCTGTTCTACGCTGATGGAATTGTATGTATTTTTAAAAATGTAAGCTGAAGCTAGACAAGGCAAATAGCACTGCGTTTTCTGTTTCAGGCGTCTGACCCTGGAAGATTTGGAGGATTCTTGGGACAGAGGAATCCCTCGTATCAACACACTTTTCCAGAAGGACCGACACACACTGGCCTATGACAAAGGCTGGAGAGTCAGGACAGATTTCAAACAGTACCAGGTAAGATGAAGACACTGCTAATATGTTGAAGGGGAAAAGTGTCTTGGGATGAAATGAGAAACCAGGGATCAATCGTTTAAGTGTAATTCTGACGACATAAACCTAACAAATGATTTTTGTATGTTAATATAGTAATTTTGTTTTTGTCTTGATTGTGTGCAGGTGCTGAAGCAGAATCCGTTCTGGTGGACACATCAGAGACACGATGGCAAACTGTGGAATCTGAACAACTACCGCACAGACATGATCCAGGCTCTGGGCGGTGTGGAGGGCATCCTCGAACACACACTCTTCAAAGGCACTTACTTTCCCACCTGGGAGGGTCTCTTCTGGTGAGAGCATTTTGATACTAAGAACGGTCACAGTACAAGAGCATAAGAGAGCTTGAACACAAACCACTCTTAAAGAGAAGAGTGCACTTAGCACAACCAAAATACTTTTGCACTTGCTGTACTTGGTCTGTTTGTTTTTTCTTTTCTTTACAAATGTTAACATCCTTGGAACTGATTTTGTGGACTTTAGGGAAAAGGCCAGTGGCTTTGAGGAGTCCATGAAATGGAAGAAGCTGACCAATGCCCAGAGGTCTGGTCTGAACCAAATCCCCAACCGTCGCTTCACACTTTGGTGGTCACCCACCATCAACAGAGCCAACGTTAGTACAACCAATATTTGTAAATTTACCTCTTCCAGAATTGATAGACTTTTAGGTCCCTGTAGAAAAAAAGTCATGAATGAAGAACTGTCTTAATAGCTTAAAAATGTCTGTCTTGGTCTAATTTTTTTCACTCCTCTGTCTTCAGGTGTACGTTGGTTTCCAGGTACAACTTGACCTGACAGGAATCTTTATGCACGGCAAGATCCCCACACTGAAGATCTCCCTCATTCAGATCTTCAGGGCTCATTTGTGGCAGAAGATTCATGAGAGCATTGTCATGGATCTTTGTCAGGTAGGTTTTATTTTCTTTTACCTCATTATGGACTTGCTTTTCACTCAGCGTAACAGCAAAAAGGTAGCATGTTGAACTTTTTTTTTAAAATGGCTTTTACCTGCTAAATTAACTGTTCTTCCCACAGTGGTAATATTTTTTTGTTTTTGTGTACAGGTGTTTGATCAGGAACTGGATGCTCTTGAGATTGAGACAGTGCAGAAAGAGACCATCCACCCCAGGAAGTCGTACAAGATGAACTCGTCCTGTGCAGACATCCTCCTCTTTGCATCATACAAGTGGAACGTCTCTCGACCATCTCTGCTTGCTGACTCCAAGTATGTGTAGTATCAGGATTTATATGACTTTTACCTTTAGAAATATGTCCCTAAAAAGTTACACTAGGTGCGCTGAAAACATTTATGGGTTTCATAAACTCATCATGGAAGCATTTGAAATGTATCTGTTCAAATTAAAACATGCACCTCCTCCTTCAGGGATGTGATGGACAGCACCACCACACAGAAGTACTGGATCGATATCCAGCTGCGCTGGGGTGACTATGACTCACATGACATTGAGCGCTACGCCAGGGCCAAGTTCCTGGACTACACCACCGACAACATGAGTATCTACCCCTCCCCCACAGGAGTGCTCATTGCTATCGACCTGGCTTACAACCTCCACAGGTTAGGAATGTTACAAACATTGATACAAGACCAGTATGATTGGCAGATTGACATAAAGGAAAACCTAAAAATAGGGTGCAACATAATTATTGTTGCTATATTGTGTGATCTCTTGAACCAACATAGTTATATTTGCTACAGGTAAAGTAGCACTGCTTGGTGGTAAGAGGGTAAAGCTGTCTTTTCTTTATAATTGTAAATGAACCCCAGTGTATTATAGTTTGTACAAATAAACCAAACATATGTACAGCAAATGCTTGACAGCATTGCCTGAATTTTGACATCTACATGTTCATGTCCACAAATATGTTCTGCAGTAGCCGTGGAAGTATTCACACTAGCTTTCTAACTTGTTTTACATGAATGTAACTGTCTGCAATAGTAAGTCAGTTCAAATTGTGTTGTGTAGGCATACTCTGACCTCCCTTAAGTGTACTAAATTAGTTGGTATTGAACTATCATTTTCTCTCCACCGCAGTGCCTATGGTAACTGGTTCCCTGGAAGCAAGCCTCTGATACAGCAGGCCATGGCCAAGATCATGAAGGCTAACCCTGCCCTGTACGTGCTCAGGGAGCGCATTCGCAAAGGTCTGCAGCTGTACTCATCCGAGCCCACTGAGCCCTACCTGTCCTCACAGAACTATGGTGAACTCTTCTCGAACCAGATCATCTGGTTTGTAGATGACACCAACGTGTACAGAGTCACCATCCACAAGGTGAGGGCCGACTATTTATTTTCCTCAATAGTAATTCAATGACAAGAGTTTGTTTTGGAATTACTGCTTCTTATTTTTGTTAATAAAGTGTCTGAATATTATAATATTATGAATAGATTATCCTTTTTTGTTTAGTCACATGTATTCTCCGTCTATTTCAACAGACCTTTGAGGGTAACTTGACCACAAAGCCCATCAACGGAGCTATATTCATCTTCAACCCCAGGACCGGTCAACTTTTCCTCAAGATCATTCACACGTCTGTGTGGGCCGGACAGAAACGTCTGGGACAGGTACGGCCCTGCTCCACCACTCACACTTTTATTATCACCTGCTCTGCTTTTTGTATTGATTTATTCTGATTCCTATTGTGTTATGTAGCAGAAACTCTTACTATGATACATTTTAATTATATGTTCAAGGGGAAGAAATAACTCTTACTACCATTTTATTTTTTATATTTGGTCTATATTATGTTCGACATTGTTTAAAAAGAAAAACATATTTTTATTACTGAAACAATGCAGCGACATTTGAAATATCATAACCAGAATGATATATATAGATAGATATTTGGCACAAGCACTAAAGTTGTCCATTCGTCCTACGTGTCTGACTTTATTCTTGCTCTGTCTCTGTAGCTGGCCAAATGGAAGACAGCTGAAGAAGTAGCTGCCCTGATTCGCTCCCTCCCTGTGGAAGAGCAGCCGAAACAGATCATTGTAACCAGAAAGGGCATGCTGGACCCTCTGGAGGTGAGATTCTCTCATGCTTATAACGGCAATAGTAATTAGGAGCCTTGACATATAATCTCAGTGTAACTGCTTAAAGTTGGATACTCCAGTACTTATGCAATTGTTCTCTCTGTACAGGTCCACTTGCTCGACTTCCCCAACATCGTGATCAAAGGTTCCGAGTTGCAGCTGCCCTTCCAGGCTTGTCTGAAGGTGGAGAAGTTTGGAGACCTGATCCTGAAGGCTACAGAGCCTCAGATGGTGCTGTTCAACCTCTACGATGACTGGCTCAAGACCATCTCGTCTTACACAGTGAGTTTCACTCTATCCCGCATGAGCCTCAGACCAGGATTACGTGGATCGCACTAAATTTATATCACTGTATCGTGTCTCTATGGAAGTTTTTTTGTTGTATTTGTTTACACATGGAAATTATAACATAATACAAAGATGTTAGAAGCTTCTGTGCTTTGTTTCCACCACAAATAACGGTTAAAAAACAAACTTGTCCTTGTGGCTGTCAAGTGTAGCTGAGCTGATCCAAGATGACAAAACTCATCAGAGTGCATTAGGTGACATCAACTTATCCCCTGTGTGAATAGTTTTTGTGTGGTGTTCTGCCCCATCTCTAGGCCTTCTCCCGACTCATCCTGATCCTCAGAGCGCTCCACGTCAACAATGACCGCGCCAAGGTGATTTTGAAACCTGACAAGACAACCATCACCGAGCCTCATCACATCTGGCCCACCCTCACTGATGAGGAGTGGATCAAGGTGGAAGTGCAGCTCAAGGATCTCATTCTGGCAGATTACGGCAAAAAGAACAAGTAAGTATTAATACATGGACTGAATATTTGCCTGAATTAAATACAGTTTGTCATAAATGTTCTGTAACTTAATAAAACTGAATAAAGCCAGACTTGTATTTAGTGCTCAATGCTTCCCTTGTCTTCACCCAGTGTGAACGTGGCCTCGCTGACCCAGTCTGAGATCCGTGACATTATCCTGGGAATGGAGATCTCAGCTCCGTCACAGCAGCGTCAGCAGATTGCAGAGATTGAGAAGCAGACTAAAGAGCAGTCGCAGCTCACAGCAACGCAGACCCGAACTGTCAACAAGCACGGCGATGAGATAATCACCTCCACCACCTCCAACTACGAGACCCAGACCTTCTCCTCCAAGACTGAGTGGAGAGTCAGGTAAGCAGAGTTTATGATCCTTAAAGAGATAAATATATAGTTTATCGTAGTAAATGGGTAGAGTTTTGGTTTCCATATCAGTTGGCTTTAATGTTGCTCGTTCCTCACTTGCCAGGGCCATATCTGCTGCCAACCTCCACCTCCGAACCAACCACATCTACGTGTCATCTGACGACATCAAGGAGACGGGGTACACCTACATCCTGCCCAAGAACGTCCTCAAGAAGTTCATCTGCATCTCAGATCTGCGAGCACAGGTATGTACGGGATTCATAGAACTGCAGTTTTCCTTTGACATGTCGTCGACGTAGTCATCAATCTAATCGACGTGAAGTGCAAAGTAAAACTGTGCTAGATACTGATGGTACACCGTCTCGTTCCAGATTGCAGGCTACCTGTATGGCACCAGTCCACCAGACAACCCCCAGGTGAAGGAGATCCGTTGTATCGTCATGGTGCCACAGTGGGGGACACACCAGACTGTCCACCTGCCCAACCAGCTGCCTGGTCATGAGTACCTCAAAGTAAGACAAACTTGCTCTTTCTTACCATTTTAAGATTGTTAACTGTGCTTTCTGCTTTTAACAGTTTTAGTTTTATCTTGTACCAGCATTTTAAAACTTTTTTTCCCTTCCGTAAACAGGAAATGGAGCCCCTCGGCTGGATCCATACCCAGCCTAATGAGTCGCCCCAGCTGTCCCCACAGGACGTCACCACCCACGCCAAGGTCATGGCTGACAACCCTTCTTGGGACGGAGAGAAGACCATCATCATCACTTGCAGGTACGTTTCATAACACAGATGGTGAGCACTTATAACTCAGAAGTACATGGCAATCTTGTACTTATAAAGAGGAAACATCTGTAAACAAAATACAGTAGTAAACATAGTAAAGTGATGCTTGTTAATTGAATGCTAAGTAAATTGATTTTACCTCCATTTTATCAGCTTCACCCCAGGCTCGTGCACGCTTACAGCCTACAAGCTGACACCCAGTGGCTACGAGTGGGGTCGGCAGAACACAGACAAGGGCAACAACCCCAAAGGCTACCTGCCATCCCACTATGAAAGAGTGCAGATGCTGCTCTCTGATCGCTTCCTGGGCTTCTTCATGGTGCCTGGCCAGGTGTCCTGGAACTACAACTTCATGGGTCAGTAGCCATAGTTTTTACTTTTATTAAAGGAACTTATATTTTGTACTTTAGAATAAATTATTTTTTGTTTATTGCTTTTATTAGTTGAACTAAATGATTCTGCTTGAGTTTGAATCTGTGTGGCTGTATTTGTCATATACTGCTGCTTGTGTGACAGAAGTCGGTGCTGTGTATTGATATTTCTCATCTGGCCCTGTGTCAGTTTGATTGATTTTACTGTGCAAATAACTTTTTCATTACTCTGACTAATACTCTCTCTCGCACCATGATGATTTTCAGGCATATAACAGTTTTTAACTCAAACAAAACTTAATTCAATATGTTGCACACATTTTCTCCTAGACACTTTTCAGGCATTAACCATTGGTGTCTTCATTTAAATGTTAAAACAATGGCTTATTAAGGCAGGACTGGCGTGTACAAGGGCTGTCATTTCCCTGATTCCCACTCATTGTCTGTGAACCACCGTGCAATGCATTCTAGTAGTACGGCGGTGAGTTTCGAGTGACTGGGCTTCAATAAAATGAAGGTCCAGGCTTTCAGCGAGACTCTCTACCTCGCGAAACTCACAGATATCTTTTAAACAAACTCTTGTTTAGCTCAAATTAGGACAAATTCAGCAACTGCATGGTTCTTATCTCGCATAAAAAATGTTTAGAGAAACACTTCTCGGTAAACTATTTTTAGAATATCAGAGAAAGTTTCCAAACCAGCCGCCATGATAACGTGTTTATCCTACTCCAGGTGTGCGCCACGACCCCAACATGAAGTACGACCTGCAGCTGGCCAACCCCAAGGAGTTCTACCATGAAGTCCACCGGCCCTCGCACTTCCTAAACTTTGCGTCACTGCAGGAGGGTGAGATCTACAACGCAGACCGCGAGGACATGTACGCCTGAGCGCACACGCTCTGCTCCCCACATATTTTGTAGATAGGTCTGCCAGAATCATGTGGAGCCGGTCCAGAACAGCCCGTGTAATATTTCTATAGAACACAAGTAACTGTGATGTCTGGAAATTTTTATGTAAAGGCTTTAGGACGTTTTTAGTAACATGTTTTTTTTTTTACATTTTCTACAAATGTTTTGTTTTGCTCCCCACTCTCTTTCCTCCCTTAATTACAGTAAATATACTTCAAGAAGATGCAGTCTTTAGTTGTTGTGGCTTGTTATACACCTAAGCATGTGTGCATTTATGTGTAGTTTTCTGTACACAATACTGTGGGGTAATATTTGTTTCAAAGGGTAAAGACTTTATTTCCCCTCTGCTCTTTGAGAAATGAAATTGAACTTGCCAGTAAGTCCCTGTTATAATGTTCTGTACATCCTGTGACATTGTGGCTTGGGTTTAAATAAAGATCACAATTTTTTATAAACAGTTGTCATGTGATAGTCCAATGTGCTGTTATTCTTATTGCTTAATAAAACGGCTGTTAACCAGAAGAGAAGTGACACACGTATGTTCATTTTGACTGTGCGGAGGGGGAACTTTCTTGTTTTGACCTCAGAAAAGCCCCAGGTCAACACTTGGTTTTGGTTTCAGTGAACTGCTCAGGCACTCTTCAGCAAGTTGGAAACGGACCTAAAATATGTCAATTCGATTTACAGTGCCAAATCATAAGAAAAAGTTATCTCAGGAAACTTAACAGAGTAGGTATAGACCACACTCTTACTTATTTATGATTTACAAAGACTCAACAATTCCCTGTTGAGTACACGGAGAAAAACGAAAACCTTCCCTTTAACATGCGGGAACGTCGGACGGCTATTAAGGAAGTGTCCCCTTTCTCAGGGTTCCCAGGTTGCTGGAAATCTTTTAACACCTAAATTTTAGTGTGGTGTTTTCTAGGTTTAAAAAGTGCCTGGATTTTGAATAAAGTGCATGAAACCGCTTAAAGTGTTAAATTATATGGGATTGCATTTATGATATAACACAAGATTTTGAGACACTGAAACCAGAATTGTCTGACATTTGTGCACAAAAAATTACTTGGTCACCATAATAATTGATTATATTTCTGTTGATCCACTAGTCGAGTTGTCGTCCTGTAGAAACATGTCTCAAAACATCATGTTTGTAAGTGCAATTATAACTGTACTGAGTATCGTACTCTATACAAATATGTAGTTTACAACAGCTCTAATCTGCTGGAAAAGCTTGAAAATGCACCTTGAAATGCTTGAATCTGACTGTGGAAAAAGTGCATGAGCCCTGTTACTGTTCTTTAAGACTTCATAGAATATAATAATGATGTTCTGCTGTAGTTAAGCCTGTGTGGGTGTAGTTTTCTGCCTCCCAAAAATTTTTATTATGTGATATTCATTTGGCAGTTATGGGTCAGCCCTTTCTGACTGCAGATCTGCAGAGGAAATCCAATGTTTACGCTCTGGTGCATGCATCAGTATGCTCGACCTGACAGGCGAGTCTCTGCATGTAGTGTGTGTATATACTCAAATTACATTGGTCAGAAAAGTAGGAGGATCCAGCAGCGAGTAGACTGCACAAGTACTGTCCAGCCTTGCACTAATAGTTCCCTGCGGAGTACTCGGTGTTCTTGTATTTTTGTGATAGGCCGTGTTACTGTGAGCAAACATTAAAAGTACGTGACGTTGTTTTAAAGAGGAGCAAGTTCAGGCGTGTCATCAGCGTGGGCTCAACCGTGCACGCGCTTCACACCTGCGCTTGTTTGTTGCTTTCGCGTTCATAATCATTTTTGTTTCACGGCTGGCTGTCATGACGCTCTGACCACAAGCCGCCCTCAGTTTCAGTAGCGGGTACAGGGCATGTGAAGAGCGCTGGTGGCACTGGAGACATGGAGGCACCTGAAGCACACTCCGAGGGCTGTTTTCACCGCCCCTTCTCGGCTCTCACTGTGGATGATGTGTATGAAATAGCCAAACTGGTCGGCGCCGAGTTGGAGAAACTCATCGACGGCTGCGGCAAAGAGAGCGTCGTGGGTCTGGTGCCGAAAATAGTGAAACTGTTGGAGCTGCTGGAGAGCTTCGCATCCAGGAACCACGCTCACAAACTGAAGGAAGAGGAACTGCTCAAGACCTTCGAGACGATACAGCTGCAGCAGCAGAAGCAACGTGCGGGCAGAGACAGCGACGACGGCAACGATAAAAATGAAACACGGGTGAGGAATATGGGCGCTTATTTATCCACTCGACATTTTTTGTAAGCGACATGTAAGCACCTGTGTATTTAATCCACTAACGTTGTGTTTGTTATACCAACGTTACAACAACGGTAGTAACGGCTGTATTCTGTGACGTTTAGCTTCACTCAACGGTAGTAACGGCTGTTTTCTGTGACGTAACAACATTGAACTAACGTTAGTTGTGGGGCGGCCAGAGGAGCACTAACGTTAACTGTTAAATAGCAGTTCCAATACATGGCCGACGCCTCCCAAATGTAGCGTAAACATTGGAGATACAGGAGGCTCGTATGGGGTGAAATTCTCACTGCGCTGTATTCATATTTTATTGTCTGGGCCCTATCACTGGTGGCTAACCTGTGTCAGTTACTATTGATATCAATCTGCTAACGTTAACCTGAAATACCGGCACTGGCTGCCGCCCTTTGTTGTCAAGGCAACCACTACATGACAGTTAATGCTTCGCTCGTTGTTACTGAACGGTTAACAGTGAGGATACGACAATATTTACGTTTATTCTTTTGTATTTTCTAATGCTAACGTGTCGTATAAGGCTATTGGTAGGAATATAATTAGGTTAGTAACGTTAGCTACTAAGTTAGCTGGCTAAAAAATAACCTAGCTAGCTACTTACTTAGTAGCTTACTTAGTGTGCAATGCTGCCTAGAGGAGGTCAGAAAGTCAGAACATATTCTAAAAGTAACATACACATAGTAGCCTGAATTCACTTGGTGTTATTTAGCAAAGTAAAAGCAGACCACTCATGCTTGCATTATGAATGTGGATGTACAACAGTCATTTATTATAAAAAGAAAAACACAATTGTGTGTTTAGCATGTTTTATCTTGTACATTGGACTTCCAGCAGGACTACAGTGGCCACTAAGTGTAAGTTGTTTGTGGCATTCAGTTAACAGAAACTTTGAATGGGAATATGCACTCTAAAGTAGAAATAGACCTGCCCGATATTTGTGTTTTTTAGGTGTCTGTATCAGCCGATGCGTGTTGCTGGAAACCCCTTTTTTAGGCAAAGCAAGTTTATTTATATAGCACAATTCAACAACAAGCTAATTCAAAGTGCTTTACATAAAACATTAAAAACATTGGAAAGAAACACATTTAGAATGACACTTGAAAACATTTTAAGAAGACATTCAAGTAAAATTATTAAAATTGTTGGAAAACACATAAAATGACATTTGAGTAATGTAAGTTAAAGGTCAATTAAAGCATTAATTGTCAATTATCATTTTCAAGACATTTTAAGTTCAATAAATGTTCCTTTTTTTAAATTCAGACTCGTAACATTTGTTATCATCATTGTGTCATTGTTATGATGTAAATTGAGGGAGCAAAAGTAGAATCGGCTCAAGAAAATCGGCAATCCGTATAGGTCATGGGCCAAGGCTGATGATAAAAGAATCGCTAATGGCATCGGCCCTAAAAAAATCCATATCGGTCGATCCCTACTCTAAAGTATCATTTCAGGGGTTAACAGGGAAGCTAATTTTCCCCAGGCTCCCCAGGCAGATTCATCCAGCCATGCCTTTGTTCTTCATAGCCTATCTAAGTCTTTCTGAAAAGAAAACAGACGAAACTTACTATTGTCTTAAAAACCTGCATTGAGCAAAAGTATAGTGTCACAAACTAAACAAAAACTAGTAAAATAACAGGGCTCCAAAACAGCATACATGTCTTGCTACAGTGTTATAAAGTATTGAATGAGTGCAGTTTGAACCAGCATACATGTGACAAAAACAAACATGCAGAAACTACTGCGGTATAATGCTACAGTAGCCTACAGCAAGAGGGAAGTTGGCACTGTACTTCCACCGCAGAAGCCTGCCAATTTACTATAAATGGTTTGATTTAATAACACATCAAAAAAAGTCATTGTTGTGGGACTGCTATATTTCAAATGTGTTTTTATAAAGGCAAAACAATTATATGTTTAGGTCTGCACCTAATAAATATTTTCATTTTCTCTGTTAACAGAGTAATTTGATCTATAAAATCCAGAAAGTTTCCTGAGATGACGTCCTCAAATGTCTTTTTTTGTCCCCAACTATAAGACATTCAGTTTACTGTCAGAGAGGAGGAAAGGAACCTGAAAGTATTCACATTTCACTTTTTCCCCCCATAAAAATGTATCAATTATCAACATAGTTGGCAATTAATTTAAAAGTTGACAACTAATCGACTAATTGCTTCAGCTCTATATTTGTTTATATAATTTGTCTGAATGTTTATGTTCTGTGCTTTTAAACCTATTTGTTGCCAGTTCTGCATCATATGAAGTCTCTTACAGTAGTGTTGATCCATCAGCATGTCTAACCCTCTACACTTTAATCTGTGGTATTGGTGCATAACAGTGTTATAATCCTTGATAAGAAATTAAATGAAGGCTCAGAAGTCTGAATTTGCTGGTGCGGTGCTAGGGAATAATTTCAACAAAACATCTGGAATGACTTACACACCAGCTTGGATACCTATATTACCAAATCCAAATTCTTATATTCTCAGATATTATTATTATTATTATTATTATTTTTAGTTTTGCGTCTCTGAGGTTATGGCTTTACAGTATGTCTCGCATCCTCTTAAGCAGGAATTGCAGCAGAAGGAACAGATGTGGAGCAGGAGGTGTGAGGAGCTGCAGGCCCAGGTACAGCAGCTCCAGGAAGACAAGGAGGAGCTGCAGAGCAGGCTGAAGGGCAGCCATGCACAGGGAGGTAAGGTCCCAGGGTTTGGAAGTTAAATGATGAATGATCACACTAAATTCACATCCTGTTCTCAAGCAGTGAGGTATATATTGCGTGCTAGATAGAGTCATCCAGAATTGCCATTAGCTCTTTTCAAAAAAGCAACTTAACCTCAAGGTCATGTGGTTATGTAGTTCTCCTACTCCTGTCCACGAATGCACATGTATGTAACAGTTCTTAACATGAAAATGCTCCCCCACCAATGACTGTGCAGATTCAAAGCAGTGGGTTAACAGTCATGTGTACTGAGGCGAAAAGCAGTCGAACTGGTCATTGTGTTTATAGTGTAGTTATGTGAAGCAGCAGGAGTTATCACAGGTATGAGAGGACTCGGAAGAGGGCTGTGTTTACCCTGCAAACATAAAGATGGGGGAAAAAAATAAAGATATGAACATTAATTTGTAAAAATTGTAAAATTAA
Source organism: Echiichthys vipera (assembly GCF_963691815.1). Classification (NCBI taxonomy): domain Eukaryota; kingdom Metazoa; phylum Chordata; class Actinopteri; order Perciformes; family Trachinidae; genus Echiichthys; species Echiichthys vipera. The sequence continues at coordinate 15,294,710 of NC_139830.1, read as the reverse complement.
AAATGTGCAGAGGAGGTTTATTATCATGTTTTTATCTTTAATCACAAAAGGATTCATTTTCACTTGGTAGATAGATCCTGGCACGGCATAGGAGTTGCAAAGTTGCTAATGGCAACCAATTCTTGGCCTTAGTTGCAATTAGAGGGAACCATTTTTTTAGGGATGTCGAAAAGGAACACATGCACCCCAAAATAAATTGCATCAGTGATATTTAAATATTGTTGTTACAGACAGAACCTGAACAACGCTGCAAGTGACAACGTTAATGTGCGTGGACAGGCATCTGTTTTACAGACAATGGCGAAGCAAATTAAGTTGTTTGATTGTGGGGTGAAAATTTTAGCTAAGCTGTCAACATCACAAATAAATGTGCAAATTAATTTAACTGACACAGCAGAACCAGATGAACCTGAACGGAAAACAAAAAGGAAATCACTGATCTTTGGGTCCTTTATGCCTTATTTTTAGTATTAAGTTCACGTATAACTGCAAATTATCTTAATAACTCAAAAGATAAGGTAATAATACTAAAAAGGCAACCGTATTTTCAGTTTTGGTAACTGTAAGCTGATGCTGATTTTAAAAGTTAGTGTTGAGCCCTGTAGATTGTCAATATTTTGTAAGAAAAGCTTAAATAAAAGTTATTCTAACTGGCGGAATAATTATCTGTTCATGCACATAAGTTATGTTTGAGATCTACTTCATCGATTTAGTTTTAATACTTTTCTGCAAAGTGAAACAGAAAATATATCATTACTTCTTCTCTTCACCACAGTAAAGTGAGCCAAAGGGTGGAGCTCCTTCGCTGACTCTTGTTTTCTTGTACTGACACGAAAAATATGATGACCTCACTTTTTGAGTAATTTGAAAAGAGGCCATGTGGCAGATGAATGTGATCATTCATTTTATGCGATGAATGTGACTGCTGTTAAGCCCCCACTCTTCACTCAGCTCACTTGAAGTCTGAATGTGTGTGTGTGTGTGTGTGTGTGTGTGTGTGTGTATTCAGTTTATGTAAGAGTTACATGTCAAGGGTTTATTGTTTGTTTATTGTATGTTTAAGAGACCCACCGTACTTTTTGCTGCAGCGGCAGTATGTCTAGAAGGTTCAGTTTATCCAGATAATAAAACAAACAGAAAACATCTTGCCATGAATCGTATCTGTCTTCGCGGTATCTTTGGTATTTGCCAAAGTTTGGAGATATCCACGTCAGAGTTTTCTCCCTCCGCTCCGCTCAGGTACGATAGAGGCGATAGAATGTTATTTGTGGTTTGCATCAAAGGAATGCATCTGAAAAACTCAACAGTAAAATGTCTTTCCAAAACAAGTCGCTGTAGATAATCTACAGGCCTCGCTGCAATGGGGGTGTAACCTGGGCACATAAAACTGCCTGTGAGCATGTGTGAGATACCGTGCAGGGTAGGGGGAGATTTGAAAATATGACCATGTAATCAAAACGACATCTTAAAAATAGACTTATTGTTAATTCCTAGATGCTTAAACCAGGCCTGCTGAGCCAATGGGCTTGCAATACACTGGGGGAACCCTCCTGTATGTTTTTTGGGATTTGGGTGAACTGAACCTTTACGTCTGTGTAAAAAAACATTAAGATTGTTTGCAGTATCCTCTGTCACCTTTAAAGCACTTTGTTTAACCGGTTATATGTAGATTTCTTCATTTTCATGGTAATTATTGCACATGTTCTTGAAGGAGAAGAGGACTTGTTTTAGTCTGTAAAATATGCTCAGATTCAGAAATGAACCCTGAACTCTGTCTACATGGTTTAATTTTCTCAGTTGCAGTTGCGGAATTACAGTACTATTATTAATTACAGCTTATTCAATCCTACAGATCACTGAAGTGCCTCTAATAACAATCAGTTATGTATTCCACCTAAATGTTGTCATCAATTGATGACTGATGTTTGTGTTTACGTGAGTTTGTGTTTGTGTGCAGACCGTGTCCAGCGGCAGGAGCGAGAGGTGATGCTGAAGCTGAAGGAAGTGGTGGACAAGCAAAGAGACGAGCTGAGGGCAAAAGTCCAGGAGATAACTACAATTTCCAAAGAGGCGGAGGCAGTAAGGAGACGCAAATGTTTTCAAACATTTCCATCATTTAAAGTCACCACAGATAACGTTTCCGTCTTAACTCATCATTATAAAATATGTAAATGTAGATTGCACAGTGTTATGGCTAAGGAAAAATTACACCACCAGCATTTTGATTGGCTTTCTATAGGCCTTGTTTTCACTATGCAATTCTGTCTGCCTGGGAATCCCGTCAAGCACTTGACTTGTGCCTGTACTTATGAAGGTAATAAAATAATAACATGAAGGCTTCGTAGTCTGAACAAAGACTATCATCAACTGGAGTTCTTGCTGGAGTGCATGACACCTCAGACACGTAAACACTATTCAAATACTAAAATTGCTTTGGCTTCAAAGGTCAGTTCCTTAAAGGTGTGTTGACTTTCTCATACAAACAATAATGTTTATTATATCATTGTCTTGCTCAGATAATGTGTTTTAAAAAAAATATTTGTACACATACTTACACAGTCATGTATCACATACAGCATCAAAACAGAAGTTACATCATGTAAATTACACTAATAAACGCACAGGAAGACAGAAAGTTTGTCGGTGGAAGAGTGCAGAGATTATCCTCATAGTTACTGGTTGAAGATGAAGCTGCACTTAACACCAGTCTGGGCAGAGCTTTACCCCTACACAGCTACCGTGTGTGTGTGCTGTTATGAGTGTTTGCACGTGTCTGTATGTCTGTTAAGGCATGTGTGACACGTGATTTAAATAGCAGTCATAACTGGGTGTGTGTGTTTGTTAATGCTTTGCTTCTTGCTCACAGTCTGTTGACCTGAATCTGAGGAAACAACTCATGGTCAACTGAACTAGTTTCTGTGTTTACTCAAAAGGATGCCTCAAATGTTTTTCATCCCAAAAATGAATGCTTCACTTGTTTGGTTTCATTCCTTGACACCCCCCCACCCCCCTAGACCTTTGGTCCAAATCCCATCCATGGAGACATTTTCACCCCACTCTCATACGCAGAGAGATTGTTGTTTTGGTTCAGCCCTGGCTTGTTGGTTTTGGGTCTAACTATATTTTCACCTGGTGGGAAAAACGTAAACTGCCTGTTTGATTTTGAACCTGTTTAGTAGATATACTTGCAGCTGTTTCATGATTCAAATTTGTAGTTAATCTGTGTGTGTTTATGTGTGTGCAGCTCCAGGAGCAGCTGGAGCGCTTCATGAAGATGAATGCGGAGCTGCGACACAAGCAGAACGTGCTGCAGGCCCAGCTGAAGAGCACCGTGGAGAGGAAGGCCGACATGGAGGCCGACCTGAAGGAGAAAAGCAAAGAGATAGAAAACCTCCAAACTCAGCTGGACAAAACCAACAGCAACGTCCCTGTATGCACGACTGTTACAATATATATGTACATAATTTATGTTTGCTTTATTTCACGTCCAAAGAATAATTCAGAGATGTTTTTACATTTATTTATGATATTAAAAAATCAACAATCACTGAGCTGCAGGTCAAAATGAATCTAGACGATTAACTAATTCTACTGTTTCCCTAATTGAAAAATGTTCTGGACAAGAGCTGAAGATTTAAAAAATAAATGTAAAGCGTTTACTACTTATCAAATCCACTCCACAGAAACAAAACCGAACAGAAACAAACTATCAGTATGTCTTTACACCTCTAACAAGCTGAAGGCTGTTGTTGACTGTCTTGACGTGGTCCTGTAGTCTGTATGACCTGATGTGTCTTTGTTGTCCCATCAGTCCAGCCCAAGCCAAACAGCTTGTGAGTCCAATAAAAAGTCAACAGTTGACCAGAAGGATCCCGATCAGCCGTGCTTTACCAAGAAGGAGGTGCGTGACATCATTTTCGAGAGGAACGAGCTCAAAACCAACCTGTTCCTGGTGCAGGAGGAGCTCAACTACTATCAGAGGTGGATCTACTGTGTGTGTGGTCGTGTCTTGTTTTGCCATCCTTCTCAGAGAAAGCTAAACATGTTAAAGTCTGTTTCAATGCCAATGTGTCGACTGCTGGATATGTGGGTGGGTTTCTTAGCGAAGTTACATGTACATGAAAATGATGTGTGTCTCTGCAGGGAGATCCTGAATGAGGAGAGGTGTCCGGGTTTCCTGTTAGAAGCCGTCCGCTCTGCCATCAAACAAAGGAGAAAGCTCATTAAGGCAAAGATGCTTGGAATTCCTGTGAATGAATGCAGCAGCAGGTCTTTCTTAAACACACGCAACACACATCAAATCCAGAAATAATGGGCCTGTTTACAGTTTTTACAAAGTTTTTGTTTCTCACCAGTGACAAGGAGGAGAGGAGTTCTCTGTTCGGGCAGACAGAAGTAGACAGCACTGAAGTTGATGACACTGACAAACCAGCTGAGTCACGCATTCGAAACCTGTGAGTACAACTTCGACATACACTGCTACACTGCACTAGCCTGGCTTACGCAATTTAATCTAAAGAAGATTTGGTCTGGGAACCATCTATTCATTTTCTCGTATTTAAGACGTGGTTTACAATTGTCCAGAGCTGTTTATTGGGCGCTACGCATCAAATGCATCAGTACGTAGCTCATAGCCAATCGTATCAATTATACCAGATGATGTATCCATGGGTGTAAAGGCTTAGATGTGTCGCATAGACATAGACATCGTCATCATCTTGCCGTCCCTCCCCGTTCTGTGATTGGTTCCTTCGCTGAGACGAAAAATCGATCCATGGAATCAAAGCTGCCGAGCAGGGCAAAATGAAATCGCGCGCAGGCTAACACTGCACTGCTCAGACTTGAAACCACAATGGTCTGCAAAAAGCCAGAGATGTTGTCCTCTTTTGTTGAGATCTCTCTCCTGGGTTTTTGGTAGTGGCAGTTTGGTATTTTTGGTTAGCACATGTCCCTGCCTGTTTTCTCTAAGAGAATTTAAGTTAATCCCCTTGCTTGCAATGCTTACCAGTGTTGTATAGCAGATGTATTAAAAGATGATTCTTATTTCCTTTTACTAAAACGTTTGTTTACTGTAGAGGTGTGTGTTTTCTCATTGTTCCAGAGTCTGGCATGTTGGACATTTTCTGGTTATCTTAAACGTGCGTGTGACATAATTATGCTTCTCTTCAGTGATTAGTCCTAAGAAGTGCTCTCATTAAATGCAAAGCAAGTGCAATCATTTAACACAGCAGACATCTTTTGTGAACCAAATAACTGTTTTCATCTGTCTCACTGTCTCTGACTTTGTCCTGACATCTTGGTCAATCCTGGACTATGTTTAGCCGTAATCCCTGACAACAGATCTGACCTCAAGCCGGTTTTTTCCACTCTGTTGGCTGCAGCTTCGGCTTCCTGACGCGGTCAGGCAGCGGCCGGAGCCCCACCCACATGAGCAACTCAGCCTCCAGCTGGGAGATCATCGGAGACTCAGAGGCTGCTGATGAGACGGGGCAGCGACCGTCCTCCTGAGCCTGGTACTGAACACAGGGTCCACACTATGAGACTCCCTTCTTCCCTCTGTCACAGCTTCGTCAGCTTGTAGCTTGTGGTTGTGGCTCAGGAAAAAGATCACAAGGACATTTAAACGAAGCCCCAGTGTGTATAACACAAAAGCAGTGTGTGAGGAAAGAGAAGGTGTGAAAGTTTTTAAACAAACTTTTTTAATTTCCCTTTTGTTAACTTCACTCGTGCTCAAAGTCCACTTATTTTTCTATAGTACTGATAAATAAGTACATATAGTATTCTAGTACTACAGTACAGTATAAATGGTACAGAGTATAGCAGTATTAAGAGGGATACTATATAACTCACCACAGAAAAGATATTTCCTTTTGTATGATTCAGGTATTGATACATCATGTTATTCTTCATTGTGAGGTGTAAAAATGGGTTATTACACAGATATTTTTATAGATCTTTAGACATTTTTAACAAAAACCAAAGACATTACAAAAAGATGCATTATACATACATATACATTATATACATATATATTTATATATATATATATATTCTAAAATGAAACTCTCCCCTCTATAATATGGAAAACAGTATAAGTTCATCTCTGTTCCACAAGAGGGCGTTAGATAATTTTATGACTAACAATCAAGATTTTACAACAACAGAACAATCTATAATGTAAGTTTTACTTCAGTAGGGTTTTTTTTTAAACCGAGTGTTTACTCGTGTGTTTTTCATGATTTGAAGCACTTTTATGCTCAAGGACGAAAAAAGAAAGTTGTACTCATATTAGCAGTCACTTCCAGTAGTGAGTGCATTTTAACCCCTTAAGCCTTAGCTTACCGTTTGTATTGTTAAAATTATTTTCATTGCACAGAGTCAAAGCCTTTGGCTGGTGTGTGTTTGATGCCAGTGCCATAAAAGTGCATGTGTAATATGTCTGTGTAAGGACATGTATTCTGGCTGGTTCCTGTACATTGGTTACTTTACTAAGGAAAAACTAAAAGCTTTCTTCTGAAAATAAGAAATTGTGTGGTTTTCTTTAGTTCCTACAACCATTAACTGACCAGTTAAAGTAACCAAATGTTGGGTCCCTTCTGTCCCCTCTAAATGGCTGACCATAACACTGCTCAGACAATGACAGACCAGTGGTGTATATGTTGAGAGACAATGTATGACCTTCCAATCACGTCATGTTTTCCTAAAATACTGTTTGCGATGTATTTTTGTAAGCATGTTTTTGCTGACGAAACAGATTTAAGATGTCAGTTGCCATGTGAGTGAATGTTATTGATAAAATGGGATAAAGACAATTCAAAATGTGATATTGAGATTTCAGTCCAATAAACACAGCTGTATTGAAAATCAAAACGACCTCAATGCATTTTTTCCCATGATTCAAGAAAAAAGACATAATACTAGTTTACAAAACGGCACTGTGCACAAAATGTTGCTAAGCAGGAGCTCAAAGTGCTCACGTGATCATCTTTGTTCGGACTTTCAAGACTTATAAGGAGGACGAAGAAGGCGTTCTTCATCATGTCCTGGAAGACCGTCAACAATAGATTCTGGGAAAAAGGTGAACATTGGGGGTGTGGGTTTATGTTTGTACAGTATGTGACCCACCAGTGTGTGCGGTGAGTTTTGTGTATTAGTGTTCGACCATCTTTAAAAAGCTCTCTGTCTGGCTGAATAGAAGGAAGTGGCTCTGACTTCCCCAGGAAATGGGAAGAGGAAACCTGGGGGCTTCGGGCCACAAGACGACTCACAGGAGAGAAAGAAGAAGGGAAGGGTGGAGAGTCGAGAGAAAGGGATACTGCCTCCCATTGTGCTCCCTCTGACTGGAAGGAGAACAAGTTGAGCAGAAAGTAAGGAAAGATTGGACATAAAGACGTGAGAGAAAGAATTTGGTCCCTGTGTTTTTGGTTTAGGACTTTGTATGGAGATGAAGCTTCTCCTCAGAGCTCTGAGTGCTCTGCTCTGCTGCTCGCTGTCCTCCTCACAAACACTGGATCCTGCTGGGAAGAACGTCTGCCACAACATCAGGTACGACAGAACCTCCACTCACTCTGTTCTCTTTTCACTGCTTTGATTTTGACATTGCTGTGAAAAAGCACAGTATTAGCAATATTTCATATCTACTTTTTCCGCTTAATTATTTTCTCAGGCTATTGCTATAGTTTGTAGTTAGAAGTTTTATTAAGTTTGCAAATTATCGTACTGATTTGATCATTTTCTGTGTATTCAGGGATCCTTCCACCCTGATCTGTTGCACTGGATGGCGTCGAGAGGGAAACGAGTGCACAATACGTGAGTTTAAATATTCGAATGGCTAGCAATCTGCAGGAGTTATTTTCTATTTTATTTAACCTTTATTTATACAGGTCATCTCTTGAGGCACAGGGTCTCATTGACCTGGTCAGCACAACAGCAATACGATACAAGGCTACAGACAAACAGGACATTCGTTAAGCTTTTTCTGCCTCCATATTTACTTTGTTTTCTTGGTGTCTCATTCCCTAATGTGTGTGTGTGTGTGTGTGTGTGTGTGTGTGTGTGTGTGTGTGTGTGTGTGTGTGTGTGTGTGTGTGTGTGTGTGTGTGTGTGTGTGTGTGTGTGTGTGTGTGTGTGTGTAGCTGTGTGTGAGGGGGAACAGGCCTGCCTGAAGGACGAGACCTGTGTGTATCCTGGAGTGTGTCGCTGCCCACCTGGCTACTACGGAGCTCACTGTAAAACACGTGAGTTACAATAAAAAGGAGCTGTTTACCATCAGTTTGTTTTGTTAAAGTGATCATTTAGGGTCCCTTAAGATGATACTAATATTGCATTTTTGTAAAATGACATCATAAACCAGTAATTGTTTCTCTTTAATTTCATGTAAACTGTGAAAGTTTAAGAGAATTTTGACCAGTTGGTAGAACCTTTAACGATTCATAAACATCTGAATTGGGATATAGGGCCCCAACTAGACACTGATTTTTGTGAGTCACAGGCCAAAAAGATTGTTGAATCAAATGATGAGGAATTCAGTAGAGAAAAAAGTATTAGTAAATATTTTCATCTGAAATGTAGAGGGGTGGAAGTATCATGAAATGGAAATACTCCAGTTGAGCCCTCAAAATCGTTCTGAAGTACAGAGCTTGAGCAAACGAGGTGTTTTAAGTGTACAAGTGTTATATTTATTTGTTTTGTCTGTTTGGTTGTTACCAGGCTGTCCTCCTGAGTTCTGGGCTCCAGACTGTCGGCAGGTGTGTCAGTGCCACCCTCATGGCCGCTGTCACCCCGTCACAGGTGAGTGCACCTGCAACCCCAACCGCTGGGGTCCGCTGTGCCAGTACGCCTGCAAGTGTGCCCGGCACGGACACTGCCACCCCGTCCACGGAAACTGCACCTGCGACGAGGGCTGGTGGACTCCAACCTGCACCAAGTCGTGTCAGTGCGTCAGCGGGGGGGCTATGGGGCCCGGCTGTGACCAGCTGACAGGCCGGTGTCAGTGCCACAGGGGCCACTGGGGGCTGAAATGTCCTGTCACTTGCAACTGCTACCTGTCACCATGTAATCAGCGTACCGGTGTGTGTGAGTGCGAGGAAGGCTGGTGGGGACCCAGCTGTGACCGGCGATGCAACTGTGACCTCACGCACAGCAGATGTGACCCAGCTGACGGGCAGTGCCTGTGCCACCCGGGGTACCATGGTGTCTACTGCAACCTGCCCTGTGAAGATGGGAAGTACGGCAGCGGTTGTAAAATCAGGTAGGTGTCAGAAGATTCATTTGTTTGTTTAAATACTTGTGAGTTACTGGTATTCCTTCTGTTTTTGTCACCCGTCCTCAGCTGTGGTTACTGTAAAGACAACCAGATCTGCTCTGCCACTGATGGCGCCTGTAATGCCTGTGAGTTAGGCTGGAATGGGACACAATGCGACCGCCCGTGCCCGGCTGGTTCTTACGGTGACGGTTGCCAGGAGAAGTGTCCGCGCTGCAGAAATAATGAACCCTGTGACCCAAAAACTGGGAAATGTTGGAGGTGTGACCCTGGATGGACTGGACCCAGGTGTGCATGAGAGTTTTAGGCACACATAAACACTTTTGACCATGTTGTACTTAAAGAGATATTTTACCCATTTTAATCCAGGTCTCTGTCATGGCAATGTTCAAACAAACAGTGTTTGGCCGGTCTCCATGGTGGACGACAGAAGTTAATGTGCTAATACATGCATATTTATAATATTTGGGGATAGTAAAAGTTAAGTCTGCATGAAAATACTCCTTTATCTTGTCTACTTTCATCTTTACATTTCTATGGTAGCCAGCGTTTTAGAGTGTGAAAATGTGTGATAAAGATGGACAGATACGTTTTTTTCTGTCCAAAAGTATGTGTGGGACAATATCCAAAAAAGAGGAGAATGTTTAAACTGTTATGCATCTAGTGAGAACAGGGTTTTATGATTCGAAATCGACGTGAGATGATTATTCGTGTTCTTGGTCCTCACTCCCTGTCGCCCAGGTGCGAGGAGGCCTGCTCTAACAGGACGTTTGGAGATGCCTGCAGCTTCCTGTGTAGCCCTTGTTTCCATGGTAGTTGCCATCATGTGACAGGAAGATGTGTCTGTCAGCCAGGCTTTCAGGGAGAGAGGTGAGCTTAAAGCAGTGTTGAAACTGTTTCATTCTATGTTTGGGTTTTTTTTAGTTATGAAAACCTGAAAATGGTCATAGTGTCTGCACCAACAGGACATCACTAGTTTCTCACACTGCTCTGGTTCGATCTTGGTCCATTCTTCTTCAGTCTCTTCCACAGTTTGGTAACTGTAGTGGGTTTTTTGGGGGATTTTCCAGAGATTCTCTATGGGGTTTTTCGAAGAGTGCCACAGATGTAACTAGCCCAACTCAAAAACTACTGTTTTTATTTTATTTTTCTGAAATTACCATGAAGTAGTAATGCACTTGCAAACACCTCTGGCTAAACAGCACTGAACTGAACTATGGTCTCATAAGATCAAACCCAGGGGACAAACAGCCATAAACAAAGATTCATGTGAATTAGGTTTTGTTTCCCGAAGAAGGGAACTTCTCAAACCAAGACAGTCATGTAATTTAAAACAAAATATGCTTCCTAGCATAGTTGACAGTGTTGTTATTGTGTAAGTGTTTTGACGTTAGCAGGTTAAAACATGCAAAACCTCCATTATGGTTCCTTTACTGTAATGTTCTTCTCTATGACGCAGCACTGTTCATTACAGTAGTCATAAAGGTTCATTTTAACAGTACACTAAAATAGATTATGACTCATACACAGATTTTTTTTGCTGTGGTGATGTAATTGTATGACTTAATGTCTTTTTTTTTCCAGCTGTAACAGCAGCTGCCCCACCCTGCAGTTCGGCTTCAACTGTTCATCCATCTGTGACTGCAGTGAGGGGGAGAGCTGCCACCCAGTCACTGGTGTCTGTCCCAACAGTAGGTCCATCCATCTGTCAAAATGACTCTGCGTATGCTGGTACATGGATATGTGCATGACCCCTGTGTGTATGTGTGTGTGTGTGTGTGTGTGTGTGTGTGTGTGTGTGTGTGTGTGTGTGTCTGTGTCTGTGTCTGTGTCTGTGTGTATCAGGTGGCAGAGCTGCTGTTCTAGCAGGTGTATTGGTTCCTTTGTTCCTGTTGCTCCTTGCTGTGCTCTGCTGCTGTTTGTGTTGTGGAGGAGGTCCTATTGATGGCAAAGACAGGTCTGTACCTCTACCAACCTATCTATCAATATTATGTTCACTGAGCATACGCTGTAAGCCAAACACTACTGGACTACCTTAAACTGGACTGGAGGCAGTTTGTGTACGTCAAACATTACCCACTTTTATTTGTCAAATGTGAAAATTAAGGGTTTTTACTTTGATTTTGAGCCATGACAAACTGAACTTTTACCTCTACAGCTCCAGAAAATAACATAGTGTTTATGTAACAACCCAAAATCTGGAAGTATCTTCTTCCTTTACATTGGCAATTGTGGTGTCATTATGACATTTTGGGTGGTGGAAAGACAAACAATACCAAGGATTTTAACTTGTATAGAAAAGAAGAATAGAATAGGATAGAATTGTCTTTATTTGTCATTGTACCAGTACAACAAAATGTACAGTACAATCCCTTAAAGTGCAGAAATAATTTAACATTAAAAGCATCAAAGAATAGTCTAGACCTTTAAAAGACACATTTAAAACAACAGCTTAAGGAGACAAAACAAAAAACACTAGAATGCAGGGACCCTGAGCATCATGTACCATCGTAATTTAACTATGGCAACCGTACAAAAGTGTGAAACTCTTACACTATAAACCTTCTTTCTTCCAGGGCCGCTGTAGCTGATGGAGGGGTGTCAGTTCGGATGAAATATCACGTCTACAGCGTCCTGGCTAACATCGGTGCTGCCCTCCCCTGTATTTCTAACTGGTCTTCTGGCCTGCCTCGTGTCACTGGTCGGTCTGACAACACAGTGTTTCTTGTGTAATACACTTTAGTTCATGGATTGTGTACAAACTCCACTACTCCAAAAGTTGTATTTATACGTAAGGATATGTACAGGGAAGGTGAAAAAAGTGCATTTTGGCAGTTATTTTTCAGCGACATTGTGCTTAATGTTCCTTTAGTGAGAAATATTTAATATATTTTAACTTTTACTTTCTGAGGTAGAATGACTGCATGAATTATGAAGTAATATTTTATTTAGGTAACATGCTGAAAGGCGGCGTGAAATGTCAAAGTTCCCTCACTTTGCTCGACTAGTTACTCAACTGTTTATTACTAAACTCATCTCAGGTGAAAACACAACGGGTAATTCCTGACTTATGACATCTATCATGTTTTATTATGCAGATACATTTATCATGAAAAGTAACCCTTCTTAATTCTAATAGTCCTTCCAAAGAACTTCAAAAAGGGAAGAATTTCTTCAGTATCAATGCAAAACAATGGAGCTGAAAACCCCAAATTCAGATGTTATCCATATGATCGGAAGATGGACAGACTTTTTGATATGGAACGTATTTTACATGGAACCGAATATGTAACAGTGGTGCAAAAAAAGTGTATCGATTTGACTAACATTATCTTTTATTATTCATGTCACACACACACACACACACACACACAGTGTCTCATCATGACCCGGAGCTGACGTTCAACCACAGCTTCATTGAGCCTCCCTCCTCTGGCTGGGTCACTGAGGGCTCCTCCTTTGACAGTGATGAGGAGGAAGGAGAGGCGCTCTACTGCGTCCCTCCAAGAGAAGGTAGGAGCAGGGATACGGCAGACTTTACACTGCTCTCTTCTGGTAGTGAGCAGAACTGCCACTGCACACAGTATTTTAGTGCACTGTGAATATAAACCTTTATGACTACTGTAATGAACATGGCTGCGTCATAGAGAAGAACATTAAAGGAACCATAATGGAGGTTTTGCATGTTTTTACCTGCTTATGTCAACTGGACTTTTATGTCTCTTTGTCAGACATCCCGGCGGTGGCGGGCGGCGAGTTCCACGAGATGACCTCGAAGTGTAACATGTTCATAGACCCGTCTGGCTTCAGCAGCGAGGACATCACCTCGCCCTTTAACATCCCCCGCACCTCCAGCATCGCCAAGTCCAAGCGTCCGTCTGTCTCTTTTGCAGAGGGTACCCGCTTCAGCCCCAAGGAGAGGCGCGGTTCGGCTCAGGACCTCGGTGCGCTCCCTGGACACCCACGCAGCAAACCTAAGTCACCCTGGGGGGTTTTGATGGTTTCCGCCCTCCAAAGTCCGGGAAGTGCAGCTAGAACTGGGGAGGACGATGCATCTGAGGGCCAGGAGGGCGAGGATGAAGACGATGTGCAGGCGACAGAGAATCAAGGATCAAGCAGTGAGGCGGGGGACCAAGAAGTAGATAGAACCCCTTCTCGGGCAACCCTACAGGTCCCTGGGGCATCCGGACGAAGGAGGGCTATGTCCAACACAGCTGCTCATAAAGGGACGCCGCTCCTAACATCTGCCTCTGATGCTCAGGTGGGGGTTTTAAATAAGGTCACCACAGTGTATGTGACGGTGGGTAAGGCAGGTAAGCCCGTGACAAAGACGGAGACGAGCTCTGAAGGCCCCGTTCAGGCCATGTTGCGGCGACTCGGCAGCCTCCAGAGACAAAGGGAGCAGGAGTCTGGCAGGCCCAAGCCTAAAGGAGCTGAAGGGATTACCAAACCACCCAGGAAGAAGCTCGGTGTTCGGGCGAGTGTGTGGGAGCAGGGAGGGACGCCCGGAGGCGAGGTTGGCATATGTAAGCCAATCAGGAGAAAGCATGCTTCTCTCAACTCCCCTGACACAGCCGGTGCTAATGACACTCCATCATCAGAGGGCGGCACTCCAAAAAGGCCTCTGTCGTTCATTTTGCAGAGCGTACCGGAAGCGGCTTCGGCTGACTCTGGTTCAGATCTGAGAGCTGAGGTGGGTGACCCAAGCACAGGGAAAACAGAGGGAACCTACCTGACTGTGGGACCAGCAGGGGACGCTGTTAGTCTCACTGAGGTCATCACCAACGAAGGTGCAGTGGTCAGCGTGAACGATGAACCCTGCTACGAAAATGTCATGATTAAACAAACTCATAACCTCTGAATCAAACACAGCTACATTTAAATCTGGAGACACTTAATCTGAGTGAACCGTTTATTGACACATGCACAATAAAGATGAGAAAAGAGAAAAGACTTTTTGCGATTAGACCCCCAACGTGACCTCATCATATTTAAAAGGGGTTAGAGGAGCCGTGAGCAGTGTAGGATACTCCCCGATGGAGTCCAGACACTGGTGGTGACGAATGAGGAGGATGCAGCGACCTGATTGGATGAGAACAGGAGCTTCTAGTGAGCTCAGACCTGAGTGCTGAAACTGATGAACTGGAGGTGAAGGGGGTGGAGGAGGGTTGTAACGATTCACACTGAAATTAAAACAACAGAGAAGAGAACCAATATAAATGTTGACAGCAGAGATGTGATTAGCTGATGGAGAGTGTGGCTAAATCTGGTTGAAATTCTTACCTTTCTTGCATATTTCAGTTAGAGCACTCAGCGCTCCCCACCAAAGTCCCAGCCTCTTCCCCCTGCCTGACCTGACGCTCTCTCTCCTGTCACGTGCGTTGAGAGAGAAATGTTGCATTCAAACTATTGGATTTGAGGGAGATCGACCCCGAATTCTCGAGTAAAAGGTCCTACTTTGACAGGTATTCCAGTGCACTTTGCCTAGTTGGAGGTCCAAAAAATTCGGACTTCCCGTGGCACTGGAACGCAGAGCAACGGATGACAGGCAGGAAGCTCTGCAAAAAAATTTCTGGACCGGATAAAATGATTGGTCAGACTTTTATTGGAAAAGTATGAGAATTGAATATTGACGAGTTTTAACACCTGGTGGATTTCTTTTACATTTTAGTGTGCCATACACTTTTTAGGAGCATTTCAAGATTACAAAAGAAAAGTGTAAAAAAGCCAGAAAGGTAAGAATTGCTTTAAGTAATGTTTGTTGGAGTGAACGCCCCTAATCAGCTGATAAAAAGGAAGCAGGAGAAGAGGGCGAGAGAGAGAGGAATGAGAATGAGTGTGTAACATTAGATAGTCTTGAACTCATGCTAAGCTTCATATTTATTACTTTGCAGTTGTAATGCTGCAGGAAAAGGGGAACTTTTGAACCATAGAGTTATGGGTTACACAATGTAATGTGCAGCATGCATGTTGACATTTACAAAGTATTTGTGATTAAAAAAAAAAATCTTCACCTTGAGCCTAAATTCTACAGAATATAAATGAAACACGTGCAATTTATAGTTTTGGTTGAAAGATAAATGAAACTAAAAAATATCAGGTGTGGCATTTTGGTTATTTTTCCCAATGAGGCCAGTGATTGCACTCAGTATCTCCAGTTTCATATGAACAAAAGTATAGGCACAATTGAACAATCTTTTTTTTTTTATTGTCTCCAGTGATGCGTGTCGTATTAACTGTATACATAGAAGTACTGTAATATCTGGGACTGCTTCTTGGAATGAGATAAATAGACATAACAACAGTCTGTTTTGAACATCTGGGATGTACCGGGAAGACGAGAGTAAACAACAGCAAAAACATCATAGTAGTCATAACTGATGTTTTTTATTTGTCATGGAGGAAAAAACAAGTAAGAACAGACTGCTACACGTTTTGAGTGTGACTCAGTCTGAATCATCGTTTAAACATCCGTCAAAAACTGCTCATAATCAACAAGGTTCATTTATTATCATTGTATTATAGTGTCCTATTATATTTTGCCCACTAAGGTGTACAGACAACTGGAATTGTAAGAATTTTAAAAATGTTTTCTCATCAACGACCTACAGTCAAAGTCCCCCCCGTCCCTCTGACCTCAGCTGTGACAGTTACAGACGCTGCTGTTAGGTTAAAAATATTTATTGGAATTTAGGGATTTTGCCTCTCATTACTAGAGGGACGACATGCCATATTTTGATGATCCCCCTGGTGGGTTTAATGTCTTATAATCTCTGTGTTACACTTTGTTATTCACTGTTGTGTGTATGATTAATAAGGAGAAAATAAACATTCTGAAATCTGTAGATAAATGATATAGAACATCACTAAATTACTGTCTGTATGGTTGCAACCTAGCAAACTTAATTGTTGTGACACTGAAAACATAAAATCTTATAACTGTTGCAAATGATTTTTAATAACATATATATTTAACTAATCAAAATGTAGTGTTTGCGGTCTCTTCTGACTTTATCAGCTGAGTTTATTGTCATTAGAGTTGTGTTTAAGTCGGTCAGCTGACCTAACTCCACCAGCTGAACTTTGGCCACGTTGAGGCACACTACTGTGGAGAGCAGCAGTGTGGACTTTGATTGATCTCCAATATTTGCTAAAGCTCAGCCGTTTGTTATGTGTTACACTGAGAAAATATGTCAACAGCCAACACTGCCTGTTTCAGGTCAAATTAATGATCAGTTATGTACAAATTTAGTCAAAAAATAATCCTTGAAATACCCAAAATACTACTTCTCTGCCCCGGTGTTGACTGAACAGCCAAGCCAGTACTTGGCGATGGATCTGGGATATGGAGGCGTGGCGAAGTCGACTCTCTTAGTCCTGAGGTCCACTCTGTAGTATTTATCTAGAAAACAAGACAGCCATTATTGTTCCCTCCCCTTGTGCTTTTTTTTGTGTGAACACATCTTACTCTGATGTAACTGAACAGGAGTTTGGACCTGAATCATAAACCAGATAACAGTACTGAAAATACACAGGAACTGCAGTCAGTTTAGGCATCTTGTTTCTTTGTCACATGGACAAATACGCATCATGCGAAACTAGTTATAATAAGCCTTCTGCGATGAGGCAGAGCTGGGGCAAGTTTAATCAAATTAGTCAAAATAAGCTCCTGCCTGCTCTCAACATCTGAAACTCATCTCACAAAGGTCTTCCTTCATCAGTCTGCCTGTTCCCTTGACCACTTCGCCCTTTAAACTTTATAAATAATTAATATAATGTGAGCATTCCTGCGTTAAATTGTTTTCTATAACTAGGATTAACCTAAACTGCGCTGCTAAAGAGTCTGTCCCTGTTGCGTTACCTCCTTTAAAGAAGTAGACGCTCTGTATGGGCAGACTTCCTCTGATACCCCAGTGCGACCTGTCGTTTCTGGAGTCGTAGTTTCCTCTGTTGTTCTGGTTGTAACGATCTCTCCGCCTGTCCCGATCCCAGTCTTGATCCCAACGTCTGGCCAGGTCTCGTCCGAGCCTCTCCTCCATCTGTCTGAGCCTCTCCTCCAGCTCCATCCTTTTCTCCGCCATCCTCAGACCCAATTCCATCCCTCTTTCTGCCATTTCCTGCCCCATGTTCATCCCCTGCTCAGCCATGGACCCCCAGAAAGGTGAACGGCTTTGCCTCCTACGACCCCACTGCTGTCCGTATTGCTGGTTCCACGGCTGTCCGTACTGCTGGTTCCACTGCTGTCCGTACTGCTGTCCGTACTGCTGGTCCCACTGCTGGTAGTCATTGCGGTGTTGCGTAGACCTTAAGGGAGGGAGGTATATTCTGCCGGCCATGGCACCATCAAGTGGAGACTTGAGGCCCTTCCAGTCCCTGTCAATGAAGTGGTGTTTGTCGTGATGCTGAGGCACTAGAGAAGGTTAGAAAAAACATTAAGTTACATTACCTGCCTCCACCGCCAAACAAGTACAAATGATCCCAATTGCCACAACTCACATCCAGATAGGAGCTCGCTGATGACACGTTCATAGTTGTTGTAGTAGTATAGGTCAGTGTGACGCCTGAACAGCGTGGACGGAGACCTCTCAGACATGGTGACACACTCCTCATGAGACGGCTGGTGCAAAAACTCATACGTGTAATACTGATCCCCTGGAGAATCCAACAAGATGCCCCAAAATGAAAATATTTTATGTAACTTTATATGTTTTTTTCCCACACTATCATGTGCTCAAAACACCACATTTTCTATAGAACTATCTTGATATATCGTGTTATGTCTGGCTGTACCTTTGAAGAAATAGACCTTCTCTTTTCCATTGTGACCAGGAGCAGGCAGCGCAAACGCTGCGTCCACATGGTCAGGAACTTTGTCAAAGCCCACGCTGATATCTCGAGGATAGTCATCATCCAGCACACCGTTATCAAACCTCCAGTACTTGTTTCCCTAATGAACATTTTGATCCGTTTTTAAATTGTTATCACAGCAGGGTTTTGATATTCATCATTTATTAAGACAAGATCCTTTCCTGTGTTCCTACCTTGAAGATGTAAGTCTTGCCTTGACAGTTGACGCGGGTGAATGCGGCATCAATAGGCCCAGTGATGCCCCACACGTCCTTTATGAGCTTCGGATAACCAGGGAGCACTGACTTCTGGTCCAGTTCAAAAAAGTAATCCCCTAGAAAAAAAAACCCACAAAACTTCATAAGCATGTTTCCCCTGCAACAGAAAGATCTTATACCTCGTTTTGCTTTTTTAATCAGTTGTCAGATTACTGCACTTGAGTTGATCTCTCACCTCTGAAGGCATATATGGAGCCATTTTTTTGTTGCATGAAGGAGTTAAAAGGCCTCGCACTGCAGGCCTCAGCGTCTGGGTCGGGGGCTTCAGTAGGGGCTGTAGTGAGGGGAACAGTGGTCGTCTGAGGGGGTGTAGTTGTGCTGGGGCCCGGCTGTGTAGGCGAGACTGTCTGTGAAACGGGGGGACTAGGGACATTCTGAAGTATAGTATCAATCAGTCGAGGGGGTTTGATCATCTCTAGTGTTGTTTCTGGATGTTGATGTGGTCTGCGAGCGAAGTCTGCTACGATGGGCTGATGTGTGGGCTGCTGGAGCTGAGGACTGACAACAGTGAAAGACTCGTCGTGGGCTGTACGTCTAGACGATGGAGTGGTAGCTTCAAACAGCTCCCCATCATCGTCCTCCGCAAACACAAAAGTGTCTCCTCGAGCTGAGGGAGAGAAAAGTGATGTCATCTTTCCCTGCACCGTTTAGACTGACTCCCAACATGACAGTGTTTTAAAGGAAATGAGCAGAGAGGTTTCTTACTCAGCATGCCACAGTTGACCTCAAAGTCAGAGCAGCAGCTCTTGTAGTACTTGCACATGGAGTCGCACTGACATGTCTTCTGAGCGTCAAAGCCCTTCTCACAGCGACCCATACAGGACTCTGAAGGTAAAATGACACAGTAAAAGAAAACGGATGGTCTATATTCTGTAATTGGATGTACACTGTCGCCCAAGTTGGAATCATTTTGTTTCATTTATATGTGGTTTAATTTTCAGAGATTGATCAATAAAGTTCTGAGAATATATACACTTTATCTATCAAGAATCAAAATATTGTATTACAACATTGGGCAACAGTGTATTTGTGTCTCTAATCAAATGCATTTCCTCTTTTGGGTAATAAAGTAAAATTGGATTTAATTTGATTACAGCTCCCATGAGGCATTGACAGCACGTCAGTGGCAAAGGCTTATGGGATATGTGTTTTTTTCATCATGGCCATACTGAATTTTAATTTTGTTGTGGTTTTATTTATCTAATATCTTAGCCTCATAACTACAGTGTCCTGAGCCTCCTCCCTATTCTGTATCCAGAATCTCCAGAACAATCTACGTAGTCCTCACATATCTAACTGTCATACTTCCTGCAAATAGATATAGTAAGGAGATGTTGTGCCCTGGCCATTTTCACTATTTTCTATCATTTTATAAACTAAACATTTAACTGACACATAATCAGATTAATTGTTAATATAAGTGCAGCAGTCGTGTCGACAGGGCACCACAGTTAAAACCTCTGATTGGTTGATCTTATGCTAAAGTCCTGAAACATGATGACTGAAGGATGAGCAGCAAGCAACACTCCTCTATTTGCGACCTATACTCTGAACTTAAACGTGATTATTAAAGTCGTACTCACCATCGGCAGCAAAAGTCTGAGCGAGCAGAGAGAGCAGCAGGACGAGCCACGGCCTCATGTTGCCTCTGGAGTGTGAGAGGGAAGAATGAAGAAGTAATGACGGACCGTGTGCTCACAATAATTGGAAACATGTGTCAGTCACCCCGCTTCCTTGTTTACTTTAAACCTATTTGCAAACCTCTTTCTACTGGAGCAAATAAACAGAGACACAGAGGGAAAGAGAGGTCGATGAAAAAGAAAAGTTTAAGCCAAGTTGCTATTGCATTTTTTTTTAACTGTCAATCTATTTGTCATTTAGTGTCATTTAGCAGTGATTTTCTCTCTGCGGTCGGAATAATGCTACTCAACAAACAGCAGGTTTAGGTCAACAATCAGGGTTCAGACTGAGGTCATGAGTCCATGTCCCCCTGACACCGGTCTACCAGAAAATAAAAAAAATAAAAAAACAGCCATCTAAACAGTCTCTAATTTGATTCATTTATTCAGTTGAACGCAATTGGTAACATTTCATATTAAGATACATACAGTATATTCACCATTTACTAGTTGATTTTCAGCATGCATGTTAGTGGAAAATTGTCTCTTTAACAGTGATTTACCACCATAATTGTTGGGCGGTGGTAGAGTGGGTCGTCCTCCATTCGAGAGATCGGCGATTCGATCCCCAGCTCCCCCCGTCCACATGTCGAAGTGTCCTTGGGCAAGACACTGAACCCTGAATTGCTCCCTGTGCTGCGCATGGGTGTGTAAATGTGGTGTAAATGGTTAGATTAGATTGTTGATGTCTGTGTGAATGTGACGAGTGTGAAAGCGCCTTGAGTAGTCAGAAGACTAGAAAGGCGCTTTATAAGTACGTGAGTCCATTGACCAATTATCATCATTGTCATGTTCTATCACCTTAGCTGGGCTTGTTTCTACTATTCTACTAGATTAAATGCCATAACATATAAGTCATATTCACATTACTGCAGATATTATTACTGTTACTGTAACTTTTGTAGTTGCTTGCATCTCTGGGACTGTCTCTCTGTCTCTGTCTTTGTGTCTGTCTTTGTCTCTGTCTCTCCACCTGTCTGTCTTTTCTCTCTTTCTCTCTCCTTTTCTTCCTCCCCAACTGGTCAAGACAGATGTCCGTTCTCCACAGAGCTGGGTCTGTTCGACGTTCCTGCCTGTTATAGGGAAGGTTTTTGTTGCCACTGTGTGCACAAGATTGCTGGATTAACACTGTATATAATAACTATAACTACTCTTATTAAAACTAGTGTGACTAGTGTTGTTGCTGCTCTTGGGGGGATTGTTGGGTCTCTGTAAATCATGAATAAGTCACAGAGTGTGGTCTTTACCTTCTCTATATGTAAAGTGTCTTGAGATAACTTCTGTTATGATTTGGCACTGTAAATAAAATTTAATTGAATTGATTATAAAGCACTTTATAACTATAGGCCATTAAACAAGGGCATTAATAAGTGTTTTATAATTACTAATAAAGAGTGCTGCTATGCAAGCTAACAAGCAACTAGTTAATGGTGAATGTGTGCCTTAATATTAAGTGTTGCTGTTCAATTTTAAAGTTTTATTTCCCAACATGAAGGTATGTTAAGTCCTCTCCATGCTGCAGTGAAAAAAACATTTTGGTGGGGACATTTTGAATCCATTAAATGTGTGTGTCTGCTGACTTTAAGCCGTTACATTTTAATAAAAAATACTCCTAAAAATACTGAAATCAGCATCCGACGTACTCTCACACGTTGCCTCTATGATTGAACCCTCTGCACAGTATCACAGTCATTCACAACAGTCAATATTGTCTCAACCTCTGATTTTTGTAATGCTTTGAATTTGCTGCACTATTCTTTTTTCTCTCAAAATTCTCTACATTACTTTTAAAGAAGTTGTTTTTAATATTCTAAGTGGGATAAATGTTCATTTATTCATTATTCAATGAGGCATTACCACTAATAAGATAAATGCTGCATCTGTATCTTGAGCATATTCACTTTTCATATTTCATATTATACATGTTTTAAACTGTCAGCCTATGGAGGACTAAACATGACTTAAGTCTCAATAAATAAATAATGTATAAATAAATGTATAAATAAATACAGGAATAAATACATACAGAAATAAATAAATGGGACCTGCTACCTCATTCACATATTAACACAGAAATACATAAATAAATAGATGTAGGTGAACTATTTATACATGCATGTATTTGCTTATGCATTTGTTTATGTTTTTATACATTTATTTATACATTTATTTATTTATTTATTGATACTAAAGTCATGTTTAGTCCTCCATCTCAGCCAACACAAAGGTGAGTTTCTAGTTCCCCCTAATGGCATGCATTTGACTACCCTTAATAAAATAATGATATCGTCTAACAGTCTTTACATAAATCGTATATTGATGGTGTGACTCAGGTTTCCTCCTCTTCCTCCAGCAGAGGGCCTGCAGTGTTTACACCGCTGAGCAGGATGAGCTGTGACCGGCTGTGATGCAGGAGGAGAGACGGGGGGAGGAGGAGGAGGAGGAGGGTGGTGCTTGTTTTTCCTGTTCATCACTGGCAGCATCAGGAGCCGGTGGGCGGTGCAGACCCCTGAAGATACAGATAGCCTGCGGATGCTGACCGAAGGCTGCGGTGATAGGCCGGGGGGTGATGCTATTGGAGAGCGGTGTCATATTTTGTATTTGTGCGGGGGAGAAGAGCCGCTACAGCGGCAGCGTCAGGCAGGAGGTGGCAAAGAAAGACGAACAGGTCGTCTTTTGTCTGCAAAACACAGACAACAATAGTTTGTTTTCTTCACCGGAAAACAAGCAGGGTTGTCTTCCTCCTCTTTCAGACTGAGGTCCTGCGTGCAGAGATTTTGTCTCTTTAAGGACACTTCTGCAGACACAGATTTGGTTCGGGTATTAAGTCCTCCATTGGTCGGAAGGATACAAGAGACAAAGCATCAGCTGTTGACTCAAGATCTGCTCATGAGCCTTTAAAGTCAGGCAGGGCACCGATTAGAGAGGGTGATGCAATTTGGTGAAAGCTGTCACTTCTGATTTACAGCCGAGGTCTTCCTTGGGGTCCATCTGTAGGAGGCAGCGGGCTGGAGATCACGGAGGGGACAAGAGGCCTTTGTCAACAAACACATCTCAGCATCCTGACGTGTTTCTGCCGGTAGATGCTCTTGTCTCTGACGCTCTTCCTGTGGAGGCTCTACCGACATTTCTCCATCATGTTCAGCTCAGAAAGACTCACAGTCCCGGAGTATGTGAGCCGGCTGCAGAGAGGGAGGAGCGGCTCCGGCTGCGACCCCAAAGCGGTCTCCCCGGGCATCAATGCCGACGTCCAGTTGGTTCTGGACAACTCCCTCCCCGCCCTGCGCTCCGCCATCAGGAGGCTGAAGTCGTCTATGGAGACCTCGGATTCAGACGAGACCCGCAGCTCCATCGCGCAGCTCTTCCAGCTGGTGGAGGAGGCCTGGGTTTTGCCCACTGTAGGCCGCCAGGTGGCCGAGGAGATCTGCAACAGGATCCGGCTCGACGGAGGCCTGGAGCTGCTGCTCCAACTTCAACAGACACCTGCTGTGGAGATCACCTATGAGTCTGCAAAACTGCTGGAGCAGATACTGATCTCAGAGAACAGGTACAGTGTGTGTACAGGGCTGGATCTTCTGAAGATTTTAATGTGCACTTTCTGTTGAAAGTTTGTTTATTATTGCCATAGTTTTTGAGGCCTTAATACATGTTAATATAATAATGCATCATGTTGCACAAAACAACACAAGCAAATGACAATATCATGTAATATAATAGTGTTTCTGTCATATGATCTCTCCAGGACAGAATAATGGAAACAACTTACCACATAGTAACAACACAACATAATAACCTGAGTTTACAACTTAGGTTATAGCAAGGCTCTTGCTTGTACAAAGGCATGTATTCATGTTTTGTGTCCACTGGAATTGTTGGGTCTACGTAAATCATAAATAGGTCATAGAGTGTGGTCTATACCTAGTCTGTAAAGTGTCCTGAGATAACTTTTGTTATGATTTGGCACTATAAATAAAATTGAATGGTATGACCTCCTTATATATATTTTAGGACATATTTTCTGATTACTCAATTCATCATTCAGTCTATAAAAATGTTTGAAAACACCTGTCCAATAATCCACAGGTAACATGACATCGTGAAAGTTTAGTCCGACCAGCAGTCCAAAACTAAACTATATTTCATTTACAGTGTTATAAAACAGAGAAAATCAGCCTTTCCTCATATATGAGAAGCGGGTTCTGAAGACTGTTTGGCGATTTTGCTCAATGAAGGACTTAAAGGATTAATCAACTGTCAAAACTGTTGCTTCAGTCGAACTGCGGTCAGCCTGAGTGCATTACTGAAGCTTTGTCATCATATTCCTGTTTTCAGAGATTATGTAGCGCGTATAGGTCTGGGGGTCGTCCTCAACCTGACTCGACAGAAGGAAGATGCGCAGCTGGCTCGCAGTGTATCGGGGATCCTGGAGCACATGTTCAAACACACAGAGGAGACATCTGTCCAACTCATCTCTAACGGTGCCCTGGACGCCCTCCTCTTCTGGTGCCGAGGTACAGACCCCACTGTGCTGCGCCACTGCGCCGTGGCTCTAGCGAACTGTGCCATGTATGGAGGCCACCGCTGCCAGCGATGGATGATCGAGAAACAAGCGGCTGAGTGGCTTTTCCCACTGGCTTTCTCCAAAGAGGATGAACTCATTCGCTTCCATGCGTGTCTGGCTGTGGCTGTGTTAGCTGCGAACCGGGAGATTGAGAAAGAAGTGGTGAAATCTGGAACCCTGGAGCTTGTTGAGCCATTCATTGCATCTTTGGATCCGGATGACTTTGCCCGCAGTTTATTGGACAGTGCAGACTGCATGCAGGGTAAGACGGCAGCGGATCTGCAGCATCTTCTGCCATTACTGGATGGCACAAGACTGGAGGGAAAGTGCATTGCAGCCTTTTACCTTTGCGTTGAGGCCAGCATCAAGTCTCGTCAGCGTAACACTAAGGTACAATCACTGTCCACTTTCCATGTAACTCAACATTTTTACGTAATACTGTCTGGTTTGTTGTGACTTTAATTTGTGCTCCTTTCAAGATATTTCAAGAGATTGGAGCAGTGCAGAGTCTAAAAAGAATTGTCATGTACTCCAGTAATGGCACAGCCTGTGCTCTCGCCAAGCGGGCACTGAGAATGATGGGGGAGGACGTGCCAAAACGTATCCTATCTTGCGTGCCCAACTGGAAAACCTGTGAAGTGCAGACCTGGCTGCAACAGGTTGGCTTCAGTGCCTATTGTGACCGCTTTCAGGTACAACTTTTTTTACTCAACAGAGAGACTGTACAGGCATAAATATCAACCTGTTAAACAAAATTTCTCACCTTTTGCTGTATAGGAGCTCCAAGTGGATGGAGACCTCCTGCTGAACATCACGGACCAGGAACTGAGCGCCGATCTGGGCATGACTGCAGGCCTCACTCGCAAGAGGCAAGTGCTATGAACCTTTCAATTCAGGAGCAATGTGACGAATGTCTGACAAATACCTCGGTTTCGTCTCCTCCTGCAGGTTTTTGAGAGACTTGCGCGTGTTGAAGACTTATGCCAACTACTCCATGTGTGACCCAAACAACATGGCTGACTGGTTAGTTGAGATGGACCCTCGTTTCCGTCAGTACACCTACGGCCTTGTTCAGTCAGGAGTGGATCTCAACAACGTCCAGAGCCTGACCGATCTGCAGCTCCAGCACGACTGCCACATAGGCAACGGAGTCCACAGAGCCAAGATACTCTCTGCTAACCGCAGGCCCTTAAAACCATGCCACACAGATGCCCAGCCTGCAGGGCCCGACGTGTTCATCAGCTACCGTCGCACTACTGGCTCCCAGCTGGCCAGGTCAGAACTGAAACAGGATTAGTGGAAAAATAAGTAGGAAATGGGGTAAATTAGAGCCAGGGCAAGAGCAGAAGGCATGTGTGCTACAGCTACATTTTTACTTGACTTTCTAATTTTCTTCTCTATCCCAAGCCTTCTGAAAGTGCACCTGCAGGTTCGAGGATACAGCGTCTTCATAGATGTGGAGAAGCTGGAGGCTGGTAAATTCGAGGACAAACTGATCCAGAGCGTACAGCGGGCGCGCAACTTCATCCTGGTCCTGTCCGCCAATGCACTCGACAAGTGCATGGGTGACACTGATATGAAGGACTGGGTGCATAAGGTCAGAAGTTTTCCATTCTCTGGAACTCCATGCTGAAATATTACGTCTCATTATATCTGATCTCTGCTTAAAACTTTCAGTTCCACTTGGCTCTTCATCAAGATATTTATATTGATACAACAGCTGCTTGTGGAATCTTTTTAATCCTGTTACAATCATATTCCCTGTCAGATGAAATTACATGTGACATACATATTGTAGCTAAAACAAGGGGTAGGATGTTTTACATCTGTGCTTTAACATGTGTGAACATTTTATGTATTTCATAGACTCAAAGGAATTCTCATTAATCTTGCAGGAGATAGTCACAGCCTTGGCTGGTAAGAAGAACATAGTGCCTGTCACAGATAACTTTATGTGGCCCAACCCCACGTCTCTGCCGGAGGATATGAGAGCGATTCTCAACTTCAACGGCATCAAGTGAGTAACTGTTTACTCTAAAGACTCAAATCAACCAAAACTTTACTGTGCAAAATCTTGTTATTGGTTAACACATCTGTGTATCTGGGACAGCACCTTTTCACACCAACTGTGACTGTGTGGTGTACAATAAACTTCATTTAGAAGGGGTCAGGAAGATCCCTTCCTCAACAGTTGATTTAGTTGGATTGGGATTTTTCAAGTCAAAATAATAAATATTTTAAAGCCTCTTTTATTTCTATGATTAATAATTTACGAATACAAAGGTTACAACTTTTTACTGTCTGTGATCCATGTTTCCCATGCTAATATTGCTTATAATGCACGCCATCAAATGCCCGTTGCCTTTTTGTTGACGCAGATGGTCCCATGAGTATCAGGAGGCCACGATCGAGAAGATCCTACGCTTTCTGAAAGGACAGCAAGACCAAATCGACAGCGCGGACGCCTCCAAAGGGCAGGAGAAGAAATAAACAGACAGTTCGATCTCAGCTATAATACGTTTAGATGATGCCAAATTACACATGGCCTACGGTGAACAGGCCGGCAGCTTTCCCTGCTCTGCCCAAATGCATGTGAAGTCAATTTGATTTTATTTAGCTTACATGCTCATACAAATACCTAATATATATATTATAATATACCACGAACAAGAACAGAAAATTATAAAGGGGATTTCAAATTGTATATAATGAACTGTAAGCCTTTAATGATAGCACCCTCACACTGCTGTATATGTGTAATCAGGTACAGTATACGCCTTCTGTCTCTCAGGAAAATAACTGTGATTGATCAGCTGTCATTGGCACCCCAGCAAAAGCATCAATAGCATTTTCTGAAGCATCCACTAATCCCAAACGTTATATGTAATCTTACTTTACTGTTTTTATGTTTGGGTTGTGACGTACCTGAGCAGATACAGTGACGTGTTCATGATGGCAGTATCCACGGTGGGCATAATCCTAACTAGAGGCATGACATATTGTACAGAAACAAACAAGCTACACGCTGTATAACTGCCCCTGATTTGACCACAGATTTAAGGAGCGTGCAGGAAATGAAAAATGCCTATGTATTATTAAACGTTTCCTTCCTGCTGTATGTTTAACTTTGAATTGAAATACATAAACTTAGAGTATTCATAAATGCACCGATGAGTCTTTGAAAATGACTCCGTCTGTGTTACAGATTGTCAAGTCTGATGAGTAGAATTCTTTGTCCGCTTTGTAATTGATACCTTTGTTCTCTCAGTGTGTTAAACGGAAGCAGAAAAATAAAAAACAAAAACACATCCAGCAATATACAAGATACACCGAGGTTTGTGAAAATATAAAAGACAAGGGGCAGATCAAAAATTAAGAAAAAAACCCTGCTTCATAATAGATGTGTGATAAAACATTTACGTCTCTCCTGTTCTGTACAGTTATATCACTGTAACCGGATGGCAACTGCTGTTCTGCAGGGCTTTTATCTGATATGGTCTACATATTGTTTGCCTCTAATGTCTTCCTTACATGTGCTTTGTGAACTTTTCTTTTCAAATATTTGATTTTTTTAAATCATATTTTTAACATTCTCAGTGTGAAACAAACATCATTTGGTCCCTTTATTTGAAACATAGTGAAAATAAAAGGTGCTGTAAAAGAATTAACAGTGACATCCTTTGTTTGAAATTCACTTAATCACAGGTGACATGTAAACTTAAACAAATTTAACCTTCATCTTTATCACAAACTATTCATAATGATCCAATTATATTCCAAAAAAAAAAAATATGAGATAACAATCTTCATGCTGATCAATTCACAGTAGCTGAGTTAATACTTCACTTAACCTATAAACTTCCCTTTGTGCATTTTAAAGCTGATTTGGCAGCTCTGGTTCCCCCACTGGACATCTAGGACCTGACCCCTGTGTGCATGTCGGCTGTGGGCCTGTGCTCTGGGACTATCCAGTGTTGTTTGTGTTGGTGGGAGTAATCCCTGCCTGCTGCTACAGTTTCATGCTCTGCTGTCGATGACTGATAGTTGGGTTTGGACGTTTGGCAAAGATCATCTTTTCTGCATAGTGTGATACCACAAATCTTACTCACTCCATTGTTTGGGTTCTACAGAGAACTTCCTCAGATCTTTTACCTTAATGAGCAATACCACAGTGTGAAAATACATTTGACTTGTTTCTAGTAAAAAGAAAGTAAGAAATTTACTAAAATTCCAAAAGTAAAAGTACTTTTGTTATTGGATTATAATAATTTACACATTACTGTGCACATCACTTATGCTGCAGCTGGCAAAGATGGGGCTCACTTGAACTACTTTATGTACTGTTGGGTAACTTGAGAAAGCCATATATTATCTGAATCTATAAAAAGACATCTTAATTTAAGTTGCAACTTATGTAAGAAGTGAGAAGTATCAAATACAATATTTGCCCAATTGTTGTACGGACTAGTAGAGGAACCTGTCCTGTAGATAGGATCTGGATGTGGTGGCTGAAAATAGACTGATCTTGTAGTGTAGTTCACAATTTGTATTTTTCTTCCAAATTAGGACGATTCATTACCAAACAAATCACCTATCTATCATTACGTTAAAGTGAAGTGATCTCAATGAATGATATTTGTAGATGTAAAACATTTAGCAAATTAAAACAACACCTGCCACCGACCTGAATCAATTACGTGCGCAGTAAAGTCACTGCAGCAAATATCTTGGACATTTAAGCAGCAAAAATCAAACGAGTACCGGTAGTTATAAACTTGACAAAGGAAACAGAACTAAACTTTAGCCTTAAGCTTTAGTTACGCTGCTGACTGCTGTACAGCTGCACAGAAGGGCATTTCACAGAATCAAATTAATATTTTCCTCACTAATGGCACACTTTTTCACCCACCTGCAACACATCCACTATTAACTGATCTGCACATCACTAAACTTACCATATGAATAAAGTGCCCTTTAAATCGTAGGAAAATACTGCGCCATTTACCAGGTTTTTGTTGGTCGATGGCACAATCTCATTTTAACACCAGCACACCCAGGGGCGCATGAGTTGAGCGCAAAAACATTTACTAAAACAACATGGATGTGTAAATTACAACTGCGTTGGTCTGGATCCAGCAGTGACAGTTTTGCTGTGTGCCTGGTGGAAGATCGAGCCCATTATGTTCATGTTTTGGAACAACCGAGGAGTTTGTGGATGTTTTCTTTTATGGTCAGCACCGTAAGCTGTAGTGTGCTTTTAGAGCTACTGAAGTTAAAACATTAAAAATAGAAATGTGTAGGGTACAATCTTTTGCATAAAATCACAAAATGACATTGAACCATGTTCATGATATGATAAGACATAATTTGTATGAATCATAAAACATCATAAGACATAACCACAGTGTCCACTGTCAAATGATTTAGACAGAGGAGGTGTACAGTCATGTCAGTCAGGAGGTTGATCGTTCATCCTCTGGTGTGACCAGGAAGAATCCCATTGCTGGGCTCGTTAACAGCAGTCAGCTGCCCTATCACTGTGTTCAGATCAAAAGTCTCTCCCAGATGGACCTGGTGGATGACTTTGAGTCAGTCTGCTCACCTCATAGACTGACACCAGGACAAACTTTAACTTCCTCGATGACCTTTAGGTTCCTGCCCTCTGCTCCTCTTCAGGTCAGGATGCTGGGGAGTCTATGTGGCCTCTCCTCTGCTCTAAACATTGTAGGGTCCTAAAAAGACAAACATGAAAAATGATGAATAGTTTATATTGCCCACCAGGTGTGGATATTGATTTTTTTTTTGTAATGTGCTTATTGGAAATGTTTTGCTTTTGGAACTAGAATTCACTAATAAGAAAACAACAAAACGTTCAATGAGGCAAGAGCAACACTCACCCAATTATTCCAGCGGGGATGAAGAGGATAATGGCAGCAAGTAGGAAGGGGAAGCCCTTCATGAAGTAAAGTGTGGCTGGGTAGATGGAGTTGAAGAGGCCACTGCCCACAAGAAAACATAAGCTCTCCACACAGGCGACGGAAGCAAACAGGGTACCTGAGAGGAAGTACAAACGTCAATAAAAGTCTCTTAAGACAAAGGGACATCTGCTTCGAAATTAAACTGCACTGCAGCATTATACTACTGATCTAAGTATAACAATTAAAATTCACTGGCTACTAGAGATGCACCGATCCAATCTGATCCCGAAACCTGGGCTGAGCGTAACAGCCGATACCTAATACCGATCCGTTACTACTGTTGAATGAATGAACCGTATACTTTGCCATGTGAGTGAAGGCGTCAGGCTTGACATAAACATTTAGCATTTTAAAAAGGTAACAAATTAACACAGATATAAATGTACTCAATATTATTTATTAACAAATAACAAAGTGTACATTAGCAGCAAAAATGAATAAATAGCTCTTCCATGTAAAGTGCACTGCAAACAGAGATATTCAAATGGAATATAAAATATAGCAGTTGCCTGAAACCCAACAAACAATCACTTAATTAACTTTATTAGTCAATATCGGAGCCGATATCCGATCCAGACCGGTGCATCTCTACTGGCTACAAAGCTGACACGGGTTCTGAAAACAATATATCATGTATTAAAAACAATGTTTAAAACATGAATAGTATTTGTACATGTTCAGTGACTGACCTTGTTCTAAGAGTGTAACGATACTTGGATCTGGATCGATATGTCGATTCAATGATCAACGATCCAATAACATCAAAGTAAAGTAAAAAGTAAAAAATTTTTATTAAAAAGGAATAATAGATTGTTTTCATGTAAATGTCTGGGAAAGCTAAACAGTAAAAATGTATATTTTTAAGTATATTTTAGTTGCTTTTTGAGGGTTGATATAAATGTAACTGCTAACTTATTGTGGCAGACTTTGTGACATCATTAAAAACTGCATTGTTGTCCAAAGAAATTATATATTATCGTATTGTGATAAAGCTTGTGATTTACATCCCTACCTTGTTCTGATGGGCCCACCAACTTGGACAGCTTTGACCTGAGCACAGGCGTCGCAGCCATGAAGAGGAAACACAGACCATAACCTGGTGACAAACAAATGAACAGATTTGATACAATAAAAAGGAGCTCCAACAAGTTAAATATCAGCAAAAGATTTATATTGTACATTTTGAAACGACATTAACAAATATTACAAATATTCTAAATGATGTAACATGGTCCATATGATATTGTGCAGCTACTTTACAATCTCTGAAATCCTAACTACATACGCACGGTTAAACTTGTGTGGATGTTAATTTTCCCCACAGTCTACAAGCAGAGGAAGTGTTTTTTTAATTGACTGGTATCCAAAGTTGCCTGTTAACACGAAGCCTGTTCAGTCTGTCAACTCGCTGAGCTGGACTCCTGATAGCGTCAGTCTGATAATGTGAGACTATTTTCAACGGTGGCAGAAAAAAGTGTCCTTGCTTTCAAATCCTTTCGGCAGAGCTTGGACAGCACAGTCAGAGGAGGATAGTGAAAGTAAAACGGACATATTCAATTTCAGCGTAAAGTCATTAAATGGACAACTAATGGATATACTCAGCAATTTTGCTGCAAGGGATAAGGGATAATCATAGGAAAAGATTTTAGTTGGGCACATATGTCGCCATGTCTTATAAAGGCTGAATGTGCGTAATAATGCGTACATAACTGATTTCTTTGCTTTACGGTGGAGTACGCTTGAAGTCATTTCCCTTGCGATGACTGACTTCGCTTTTGTTTATGAGG
Organism: Echiichthys vipera; assembly: GCF_963691815.1. Taxonomy (NCBI): domain Eukaryota; kingdom Metazoa; phylum Chordata; class Actinopteri; order Perciformes; family Trachinidae; genus Echiichthys; species Echiichthys vipera. Next base: position 15,262,318 of record NC_139830.1, on the reverse strand, counting down.
AGAAAACAACTTAACAACTCAAATTAATCTTTTCCCGTAGTCAACAAAACATCTGGAGATCACTAACCCACTCCAGATTCTCTCACCTGTAAACATGAGCTGGGTGCTGTCAGCTACGGAGAATAACACCAGCCCGCTGACATTGGAAGCCAGACCCACGAGAGCCACCCAGGAGTCCTCCAGGCAGCGCTGCATGATCTTCAGCCCCAACAGACTGCTAAGGTAGGCCAGGTGTTGAGCTGCTGATCCGTAGCCAATGAGGGCCGGCCCCCAACACAGCGGTGAACTCAGCTCGTACAACACGTACAACTCCCTGCTGCCGAAGTGTACAGTCACCACCAGGAAGAAACACAGCGTGTATAGCCATAGCTTGCATCTGTGAAATCTTCCGCCTGCCTCACTGGTGCTGCCCCCTGTTGAGAAGAGGTGCCAGACAGCTTTATAGTGGCGAGAGGTGAAGAGCTTGGCACTCGGGTCTGGCAGGACGGACTCACGGACAAACAGGTAAGTGTACAGAGCCGAAGCCAAGTTAGTGGCCAGGACCAGCCAGAATGGGTTGATGTACCTAAATGCAGGCATAAAAATATAATGGTAATGATCATCAATTCAGATAGGAAAGTGCACTGGTTTGACTGACTTCTCTAGAGACTGTGACTGTGCAACAAGACGCTTTTCTTACCCTTGTGCCCGTCGCCACTGCCCTCCAATGATGCTGGCTAGCATCCCTGAAAGGCCCAGACAAGCCTCCAAGACCGCCACTCTGAATGTGCGGGATTTTCTGTCGCTGATATCGGCCACATACGCAAAGCAGCCCGCCAGGATGGCGTTGAAATCACCCGAAAGGCCACTAAGCAGCCTGCCTACCAGAAAGTAGACCACAGGCAGCTTCAGGTACATCACCACTAGGTAAACCACAGCTTGGAGAGCCAGGCCGAGGCTGGGGATGATAAGGACAAGTCTGCGACCTGCGACGTCACTCCATGAGCCCAGGAGAGGCACCACGAACAGGCCGACAGAAAAGCCCCCAAGACTGATGTACAGGTTCCAGTGGGCTGTCAAGGTTTCCACCTCCTGCAAAAAACAGTCAACCACATTTATCAGTAAACAAGAGTTTAAGAGACTCAAGTTGTTTATGCTTGGCCCCCTCTCCTACCCATTGTCACATTTACCGTGCATCCTAGGAGTTAATTTGGTCCCTGACTAGATATGTATGACAAAGGGGGCCCTAGTGAACAGGGCTGAAAACTACTGATCTATGTACAGTACCTAACCACTACTAATGGTTCTCATTTAAAAAGCATCAGTGAACCCATCCGAATAGTGCAGGGTCATCATTTCTCTGTTCCTTAGTTTCAACTTGTGACAGCTGTTCCTCTTTGCTTTTATTTATTTACCCATGCACCTGCATTTAGGTACAGATGATTTCACCTCTTTGTCTGTCTATACTTAGTCATTATATTTAGCTTTGAAATAATGCTTCTACAGGGCCTATAGAAAGTCCTGATACCCTTTTTGTGTTTTACAGCCTGATATGATAATATATATAAAAATATATTTTTCCAGCGTGATTTCGGTACATATTTTACCATACAACATTCAAGTGAAATAGCTTTTTTCATTCTGTTTTTTTTTAATTTCTGAAAACTAATAAAAAATGAAAAACTAGAATAGCAATGTTGGAAAAGTGATGAGTCCACAGATTTAATACTTTGTGGAGGCACCTGTTGCTTTAACTACAGCCATCAGTCTGTTTGGATCTGTCTCTACCAGTTTTGTGCACCTAGATCGGAAAATATATTTCCCCATTCTTCCAGCAGAACTATTCAAGTTCGGTCAAATTCTGTGTTGAGCAGCGATGGACTGCACTCTTCAAGTTCACCCACAGATGTTCTGTAGATTCAGGTCAGGGCTCTGACTTGGCCACTCTAGGACATTCACCTTCCTCTCCTATAGCCACTGAAAGCCCAAAAAGTGCAATTTTGATCTCATCTGACCAGCTCTTTTGAAAGCATCTTTCCAACCATGATTAATTATATGTGTTACAATGCACTGCGAGGTGGTGAATCCTCTGCTGTGGGATTTTTTGATATTTGTAATTTATAATCTTTATTAGGTCAGACGTGAATCCTGCATCCCCTATGTAAACCTTTTCATATGACAAAATTGATCGCCATGTTTGTATATGGTCTGCCAGATGACATGAGATAATCCCGGAGAACACTGAGACATTTTTGTCCTGTACATCCTGTTCCTGTAAAGTCTTGTGGTGACGAGTCTGAGAGAATGCTTTGTCTGAAGATGTCACCCAGCTGAGTCTTTGCCCTTGTGACCTTATCTGTAAGTTGGATTCCTCCTCCAAAGGTAGATGGCTACTAAACTCAGGGTCTCTCCTTCTGACTGAGCTTTGTGTTTGAGACGGCAGGAGTTTAACTTATTTTTGTCTACAGAGAAAAATACTTTTTCAAATAAACCACAGAGAAAAAGCTGATCCTGTTTGTTGATCTTTATCGAACAGACTAATTTCCACAACACCTCAAAGAACAGCTGATTTTATTCTGAAGTAAAGTCAAAGCCATCATAATTGATGTCAGGTGGAGGCCAATGAACTTAATCCGTTATACCTGAGAATATTTTATAATGGTTATTCTACACTTTTCCAACACTGCTTTTCTAGTTTTTAATTTTGTATTAATTTTCAGAAAGTTTGTGGAAAAAAACGTTTTTTTAGGTATAATCATATCAGGCTGCAAAACAAAAAAGTGACTATTTCAAAGGGGTATCATGACTTTCTATAGGCACCCTAATTGTACCTAAATGATGATGTCTTTCACTGTGGACTTGCTTTTATTAGGCCAGTGATTTATGTTTTTTCATGTGCTGTTTTTGTCTGTGTGTTGTACACTGAGTGGATTAAAATGTAGCACAATGCCATTTTTTAACAATATCCTACACATTTCTATTAATAATGTCATTTTTATATTATTGCTTTAGATGCAACTATTTTAATACTGGTTTTAACTTACAGGTCAGTAGACTGGCTGAGTCGTGATGAGCAGACTGAACTATTTTGTGCCTTTTGTAAGGGGGGAGGTGAGAGGGCCCTCTGTGAACCTCCACTATTTTCCGCAATACATAATCTCTCAATGTATTCAGCCATTGTTTTTATTTATCTTATGACAGTTGTTACTCAGAAAACACTAATTACGAGGAAAAAAAGTTTTCCCAGCCACCCCACCCTTGTGCCCTGGGTAGTCTGCCCCCCCCCCGTCTTCGTCCATGATCCTGAGACAGGATAATGTTAGGCAAACAGCATTTTGACACGGTTCCTGTTATTAAACCACATTTAAAATTACAATTCCTTTACTTCAGACTTTAGTGAATTTAGTGAAGTGCTGAAATCATTTCGTCTACAACCCCTTTAACTTACGGGACTTTATTATAAACAGAAGTCCATTGCTAGGCGACAGCTTTGGTCCTTGGTAACTTCCTGTCAGCTGATATCATTCACATACACTGCAACAGGAAATAAACTAGGACTGTTTATGTTTACATCTTTGAAAGGCTCCATAAAGCCCTTTGTTCCCCCCGGATAGTTAATAAGTGCATGTTACGAAGCCGTGGCTATGATAAATGTGACATTTGAGTAACCGTTAAAAAAACGTTGACTACCGTTTGAAGAGGGTCCGGGGGCACGGAGCTGTTGCTGCACTCCGACCTCCTGGAGCCGTTGAAGCCGAGGTCCTCGCTGATCCGATCCCACAGATACTGAGTGGACAGAGGCGCCTGCAGGGCCAGAGAAAACATGGAGAGGAACAGCACCGGCTCCACGGACACCGGCAGCAGCGGGCATGTGAACGGCGGTCGTACGAAGCGGGTGCCCGGTACATTAACATCAGCCTCCCCTTTGTGCTCGGTGGTTTCGTCGTCAGTGGATGCGACGTCGTTGAGCTCGTCGCCGGGAAGGATCGCCGCGGTGTCCAGCTCGTCCATGTCGAACAGACTTCACTGTAAACATTAACCGTGGTAAGTTAATGTGCGTACTTAACGCCACTTTATGTTAGAAGTATCTGAACAAAAGCGAGGCATTAGGTTGCTCTCTAACTTTCGGTAACGTTACTAGTGTGTTCACGCTGCTGGTAACGTTAGTTACAACGGCTGGACGGTAACTTATCCAACGGCTGAGCTCAGCGGAATAAAGGAAGCGATACTGAGGCACATTAAAGTGTGAACTCAGCGACACCCCCTGGCCGAAGAGGTGAACTACATTTTCTAAGACGAATATATCAGTATAGTTACATCAACTGGCCACTTCAAGCTTAACTTTACCCACTGATTTAATAATAATAATAATGATAATAAGTTTATTTGATACGGCACATTTTTACAGACAAAGTCACACAGTGCTTCACATGATAACATTGTTAAAATAAGACCCAGACTGTAAAAGGAGCAAGCAAAAAATTGATACCATCTCATCTCATCTCATCTCATCTTCATCCGCTTATCCGGGGTCGGGTTGCAGGGGCAGCAGCTTTAGCAGGGGACCCCAAACTTCCCTTTCCTGGGCCACATTAACCAGCTCTAACTGGGGGATCCCAAGGTGTTCCCAGGCCAGCGTGGAGATATAATCACTCCACCTGGTCCTGGGTCTTCCCAGAGGCCTCCTCCCAGCTGGACGTGCCTGGAACACCTCCCTAGGGAGGCGCCCAGGGGGCAACCTTACTAGATGCCCGAACCACCTCAACTGGCTCCTTTCAACGCAAAGGAGCAGCGGCTCTACTCCGAGTAGACCAGCCACCCTCCTGAGAAAACCCATTTCGGCCGCTTGTACCCGGGACCTCGTTCTTTCGGTCATGACCCATGACCCAAATTGATACCAATGGAATTAAAAGTACTTAAAAACCCAAAATGACAAACCTGAGACAAAAGCCACTTTAAACAAGTTAACTAGTTGCCTCGAATTGAGCATTAACATTAACACCAGGGCCAGAGCCAACATTTGAAAAATCCTGAGGCCTGAAAAGTAGCCCAATTCATAATCTTAAAAACACGGGAATCCACCTATTTAATTTCAAAAAGTGGCCTATTTTCTTTTTTTTTTAAATTCCCACAGTTTCTAAAAACACCTCAAATTCTCCACAAAAAGCAGGAAGTGTAGACACACTTGCTCTGAATGACTTCAACACATCTGCGCCCACAGGACATCACTAGTTTCTCACACTGCTCTGGTTTGGTCTTGGTCCATCCTTCTTCAGTCTCGTCCCCAGTTCAGTAACTGTAGTGGGTTTCTTAGCAATTACTTTGTTTCCAAGGATTTTACATTTTATTGTTTCAATATTCTTAACTTCAAAGAATTGCATAACCTATTTTGCCGTGTGACAGGGGGCATTTTCTTGTATGAAAGTTGCAGCCGATTGGGAGACAGTTGCAGTGAAGGTATTGCATGTTGCTGAAGGAGGTTCACATAAACATTTGCATTCACCCTGCCATGTATCTGTAGATGGGGCCCCTCCTCCAAATTTAACTGACTTCTTTAAACACTTTGGGTTCAGTCTTCCCACAGTCCTACGCAAAACATTACGTTTCCATCAGACACAAATAAATTGAACGTATGCAATCCTTGCCCTGTTCAGCCCTGAACTGGAGAGCAACTCCAGCTGCAGCGTTGAACCGATTCCCCACTGAGAGTCTTCACATATTCCTGTCCTCTCATGCACCTGTTTTACGTGGGCCAGCCTTTTTGAGGGACTTAAATTAATCTGTGTCCTTGTGAAGTTTAAATATTCTTTAAATCACAATCTTGGAACGACCAACCTCTCTTGCAATGACTGAGAGGGTCATCCCTTTGGCCTTCATCTGGACAACCTGCTGTCACAGGGTTTCAGTCACCTTAGAGCAGCTGACATCTTGGAAAGTAACCAGGAGAATTAAGTAAATTGTCACCAGGTGCCAGATTAACACCAAGGTATCTGAAAGTGTTAATCTGGCACCTGGTGACAATTTACTTAATTCTCAGTGCTTTTTTCACAAAATAAAGTTTTTGTTGAAGTGCCTTGGCTATTTAAAAAAATATGCTAGTACAGCAATGGTGTAGCCACATCAGATATTATATCAAATTATGAATATCAAAAAAACAACAGTATTTCAGAATAAATCAGGAACCAATACTTTGCTGTCTAATTTTGATCTCCACTGTATACCATGTCTACTATGTCGTGAGTAATTATTCTCGATTGATAACGCTACTTCTAATAATGAGGTTAAGGAGAAATCAATTTAACTTGAGGCATTTTCTAATTTCGGGGGAGGAATGTTTGGCAGAATAGCAAACTAGCTGTCGGCAACTTAACTGTAATTAAATACATACTCAGGGTAGTCTCAAACAAAGAAACATCACTCATCACTGTCTCTTGCAAAACCTTTTCACTTCACACACGCACAGTGAGAGGATGATCTGGTTTGTCTACATTTCAGCCTCTGTCGTAGACTTTTCTTAGGAATCACAACGTACGCCCACACGACTTATTTACTAAGCCATTAAATCTGTTATCTAATGACACTTTGTTTTTTACAGATCACCCTCTCCTGCTCCTTCAACAAGACACAAACAACACAGTTATCACGTCGTAATTCCCATCAGGCATATTCAACGGTAAATGTGCCTTGCTCTCTTTGATAATCAGTGATAAAGCTTTATTCCATCCACTACTTCAGCAAGCACCCGAAGGTGTGAAATGATGTAAATGTGTGATGTCTAATCTGTGGTAGGCCTTTTTAATTATCATTAATAATTTCTTTTACACCTGAAAGGCAAATCAGCTGTGTTTTTCCGTAGATTATTGCTCCTGGTTCTTACCGTATCGACCCCTTTCTAAACACATGGAAACGCCCCCTGTACATGCAGGCCCCTTTATTCTAAAGTACATTTTTAACCTTTTTTCAGAGGAACATACTGTTTATTAGAGGTGTGACGAGATTTCTCGTTATATCAACACATAAGTGGATGAACGGCAACAGAGTGACAGTAAAGTCACGAACAATATATAAGAACTGTGAGAGGATAGTTCGGTCAAACAGTGCAACACTTTAGGAATAATGTGTCTCAGCGTAAAATTGAGGGGATTTCATCGTCTCAGCGCTCATCGTGCTGGAAGATTTGTTTCTGTAAAGATATGTTTAGAAGTTAATGAGGCTGAGCATGACTGTCGTAATGAAAGTGATTGAAAATGTCATTCTACCACTGAGGAGTCAGGAGAGCGAAGAGCAGAGGCTCATTAAACAAACACCAGCAACAGAGTTCAAGTTTTAGACAGCCAGTGAAGTATACAGGAGGGGGGCGACTCATTTTGTGGATCCTGGAGAAAACAGTGACTAAAGCTTGAATCTTTGGTGAGGAAAATGTATTGAACGCTAAATTGTACAGTGTTTTCTAAGACATGCTAACATGCAATTAACCGAGGATGTTGTATTAATAGAATTTCGCTCAGAAAATGATTAGATTTGGTCTTCTGAATGAAACGAGAATCAATTTTGATTCAGAGAAACAACAAAATGAAAATAATAATCAAAAAGGATCAAAGACCTCAGTCTGAAAGGACATTCATCGCTTTACATCGTCTTCTTAGCTGCAACAAATCCAGGAGAGGCCTCCGTCATTGACCCGTTGTACCATGTAATCTTTGACTATGATAATTGAAAAGTGGGATCATGATCAGGGGGTCAAATCAATCCATGTGCATTTCACAGGAGCATTTTATCGCTCTTTGTTTCTTGTTCAGCTGGTGTAAATGGAACCTGCAGCGACACAAGCAATTCAAAGCAAGGACGTGTTTTATTGTCATGTTGAAGAAGATTAATCAAGCTTTACAGGCTCAACGTGTGTTTCTCTTTCTCAAGCAGCTGTCACTTGTAGCCTAAACATGTCAAGTGCATCTGATCATTTATGAAATTATGTATCATGGGGCTGTACTGGTGTACGGAGCACCTGCCTGCGACCACCCTGCTTCCTGTTATTCTCCTCCCCATGATGGGCACCATGGAATCAGGCGAGGTATTTCCATCTGTATTTTGACACACATTTTGATGAACCATTTCTCGAAATTAGTTGACAGGCATTTGGATTTCCCTACTCATTTCTTCCCTTATCCAGGTTCGTATCCAGTACCTGAAAGACTTCAACGTGCTCTTTGTCGGTGGGCTGCTGGTGGCCATCGCTGTCAAGCACTGTGACCTGCGCAGGACGATTGCGCTTCAAGTGCTGCTTATTGTGGGGGTGAAGCCAACTCTGTAAGAAACATTATAAACATACACACTGCAGCTACAGTATAAAATGTGTGGATATCCCTGTTGTTGTGTGGAAGAGGTTCTGGAGCAGGACCAGGGCCAAAATCAATGGCCAACCTCAGTAATGCTCCTGTAGTTGAATGAGAGCAAATCCACGATATTGTGCCTTCGAAGTAACAGCCTATAAAAAAGGCGTATAGACAAATTGAGGGCACCTTTTGAGGATCACATTGTTTAAGTTACGGTTTAACTGTGTCTGTGCGTGTCTGGACAGCAGAGTGGGAAGGGTTCATTCTCTGTTGCATCACATTTTGTCTGTGGCATATTAGGTCTGTCCCATGAAGATAGTGCAGTTTTATAAGCATGCCTGTCCTCTATCTGTGTACTATAACAGACAAAGAAACAGTCAATAACTTGTACTGCTTGTGACAGCTCATCTCACTGATTCATTGCTCTCTAATAGATGTTATCCCCACTGTTTCCTGAGTTGTAGCCTGATAGCCCCAAGGTCAAGCCTGTACAACAGAACATGCTGTGCTGCTCCTTTTAGACAAATTACTTTTGTATCAATGAATATTTTTTTTCTCCCTCGGTAACTTAAGTTAAGCGTGTCCTGCTCCTTCCTATAAGCAACAAGTTCTTTGGTACTTGAACAAGTGGGAAAGCAGTGTGTTTTGTATACAGACGAGTGACACAATGATTAACATGCACTTAAAAGGTATGAGGCAGACTTTGAGGTGCCAAAGTACATTTCTCATCTTACAAAAAAAAATATGAAAAGAATTAATCCACAAAACCACATTTTAGTTCTGATTTTGATGGCTTATCTGTTTATCAAATTTATGTTCACAGCATCTTTCTCTGTATCCATAATTCATTAAGATCTATCCCTATTTATGATGGGCCTAACCAATGATGAAAATAAACTGTTAGCTCCGAAGAGTCCCTTTTTTCTTCCTTGTCTCCTTGCTCCATCACTGCTAAACTCCTTTCACCTCTGCTCAGTTGGGACACCGTCCATGAACAGAGGCTTTTGCTTCTGGGAGGAGGTTTTGCATTGACCCACAGGAGTGAGGTAATGCAGTTGATCATCAAGTCCCAATCCTTTTAAAGATAATTATTTCTATGAACGTTTGAATGCTGATGTATGTTTTCCCACCTTGCATAAAGAAATCTGGACTTTCTTTGTGGCTTGGAGAAAGTCACAACAACAGAGCATCCCTCCTCTTGCCATCTTCATCCTGTTGTGTCCTCGGGTGGCCATGTTCACCGAATGTTCCAGCAACAATGCCCCCACCACTCTCTTTCTGCAGATACTGGCCTCCATGGTGAGACAGGACACAATACTCTCTCAATCTTCAAAGGAATAGTTCAGCATTTTGGGAAAAGTGACTTCCTAGAGTCTCGACATAACGGTGAAGTTGACAGGCAACTGTGTTCCTCAAGAAATGGTCACATCATGTGATTCCCTGTGCTCCCTTTGTGTTTTAACATTTCTGTGCAACAAATGAGTAACAAGTTAATGTTAATTATTGAGTGCTATCTTTTGGTAGGCTAGTCAGCCTAGCTGTTTACCCCACCATGGGGCCCAGAGAGAGAGAGAGAGAGAGAGAGTGTGTGTTTGTTTTTAATCCAGGCATCAAGATACACCCACTGTATGTCACGTTTCCCTGCACCATCTCTGCCTCGCCGGCCTTCATAGACATGGTAAGACCTTTCAGACAAGATCGAGGCCCCATAAGTGAGTGTGTTGATATGCACACAGTGTTTTGAATAAAGGCTTGTATCTACTTTTCAGATAAGCAGCCTATATAAATCTTTATATATGATCATGATTATCTATTTGCATATACACAATATTCTGAATATCACCATGGAAACCAAACTTAGGCAGACTGAGCAGTTAACACAACGTGTATGTCGACAAATTGGTATTAATACCTACTCTGAGGGGGTGTTGACAAAACACTGTATCGCCTTGTACCATGGTTAAAATATATATATATATATATATATTTTATGCTTCCGGTTGTACCAGGTCAAGCTGGAGTCACAATTAAAAGGTCATTCCAGCGCAAAATTATCTCATGGTCTTTTTTGGCACTCGGGGTTCACCAACTACATTTTTGGTGCTTTGTTTTATGTGTAGGGACTCTCAACATGCTACTGCAGAGGTTTGGTGCTATTTTGAGCAGCATTAGTGGTTAAAAAAGCTGTTTCAATGCCTTCACCGTGCTGCCCCGAGCTAATCAGTTTTAGCCACGTCCGGCTGTTAGCAACTTTCCCACAGTTCTCCGTTAATCGTTGTTACACAGAAAAAAATGTCTCGATGGCCTATTTGTATCTAAGTGCTGAAAAAGACCATGGGATGATTTTGCACTGGAATTACACTTTGTTCCAGCTGAATACTTTACCTGTTGGGCCAATGTCACCAAAGCAACTTGAATGTGAACTCAAATGGAAAAGGCTTATTGATCATTCTAACACTGGAGGGCTGAGCTGGCAGTATTTCTTTATTTAAAGCTCCCCTGTATACTCCCAACATCACATCCTGATGTGCACTGAGACCGGTCCTTTAGCGCTGAAACCGCTTCTTCTATAATCTTACATCCTCCCTCACATTGCAATGCTCCTCAGAAACCAGCCGAACGTGCTGACTGGAAACATCGGAGCACCTGTTGTTGATCTTTTGACTGAGCTGACTGATAGAGAAACGATCAACAGAGAATCATCATTATGCTTACTTTCTCAGTTGGTTACTTGGAGCAAATTATACACATACAAGATTGAAAATAATGTAGTTACTCAAACTAATTTGTGTTGTCAGTCACCAACAGAATATTAATTTTCCAAGAAGATAAATGTTTGGAATTAGAGCTGCTGCAGGATCAAGGGCTCACTGTTGTATTTGAGACCGTTAAATGTAATGATGGGATCAAATCTCATTACCATCCACAAGATTAGGACCACTGGGTCCTCATTTGATTCAAAGAGAGCCAAGAGACAGAAGGCAAATCCCTTCAAAGGTTCAATGTGGGAGAAATACAAAATGATTGAAGGTAAGGGAAATCAATTATAGGAAACTTGATTGAAATAATTTCATTGAAATCCTTGGCAGGGGTCTCCATATCTGCCGAATGTACTGTAAAGAGCAAAGGGGATTGAAAAAAAGGTGAAACTACAGTACACAGAGGACAAAAGGTCATGCAGTTATGAAATCCAAAACGTTGTTTTGTTTGATCTAACAATCATTCTTCTGGTAAAGACGAAGGGATGGCAACATTCAAAGGAACAACTGTCAGTCCTGTTCTCACAGTAATGGAAGTTAATGAAGGTGTGATGGATGTCTGTTATCAGAGGTAAGATAACATCTTTATGTCAAGATATGTTCTGTCTTATTTCAGTCACTTTTGGTCTTTTTATAATCACAATGTGAACCAGTCCTGTCTGAAGCAGACAAAAGGCATGCAGGATCAGGATGTATAATGCTGCAGAACATTTTCTGCTTAAAAGCATTTATTATAAGTCTCAGTTTATTGACCATGTTCAAGACACGAGACAGGAATCAGCACGATGCATAATTGCAATTATCAAACTCTCTAGAAAATGTTTTCTTTTTTACTCTGCTTGACTTAACATTTCTGAACCTGCTTTTATAATGAATGATCTGAGTCTAATTAAATGATAATAGTGAATATAACATACCGAGAACAGTCATTTGGGGAGACAGCTGCACATTTTATTATGAAGTATCCCTGGGACAGGCAAAGTAATTGCTGAATTTATATGACCTCACCCCGAAGGGAAAAAGAGAAGTATTCAGTGATAAATCTCGCTGCCTCAGGGACTCTGAATGTTTTTAAAGAGACACTCATAAATCACAGTGTCTGAAAATATGTAATTAGATTTGCCTTTACTTTATATTACACCCATCTTCTGATTTACAAAGATTGTTTTTACTAGAGGAAAATTATCAAACCAATACAAACAAATTAAAATGCGCCATGCAGTAACCGCATAGATATCCTCATGTTTTCAATTAGCTACAGACAGGTTAAAGTGTGTGTTCCTGTAAGATCGATCACAGAGTCCTTGAACAGATGATGGCAACAAACTGTTGTCCTGTAATTTGCAGTTGTGGCTTATTAGGAAATTAACAACAAAACGACACAGAGCAGTATAAAGAAAGGCAGCTTTTCTGTTTTAGATTGAAAATTATACACACTGTGTTCCATAAGATTGAAATGATTCATTAATTAACATGTCCTAAATCTGCAAAACATGATATTGCTACTGAGAATACCTGAGCACTGCAGGACTTATCTCAGAAAACAATGAGACTTTCATTGAAGTGGCCCCTGGAATCTGTTCCCACATTACACCCTCCTCAAGAACTCCATCTTTGGCAGAAAGAGCCTTCGGCACTAACTTTTCACTGTAACACGAGTTTATTCAAACTGTAATTAATCCTCTATCTCTCTGTCATTCTGCCTCGCCCTCTCACTGAGGACAGAGTTTGTTCAAGGTATAGCAGCAACTTAAGGCTGCAACTGCTTTCCTGGTTCATTGGGAGGATAGGATAGGAATCTACCTGTATTGACATACCTGTACTCCCTCTCTCACTTACTCCTTAATTTAACTGCCACCCGTACTCTTTAAACCTCATACTGTAAAGGCTTCAGAGAAGAACCAAAGTTTCAATTTCTCAAGGGAAAAGGAAATGCTTGAAAAGACGTCCCCATGGAGCATCTTAAAGTGCGCTTAGAAGCGACTCGATGGTTCTGAGATTAGTTTGACTCCACGTCCTGCAGACCGTAAGAGCCTGATTGGTGGTTACGTCACGACATTAACTCCTATTGGCTGCATCAGAAACTGACATTTCAAGATTGACTGCTTCTGTTTACCAGAGTAGCCAGTGCTTTTGGTTCAGTTTGCTCCAGCTGTAACTTTGTGTGTATCCTTGCCTGCGTTTACTTCTCAGCGTTTGTTTGAAAGCGCAACAGTTAAATGGAACTAGATCACATTTAAGACAGCCTTTGCCATGGGCGAGCTCAGAAACCAGGGCTCTGTGCCCGCCGCTCTCAGCCACTGGCTGCGATCAGTAGTGTATCTTATATCCCGTTCAGACAAGTAACCATTCAGTCAGGCAAAGAAAGACTGATGGAAGGAAAAGAGAGCGCTGTCATCTGCCAATGACTGCACCAGTAGATGTTTTGGAGCCTGTTGCAGCAGGTTTTTCTTTCTCTATATCTTATTGCTGGGCTAACCTGGATGAGAGCCAAACACACACACACACACACACACACACACACACACACACACACACACACACACACACACACACACACACACACAATGGGGATGATATTCAGAGCTGCCAAAATCTGAAACCAGCCCATCAACCATTTCCATTCGTATTTAGACAGACAATCTAATCGAAGTGCTTCACTGTGAGGACAGAGGGTTAAATGATGCAGAGGCTACGGGTCTGAATGAAAACTTCTGACTGTAACTACAAATCCACAAAGAAGAGAGGGTTATTTGCAAAAGTGAGGTGAGTTAATTATACTTTTCTAATATGTGAATGTTGGTGTTTATATCTATATAAAGAGCTGTAAGAATATAGCTCTTTTTGCTCTGATTTGCATTCTTTTACCTCCGTGTTTATGTAGTAACCTACAGAGCACATAACTGCACTGGCACTGCTGTAGGTGTTGCATGTTGGTTGACAGCTGTGAACTTTGAGAGGCAGCCTTCTCATGTCAACACTACTGACAAAACTCTGTTAGCATATTATCCTGACAATTGGATGGACAGATGTACCTGTTCTTGTCTTCTGATTACTGTAGACTTCTTAAACATTTGTACAAAGCGTGGGACATTTTGGGCCTATTTGAGGTACTTGTATTTTACTTAGTATTCCAATGTTATGCCACTTCATACAGTACTTGTACTTACTTTGCATCTTACAAATTTTCATACCCTTTGTTTTCGATAAATCAAAGTTGAAGTGTTCCTTTGTGTAAAGACAATTATCCTACTTCATGGTAAAGTCTTTAAAAAGCCTCTTTACACTGTCACTTTATATTACCACTACATCACTTTATTAATGGTACTGTAACTATCTGCTGCTACACTTACTGTGCTTAAGGACATGCTGCTACATTTCACTGTGGTTTACTGTAACTTACTGTAACTTACTTCAGTATGAAATGCTGCTACACTTCACTGTGCCATACTGTCACTTAGTTCTGTAGGAAATGCTGCTACTTTTTTAACATTTTTAACACTTATAACTTATCGCTCCTTCTCACTTATTCACTTATTTAGTTTGTACTTATTTCATTTCAATCTGCTGCTAAACTGCACAGTGCGTATTGTTGTATATTGCATATACCTACGCTTAACCTGTCTGTTGCACTCTGTCACACTTAGTTCATTGCTTGATTTATTTTAGGTTAGCTTAATTTTTTTTATTTTTGATTTGTTTTATGTTTTATGCTTATTGTTACTCTGATCCTTTCCCACCTTTGTATTGAAACTGTTGCAAAATAATTTCCCTCGGGATAAATAAAGCTTCTTGAATCTTGAATCTTGAATCTTGGATCAGCTGGAAAACATATCCTCACAAAGCTGAATCCAGGAGAGTTTTCCTGATGCCATGAAAAGTTGAGTTTATAGAGAACCGTGATGATCTTACAGAAGATCAAGTACTGACTAAAACAAATCAAAGAGAACATATTTCTCCTGTATTAGCTTATTTGCACTGGCTACCTGTAAAATCTACAATAGAATTTAAAATCCTTCTTCTTACCTACAAAGCTCTTATTGGTCAGGCTCCGTCGTATCTTAAAGAGCTCATAGTACCGTATTACCCGACTAGATCGCTGCGCTCTGAGAATGCAGGGTTACTCGTCGTTCCTAGAGTCTCCAAAAGTAGAAGTGGAGGCAGAGCCTTCAGCTACCAAGCCCCTCTCCTGTGGAACCGACTCCCAAGTGTTATTTGGGAGGCAGACACTGTCCGCATATTTAAGAGTACATTCAAAACTTACCTCTTTGAAAAAGCTCACAGCTAGGCTTACGAGCCCTTTGCTATGTTGTTATTTTTAAGATGATTTTTTCAAGACAGATGGCCGTCCACGTTTGTGGTTGCTTGCATCTCTGGAAGTGTGTCTCTGTCTGTCTGTCTTTGTGACCGTCTTTCTCTCTCCTTTTCTTCCTCCCCAACCGGTCAAGACAGATGTCCGTCCTCCACAGAGCTGGGTCTGTCCGACTTTCCGGCCTGTTATAGGGAAGGTTTTCGTTGCCACCGTACTCTACGGGGGAATTGTTGGGTCTTACATCTTAAATATGTCATAGAGTGTGGTCAATACCTACTCTGTAAAGTGTCCTGAGAACTTTTGTTATTTGGCACTATAAATAAAATTGAATTGAATTGAATTGAAGATGATGCACTGCTGTAGATTAAACTACCCAACATAAAAATAACACAACCAAATCTACAGCAGTAAAAATGCAACATACGCATTAATGCAACAATAATATTAATCCAAAAACCTCATATATAAGAGTAAAACACTGACAGGGAACATTTTTACTGCTGAATGAGTACTTTTACTTTTTAAATTTTGCTTTATAGACATATTTTAAATCAGTTCAGAAAGAAATTTAACTTTTATAATAACAAGAAAACAATCCAATATGTTTATTGTCAATATCGTATTATTGTGAGAAAAGGTGCTCCTTTTATTAATGTGTATTTTTGAATAAGTTAGCAATTAAGTTAATGCTGTTTTGGATAAAATATTTTTACTTTAACAATCATGTGATCATGTTTTTATGTATGCACATCCTGAGTCAATGACCAATAGAACTGCAGAAAAACACTTTATATTTTCACTCAATTTCAGCATAAAAGTCCAAAATAATGCAAATAAGGGAGTGTAATGAAATAATATGATGAGATACATTGTCCCTGGCTCACAGCACAAGTAATATATGATAATAGGAATTATGAAATCACAGAAAACATATCCCCAATTAAATAAACAGCTTTCATTCACCACTATATTAACATCATCAGATCCAGTGAAGGAGGAAACTGTACATGTAAAACCTCCTCCGTAGGAATCACTTTCAAACTTGTCTCAGATTTGATCAGATTATAAGAAATGTCAGTAGAGTCCCAAACTGACTGAAGTATTAACAATGGGAATAATCCTGCTGGACACGCTTGTGTTGATAGTTTGTCTAAATTTTCAGCACCGCACCCAGGCTGAATGTTCTTGAGAAATGCCACAATGACACAATTGATGCTGTTCTGTGATTACATGCCAAACCCCATAACTTATGATCATTCATACGAACCGTAAAGATAAGATCTAAACAGCGGACTTGTCTTTTCTACATCCTGTTGGCTGTTACTTGTTGTTTGGCAGAAAGTAAAACCAGCTCTGGCGGGAGGTTTTACCGATAATTTCACAATACAATATAAATATATTTTTTGTGAAAATTAAATACATATGCAAGTTAAAGTAAACTAGATGATTAAAGTTACTAAAATATTGCATGCTTAAAAAACAAAAATTGAGCAAAGATTGAAAACGCAAAATACAGGTTTTCAAATAATGTGTTAAAGTTGTTTATTTGAAGATAATATTTGAGGGATCCAAACTTTCATTGAGGTTTTTAAGTAATGTGAGTAATATATGGAAGAATTTGAAGAAACATACTTAAGTACTTAAGTAAAGGTATATTCAGCAAAATTAACCTGCGTATCAAAGGTAACAGTAATTATTTTTCAACCTAATGGGCCCTGTCAGTATTACATTATCATATATTATCATATATTATCATATACATAATATAATATATAACATTTATTAAGTCAAATTGTTCCAACAGAGATGTACCGCATGGTGTCATAAGCCGTATAGCTCATAAATCAGGAAAAACTTTGAATGTCTGCTCTAAAGTAGCACTGTATAAATACATTTTAATTAGTCACTTTAAAAACAATGAATTCCTAAAACAGGTCCTCACAGTTGAACCACTTATGTTTTTATGCTCATATAGCATTGTTCCTGGCCCCAGTTTGTGACTCTCAAGATTACATGCAAGTCGCAGAACTATGCAACCAATTACGTGAAAAAGGAATACTCCGTGATATTTACAAATCCAAAAAGGTTACCACTGTTGTGAAGGTATTTCCCTAGTACCCAAAGCCTCTTCATGTGTAGGCTGACAAGATCTTTTCATTTTAGTTCATGTTGTACAAACTGAATAATCTATCTATCTATCTATCTATCTATCTATCTATCTATCTATCTATCTATCTATCTATCTATCTATCTATCTATCTATCTATCTATCTATCTATCTATCTATCTATCTATCTATCTATCTATCTATCTATCTATCTATCTATCTATCTATCTATCTATCTATCTATCTATCTATAGATCTATCTATAGATCTATCTAATATAGCTATCGTTATTAAACAACTGGGTTTTTTTCAAATGCGGATGCTCACAGTTCTGTGACTCAAATGTTGTGTTAACACATGAGAGACACACAAACTGGGGCCACTTCTGCACGTTAAACCTGTGCATCATGGGTCACACACAGAGAGAGAGAGAGAGAGACACACACACACACACACACACACACACACACACACACACACACACACACACACACACACACACACACACACACACACACACACACACACACACACACACACACACACACACACACACACACACACACACACACACACACACACTACTGCTGAATCTTCTCTTTCTGTAAGTGCATCTGTTCTGGCTGGTGGCAGCGTGTCTGTCAAGCAGTTGAGAGGATTTGTTGCCACAGTGGTTAAAAGGCAATCTCTCAACTTTCACCTCAACACTTCAACCTCCTTTGATGTGAACAGGAAGAGCCACGAGTGCTAATTGTCTCTCTTTATCTCTCTCTTTCTTTCTCTCTCTCTTTCTCTCTCTCTCTCTCTCTCTCTCTCTCTCTCTCTCTCTCTCTCACTTCTCCGCATCAGCATTATTTCGCTTTACATGACCTTGAACAGCCATGGTTTGTTGGCAGTTTTAATGAGCTTGGTGTATGTCGGTGGTTGAGATTACCTTTACTGGAACTTGGGCCACGTGTCTGTCACCTCCGCTGGGATCAGATAACACTTCTTTACACTCAGTTATATAAACACCCTGGCCCATGTACATCCACTTATGTCAAACTTTGCTGTTTTAATAAAAAAAGAAAGGAACTGTCTTCACGCCTGTATTCATACTGTCAAAGGACACAGTATAGTGTATCTTTCAGATTTACAGTAGAACGATGACTCCGTAGGTGTGAACTCAAAGGATCAGTGACAAAAAGTGCTTTGTCAAAACACTCGAGGTACGCTTCCTGTCTTGTGCCAACACTAATATAAATCAAAAGCAGAATTACAAATGATTTCACAACTACAAAAGGAGTAGTTTGACTTTTTGGTTATATGCACTTATTTGCTTTTTTGCGTAGATGAAATGATCAATACCACTTTAATTTCTGTTTTGGTTGATATGGTGCCAGCAGCTGGTTACCTTTGCATAACATAAAGACTGGAAACAGGCACCTCGAAGATGTGTGCAGTTGTTTTTTCTTCTTTGGATATAGCCAGGCTTTATGTATGTTTGCCCACTTCTAGTCTTCATGCTAAGCTACCAAGCTGCGTGTTATATTCATCTTTAGCTATTTTCAGAGTTACTGTCAGCTACAGAGCAAGCAGCAGTCTGCTGTCCTGGAAAGTGAAGCCAATGCAACAGTTCATTAAACCTGCAATCTTTTTAATGGCCAACAGGGGGTGACTCCACTGCCTCCAAAAATAGGTCTACAAGTCACAGAGAAAATGGACCCACTTCTCGTTTGATTTATTACTTGTTACTCAGTAGCTAATTTCAAGTCTTCTTCAATACATATACAGACCATAAAATAGGGGATGCTTGTGTTTCTCTCTTAGAACTTTGATCCTATCGGTGTTTTTTCAGTTCTTTGAAGTTAATTTTAACATTTTGGTCGCCTAAAAATGTCTTGTTTGATTGTATGAAAAGACAGTCTGCTGTTCCTTTTTTCACCTTGCTAACTATATTGGAAAACTTGGCTCCATCCTCTTAAAAAGCAAGATAGCAACAACCAAAAAGTCAGAGTTGAGGCTTCAAAACAGTAGTTCACAAACCGATAGGCGATGTCTCCCTTTCCTTTATACTGTGGTGGTATCAATCAAGTGGTATCAATCTTCTCATCTGACTCTTGGCAAGAAAGCGAAAACTATCACATTTCCCAAAGTGGCAAAATATTTCTTTAAGTCTTAGCATTTGTGTGACCTTTAATATTAACTGATGCAGCTGACAATTCAAATAATCTTTATCCTCCGTTGCAAATTATGCAGAACCCCGTTGGGCCTGACAAAACTGCTGACTAAAGATAGATGACGGTTTTTCTTCCCCATCTCAAATTTAGCTTGTTTTCCATCTCTTTACAGGAGCAGGTTTTGGTGCAGCAGTGTCAAATCTCAAACATCAACCCCTCAGGTCAGCCTACATACCTGTGAACCCTGTGGGACCTCCTGCCAACAGATGGCAGAATCACAGGTACTGAGCCACGTCAGGCCTTCCTGTTTTAACCCAAAGCAACTTCTGTGTATCACTCGAAATAGAAAATCAATTCTGACTCTGCCTGTACATGGACAAATGACCAACTGTTTTAACCTGCTTTTGATCTGTAGGCTTTTTCTTTTTTGTTTTTAAAGACAAAGTATGAAACACCAAATGTTTAAGGAATAGTTTGATATTTTGGGAAATATTCTTGCAGAGAGTTAGAAAAGAAGTCAGCCAGACTCGTGTTTGTATGGTAAAATGAAATGAAATTAAGCTCAAACCAGCAGTCAGCTAGCTTAGCTTAGATTAGCTTAAAGACATTACATTAAATTTAGTTTAGCTGACATTTTTATCCAAAGCGACTTCCAATAAGTGTATTCAGCCATTAGGGTACAAACCAGAAGAGCTAGAATTAAGTAAGTGCATCATCTTTAAATAAGCCACACTACAGAGTGCTACATAAATGTGCAGGTTGAAAGTGCAGTGTATATACAGTAATTTATTTATTATATAAAATGTCCTCTTAGCCAAGGGGCAGTCAAAAGAAATGCATTTTTATCCTGCAGCGGAAGATGTGTTGACTTTCAGCTGTCCGGATGTCGATGGGGAGCTTGTTCCACCATTTTGGAGCCAGGACGGCAAACAGTCGCGACTCCGTCGAATGACTAGATGTTCCTCTCAGTGAGGGCGTAGCAAGCCGATTGGCTGATGCAAGCTGAGCAGGCGGACTGGGGTGTAGGGTTTAATCATGTCCTGATTGTAAACTGGGCCTGATTCCTTAATAGCACGATAAGAAAGTACTAGTATCTTGAGCCTTTTCCCCTTCTTTCCAGTCTTCGTTCTAAGCTGCTGGCTGTAGTGTTTAATTCTTAGCAATAAAGCAAAAATACTTTTTCTAAAATGTCGAACTACCCCATTAACCAATCAGAAGCACTGCATATTACAATAAAATTGAAGTAGTGTGTTCTGCTGTCCCATAAATAACAGTTTGATAACATCAAGGTGTAGGCCTAAGTATGTGAACATGTCAATTCAGGTTAAAAGGCTGTTTGTGGTTTGTTTACTAGGAAAGAGGATGTTTTCCAGTAATGGCCTCAAGGGATTCACAGAAATAAAAAGTGAAGTCATTACACAATGAACCCATCCTTGATGGTTTTGTCAACACTTAGTGATTGTAATATTCATCTTTATTATGATTTATATTCACTGTGATGATCACACCATAGACTAAAGAGGGCAGGGACGTCTGCTTCACCAAGAAAGAGGGCAACACCTTGAGCTTGAGGACAGCATCTGTGAGCAGGAGGCACAGCGCCGACGGGATCCTCGGTTCAGGGTCAGGATCCGCACCGGGACAAGGCCCCGTTGTCTCGGATCGTTTCCATCCCTACCGTCGACAGTTCAGCGATGGAGCCGTGCCAGCTGCAGTTTGCCTCCAACAGTGTTCGTCTTCCTTCAGCTGTCTGCAGGAGGTGTGCAGTCCTGGCCCTCGTTCACATAGCTCCAGCGTCGAGGCACCAACATCCTGGGATCAGTACAACGGCAGCATTCAGGTTTCTAGATTTATGGTACACTCATTTATCGTCGCCTATTATTCAGTTTATGCAGTCAGAAAACAACAAGTTGATATCAGGAAAGTGACTTAGAGAGTCTATAAAGTTTACTAGAAAGAAAGGGAGTGAATCGGCAGAGTGGATGACCAGAAGTGTGTAAGAGATGTACTACCTGATGTTCCTCACATGTTAGGATGACTACAGAGACACACACACATGCCTGCACACACTGAAGCAACTAATTGGCGCTCAATCAAATTCATTTGTGCAAATATTAAAGAGGCTATAATGTAGATTTTTCATAATAACGGTGTATCAAGTGACAATGTGAAAGGGGTACAGAGCATTATCACCTGAAACTGCAGCTTTACAGAGCTTTATAGTGACTTTCAGATCAATGTTTAGCTGTCTGGCCCCAACTACCGCTCTCATAGTGTTGTTTTCAGTGCAAACGGTTCTAAAAATGCCCATTTCCTGCTCTAGCACTAAAAAGAAGACGGACACAGTTAGATAGGTAGCTGGTAAATATAGTGGGGCATTTAGCAGCATTTCCCCTCAGGAGTTGGTGGAGACACAAAAACAGAGCTTAAAGAAAGTGAATATTTTATTTACATTCAAGTCCAAGTGATCAAAAAGGCAGACATTTTATTACAAATGTTTTTATTGTGCTTGCATAATACAGTTTGGATGGCTTCTCTAGACAACTTCCTTTTACTTCCTTATATTTGCAGAGTTCGTTCCCAGAAGTACCAACTCTACCAGGAGAGCCCTCCTGTTTCCTGTCTCAAAGCTATCCATCCTACAGCTCATCAAGCCCTTTACAACAGGTGAGTGAGCACGTCGGTAGAACAATGTAGAAGTTGGGACGTGTGTGATGGTTAAACGTGAGTGAGATATTTAAGTTTACCTTTACAATTTGAGGGTATCACAATAATCTATATGAGCCAAGATAGTGACACCGGATTTGTTTCAAATGCAGTGGGAAATACATGACGTGACGTGTGTGTGTGTGTGTGTGTGTGTGTGTGTGTGTGTGTGTGTGTGTCCTCTTCAGGTCTCAGCTAGACTGTATCTTAATACTGATCAGTCCAACAGCTCAAAATATTCTCTCCAAAGTCTCTCCCCTCAATCACACCAGGAGAACACCACACACTCCCTTTTTCCGAAGCCCATTTACTCATACAGGTAACACTGCATCACACAACATATTTTGCAAACATTTATATTACTGTCTACTTTTATTAAGTAGTAATTAATAACATAATAATAAAAGTGCATTGTGTGTATAATAATAGTACATACAACATTGTGCAGAATTCTGATGTCAATTCTATCCAGTGATTATGGACGGGGTATCTTAGAATTTACGTGCTTTGTTTGCGCCGAATGAAAAAAATGTTAATGTAAAGAATGTTTCCTTCCTGACCGCAGCATCTTAATCTTCTTGGCTCTGAAGAACAGTAACACCGGAAGCCTGCCGGTTAGTGAGATCTACAGCTTCATGACTGAGAACTTCCCCTATTTTAAGGTACCACAACTAAAGTTTAAAGATAAACTCTATCACATGCTTGATCTTAAATTAACCAACTGAAAAAACTCATCAGTGACACAAGCACTGAAAAACAAAATGTGGTTGTGAAGTAAAACACTAACCTGTACAATTAGTCTGCTCCAGAAGGCTCTCTAGTTCAATCGATAGTCTTTCTATTAGGCATGGGACGATATGAAAATTTCATGCCAAGATTTTCTGGGTAAAACTTTGTGACTCATATAAATTCAGTGTAATTTCCCATTATTACAGTAGTCCAAAGAAGGAAATCAGGCAATAACCGGGATAACTCTGCCCAGGGAGGAGGGTTGGCGTAGTGTGTGTGTCCTAAAACACAGGACTTTCACCCGGGAGACTTGTCCTGGAAGTACTAAGCCAAACCACAACATTTTATTCTAATCCTTTCCATGTCGTTGTGATGCCTAATAGTCAGCTTTTGTTGCTTAGACCTAACTATTGTAGTGCACTTCGGTCCCTGTTTTATGGTGTATCCATTTCTATATAGATCAACAGCTGAACAGGGGTTCATGCTCAGGCTAATTACTCTCTAATGATTAATGACACCCTGCAAAAATCAGTGTGCTACACCTGGACCAGCTGGGTTTTAACTTGTGGAAGCACGAGGCGGCATGGGCAATTTAATGAGATGTTTTGTATCTGTTTGTGTGTGTGATTAAAAGGTTGTTGCAGGTTGTTTTCACAACAGGAAATGATTAAAAAACAACAACAAAGAATTGTCATAATTCTATGACATCATTTATCAAGTCGGTAGATCGAAACCCCCGTGCTTTAATATTGATAAAGGCAGCTGCAAGGTTGAACCTCTGTTTGAACCCTGGGTCGTCACAAATACTGCACATTCTTTAAAATAATCTACAAATCAAAGAAGTTCAGACTTACTTCTGGAAAGAGCTCAAACACTTGGTACCATTCATATTCAAGAAGGCACCTTATACATGGCTGCTTTCCAAACAGCTGCCTGTAACATTAAACTCAGGCTGCAGGGCCAGAAAAACACATGAGGTAGATGAGAAGGTATATTTCAAGGACAGTCAAAGTAGTGTAGATACATCTTCTTTCTGAATATTATTGTTAGTAATAACTGTCATGATAAAGTATCTTTGAGTTCATTTCAGTTCAGTGGACACTTGCTATGGCATGCAGATATTAGACACCGCAGATGGTGGAAAAATCAATACACGTTTTAATATCGCCTCCAGGGAAGGAGGTTTCTGGATATGGATTTCAGGGAATTTGAAACAACACTCATAATATTTGAGTGCTTAATATGACACATACGTAGATACTGAAACACAGTCAGGGAGTGGGTGAGAGCTGAAGTGAGGTCAACAGTCTTCATTGAACATGAAAAGAGAAAAAAAGGGCATTTCAGTATAATTATTTTCTTAAAGGTGTGAAACAAGTTAAAACTAAATTAATGAGGGACTTAGGAGTAAGTTCCAAAGTATAATGGAGCACACGAATAGCAGGAAAACTTTGTTGTCCGGCTAACGCTTCGACGCCAAGTGTATTTTCATCGGCGTCAAACAGGACAAAAACTCCTGTTCTTTTAAACGTATAATATGTAGAAAGTATTGCTTATTGTTAGAGAGAGAGAGAGAGAGAGAGAGAGAGAGACAGACAGACAGACAGACAGACAGACAGACAGAGAGAGAGATGGTTGAGTGAGCTAGAAAGTGACTGAAGAGAGTGAGCGACGTTCATTAAGGACAATGGCATGAATCAGAGGAATAGAATAGTATTTCCTAATTATTTTGCAATTCAATCAAAGAACAAATATACACACATACATCCGCAAAACCACTGCTGTAGGGTGCCTCACTGTTGGATTATGGGTGAATGCGGAGCTTCATCTTGTCTGTGAGTGTGTGTGTGTGTTGGTAAAACAGACACACAGCCTCATACCCTGTGTGTCAGTATGAGATGCTGAGACCAAAATAAGAAAATCCACACACCCATTAGAAGTGATGGTGTCCATCACTTCTAATGGGTCAGAAGTTATAACTGAGAGGGTTTACTTTTGTATTACTTTATACATGGTTGTTTGTAAGATAATCCTACATATTATATCTTTAAATAACATCAAAATAGAAAAAATATTTGTCAGACAATCCATGTGCTCCGTTATACTTTGGATCTTCCGATTTGCTACTGCTTTCTTTATGTCATGTAATACAATTTTATACATGATTGGTCAGACAACATAAGCTATCTGAAGATCTCACTGATTATATATATATATTTTTTCATTTTCTTATAGGAAATTATATGAAGTGTCCTGGTAGCACAATGGTTAGGACACATATGTAGCAGACATAATAATGTGCGCTCTTTACTTTTCATCTTGTACCACTAAGTACTCTGACATGACATTATAAAGAACAGCTGCTCAAACTCTTTTCTTTCCTATCTTCTGCATCTCTCCATCCCTCTCTGTTTTAAGTCAGCTCCTGATGGATGGAAGAACTCTGTGCGTCACAACCTCTCCCTGAACAAGTGCTTTGAAAAAGTGGAGAACAAAAACGGGAACTCGTCCCGTAAAGGCTGTCTTTGGGCTCTCAATCCGGCCAAGGTGGAGAAAATGCAGGAGGAGCTGCACAAGTGGCGTCGCAAGGACCCCATCAGTGTTCGCAGGAGCATGGCGAGGCCAGGTGGGTCCCTTAAATGTATTGAAAAATGTGGGAACCAAAGAACGGAACAAATGGAAAATAATGTTTTTCAGAAGATTGATTTTTACCATGAATGGATTACAGTAAAAGATTAAAAGGTCAAAGATGTACTGTACGGATGTTAGACCATTTAATCATTTCTTGCTGATCTGACCTGTATTTTGGAATTTTAGTGCATCCTATTTGATTCAAACTTTATTTGATACACATTCTTTATACAGAAGACCTTGATCGTCTACTGGGAGAGAGACCGGACAAGCTTAGGTCTTTGCCACCTTACACTAATCCAGCTTTGTTATCCAGAGCGGCCCCTATCTACAGCACCACCTCGTCATCTTGCACCACAGCCCAGCTTCAACCACCCTGCCTACCCATTCGCCGTTCACAGTATACCCATGCTCAAAATCAGCAGCCCTACTACCTTCCCACTGCCGCTGTTCACCCCAGCAACTCATTTGCCCTGTACTCACCCTGTGGACTGCAGCCTGCAGCTGGCGTCTCATCAGCCACTGGAAGCTTGCACTCCCCTATGGCTGGTAAGATGCCACCGGTTTACAACGCCGCCCTGCAGGCTGAGTTCACCACCAGGAGCATGCAGGACTTGCTGTTGGAGGGAGACGCCAGTTATGACATCGACGCACTCAACCCCAGTCTAACTGACCTGCAGCTGCAAGGTACGAGAGTCAACTACAATATGATGGATAAGAATAAAACAAGCTAATTTTCCTTTTTCCTTTTACCGTGCAAGGAGACTAGAAAGTGCCACATCAATGGCCACGCATCATGCATTCAGCCAGGACACAGGAAGAGATCATAGAGACGTGAAGAAGATAATTCATCACCTACACACAACAAGTCTTGTTTGTTCTATTCTAACTAGCTATTTTCAGCTCATAGTAGCTAGTAGTTACCTAATTTTGTCACTACAGAGATGTGGTATCATATTATTTGCATACAAAGTCTGCATACGATTTGTCAATGCACAAAAATCCTGTGTATATTAAACGTTTCTGCTGCTATCACACCGCATCAGACATTTTCACATCTAAGAAACAAAAGCTCAGGTGCAATTAATTACATCAACAATGGCTCCGTGTCATTTTGCTTAATCGTCTTTATTCTCTAAAATACCCCTTTCACCTGGGTTTTCGCCCAGGTCAGTGTGTTAATGAGTCAAATTCAGCCATTATTTATGTTATTACAGATATTTCTTCATCTTTTTCCAGGTAACTTGTGGGAGGAGTTACAGGAGGACAGCCTGGTGTCTAATCCACATGTCACCACCACAACCCCGTCCACGACCTCTGCGCCGCAGGATCATCCCGTCCAGACCAGCTGCTTGCAAGTCACGTCCTCCCCCATCAGTCAGATGTCAGAGGTCACCGCCGGCGGTCGACGAAAAGCAGAGTATGAGGACGAAAACTCAGGCGGACACTTTGAGCAGCATGGCTGTTTGAACGGACTGCATCCTGTGGTTTATTCAGGAGTGGAGAGTCTGGCTGGGTATCTGACCTCCTGCACCGCATCCATCTCCTTAATGTAAAGAGCGGACTGTCTGGGCTCTTTCACACTCCCTGACCATTCATGTACTATATTAACCTGAATGGAAAATGCTGTCACAAGCAGTTTCATGCCACATTATTAGTTTGGGGATTATTTAAACCATCAACTCCGCTGACAGACTCTGTAGAGGAACTCATTATAGTATATTATTACTTTTTCTCTCAACCTATTTATTCATTTGCAAGATCTCATGGTGAGTCAGCAAATGATAATAGGTTTTATACATGGAAAAGTAAACAGGGAGACGCTTGACACATTAAAATTGTAATTAAATTCCTTTATTTGTGAGTTTAGCTATTTATTTACCTTTTACAAGTTTTATTTTAAAATGTCACATCATGGTGGTATTATTTTGTGTATTTGTTTTATATAATTACAAAAATACTTCATTTATGGCATTTAATAATTAATTAAAATTATTTAGTAAAAATATTTCAACTTCATACCCTTATTGATGCATTGTTTGCATTCTTAACATTTCAGTTCTTCTTTTTTTTTTTTAGTAAATAACAAATGATTAATTGATTTATTAATGATCTTTTTCAAGGGTTGAGTTCCTCCATATTAGAGTGTAAAACAAAACAAAACAAAACATAAACACACATACATTGCTGGAGGATGTCCGACACTGAAGTGGCTGCAACCTGAAACAAATGCACAGTTGTCTGGATAATGTGAAAGGAAACAAATTGGACCTGGCTGCTTTTCCAGCTAACTAAAAAACAAAAAACAGTTATTAAAGGTTTGAACATGCCTCTGAACATGTTTAATATAATCTAATATTGTGTGTAATAAAAGCAAACCTGTGAAATCGTGTATTGTATATTTTACAGTTACACTGACACGGGCTCAGCATGAGAAAATCTGTTTACACGGAGGTTCATAATTTGATTGATGAATGAACGTTGGCGTCATGGCAACAGTGCAGTAAGACCATTATCACAGAAGATGGCAGCAGAGACAGTTTGTGACCTGCAACATGTTCAATATGAGGAAATATGTCCTCATAATGTAATAAAATGTCACATCTTTTACTGTTTTCCTATTTTAGTACTCTACAATAAGTAGCCTGAGGGAAAACATGATATAGACCACCCACAAACTTTATTTACATGCATTATTTTAGCACTTCAGGTAGTTTCAATAACTGTTTATGTAAAGTGTTGTCTTGAACTGATTGAATAATGTTATTTTTAAGTAAATCTGAATTGAGTAATTGTTAACTCTTGTTGTCTTAGTCTATTTTTTTTGTCTTAAAACATGTCTGGAAGGGATCTTTAGTCTTTAATATGTTAAATATCCAGCACTCTGTCTGAAAACCAATAATACTATTTGAGAAGATACAGATTATAATCAAGTAACATTGTCATTTTGGAATAAATCTTTTGTCTATCCCACCAATAAATGGCTGGCAAAAGAGATGTAATTATGAACTATAACATTAACATTATAGTTGATTATATATACTTGGTTTTTGTTTCTTTTAGTCTCCTGTTTTGAACTGATTCAGATTCTTTGTAAGCTTCAAGTGTTTTGATAATCTGTCGTCTGCTTAACATGATTTTTACCATTCCTGTTTACTTCCTTTGTTCAGTTTCATCTTTTGTGAAAACAAAAAAACCCCCAATAGATGTCAAGATTTCGAAAAAATCCCATATTTATTGCAGTGATGGAATTTCCGCTGTCAAATCTTTACATACTTTTTCATGTTTCACTTAAAACATTTATCATCGTTTAAGTATACACAGTGTTCAGTACTACAGAGAACGTACTGGATATCAAAATTGGGATGATATAGGTTTTCTGACACTTCAAAGTGGCTATTTATTTAAAAAATACTCCTGAAGTAGTAGTACTACATGAAAACATACAACAAAAAGTACACATTTCTGTTTGTCGTTCAAATGAACGATGACGGAATGAATCATTCAGATGTGTGCTACTAGAAATTTAAGAAACTTCAGGAGTAAAAATGTAATGAGCTTCCTATACAAACTATATAAATGTACATCTGAATGAATTCATTATTATTCAACTCTTTTAGGATAACTTCTCTCTCTATGTCTCATAGTGTGTTTCTGACTCTTTTTTCTTCATATTAACAGCTATCAAAACACACAAAATGGAAATGAATCAACGTCTTCCTGATGATCAAGTGGAACCCACATATTCAGACTGAAATCCACAGTATGTACAGACACTGCATGTGTTTGCTGCCCACACACTCACTCACACACTCTGATGCAAACTGATGATCAAACTGGCAGAATTCAATGTTCCTGCAAAGACGCAAAGGGACAAAACTATTGGTCTGGCAGCTGAATACCTGAATGGAAATTTATGGAGTTAACATGAGTGAGAAAAGAGTGTTTAATGCCAGTCAATTGTCCATTGGTTCATCTGTTTATGGTCCTGAAGTGGTACATGTCATGGAAAATGTCTAGAGCAGGGAGGAGTGAGGGGTGGAGGCTTGTCTTCCTATGGCCCCCCACTGTAGGAATAGTCCGCCTTGTTGTGCATCACCAGCTTGTTGTCCACAAAGTAGAAGCTGTCCGACTGCGTCTCGTAAGGGTGCAGGATCATCTCACGCACTGAGACAGAAAAGAAACACTGAGAACTCAGGATTTTGTATCATTAGATCCTGTTGGATCTGATCAATGTTTCTGTGTGTGGTCACGTGGGTGTGTGTGTGTCTGTGTGTGTCTGTGTGTGTGTGTGCGTGTCTCTCTGTGTGTGTGTGTGTGTTTGTTTGTGTTGCCGTATTGTGCATGTGACACTCACTGATGTCCTCGGACAGCGCAGGGAACTCGTAGATGTGCTCGCACGTGTTCTTGCTGCTGGGCATGCAGAAGCCAAACTCAAAATCAAAGCTCTTGAGCAGCTGATCTCGGAAGTAGTGTCTCTCGATCATGCGGAAGTTGTTGATGGGTGTGTCTCCCACTGTGAACTCCACTCTGCAGAAACACAGGGAGGAAATTAATTTACCAAGCAAATGAAAAACACAAGCTTTGGGGACTACAAGGTCAGTTTGTTCCAGTTTATTTCAAATAGAGCCATATTTTTATAGTTTTGACCCTAATTTACCAGTTATAACATTAAACCTACTAAAATAACTATATTAGCACTGGAACTGTTCCTATATCATTCAAAACCGCTGCAATAACCCCAATCCTGAAAAAACCTGGTGCAGATCCTACCAACTACAATAATTTCCGTCCTATTTCAAATCTGCCCTTCATTTCCAAAATCCTCGAGAAAATAGTCTCTACTCTCACTTATCACTTAACAACCTGTAAGAACAGTTCCAGTCTGGTTTACGTCCCCTCCACAGTACCGAAACTGCAGTTGTAAAAATCACCAATGACCTCCTCATGGCAGCTGATTCTGGTCTACTCACTATCCTCATCCTCCTCTGCCTGAGTGCGGCCTTTGATACCATCAGCCACCCACCCCCCCTCAATCGGCATCACCCACACTCCACTAAACTGGTTCAGATCCTACCTCTCAGGCCGCACTCTGTTTATCCAACTCAAATCCTTCACATCCCAGCATTCCCCCTTCACTTCAGGTGTGCCCCAGGGCTCTGTCCTGGGGCCCCTCCTTTTCATCATCACCTTCTTCCCCTCGGCAATATCTTCCGTGAGTACAACATCAGTTTTCACTATTATGCGGATGACACCCAACTCTAACTCTCCGGTAAACCCACCTCCACCCTCCCACCCTCATCCCTTGCTGACTGCCTAACAGAGATAAAATCCTGGTTCTCTTCCAATTTTCTCAAACTAAACAGTGAAAAAACCGAGGTTCCAAATCAACACTATCCAAAACTCCACCGTCTCCCCCTCCCCACAAGAGTCTGGGTGTCATCCTCGACAGTACTCAGTAGTATCTTTTCACTCTCATATCAAAAACATTACTCGGTCTGCTTATTTTCACCTACGCAACATTAACCGCCTCTACCGCCCCTAAGTCCATCCACAGTCTCGCTGCCTTTTCCCTTTGATCTTATTTTCACTGTTGGTGTTACTTTAACCTGATTTGATCATTTTGTTTACTCCCCATTTTTATTATTGTTTGTGTTGCACTGTTTTTAACAAATGTATGGTGTTCTTGAGTGCTTAGAAAGGCGCCTATGAATAAAATGTATTATTATTAATATTATTATTAAAATTATCTGTGTTTAAAGCTGTATCTGAGCTCCTAGGGTTCATTCAGTATTTTCCCAGTGTTTATGGTTTGTATTCCCTGTTTTTGGGAATCAAACAGTTCATTCTTTAGTTCTGGTCTCTTGCCTGGTAATGTTTTCTGCGTTTGGGTCCACCTGCCTGCTTCAGCCACGACACCTACGCTTGGGAACCTGTTTAGGCAACAGAACTACTTGGTTCGGATGAGGAAAAGATTGTGATTTAGGGTAAAATAAGTATCTTTGTTGTGTTGCGTAATTTACATAGGTGGTGTTCCTGAAGTATGTAACGTAAAGTAAGTTAAAATAATGACCGTGGGCCTCTGGGTGAGAGTGCTGTGTTCATTTGACCCATCCATCCACCTCATCCACATACAGATTTGGCGCGTTTTATACTACATCACCTGCACCAGCCCTGCAAATAAAATTATGTCTCACTAACCTGCAGTTTGTTTACAACCTGTTTGATAGATGACAGCATTTAAGTGATGTTGCGTGGTTGCCAGATCTAAGCAATTATTGTAACTTTAACAATGCAATGTTGTTATTACAGGTAAGAATGAAGGCCAAAACTATGAAACTAAAGACAAACATAAGAAAAAACACATTGTATCTAATGTTCATTGAGCTTTTTTCATTAAGCCTAGCTTATGAGTCAGTTGTTGGGTTGAAATTAGTCACAAAGTAGGAGTCTGATGATGAGCGCCACTCAGGAGCACTGACAGCTATCTGGTGCCTGACTCAGCAGGTGGGCTTACTGTCTGCTCTGTATGTTCACACTTATGGTCGTCGGCCTGCCGTCCCACACTGACGCCCACACACCTCCCACATCCGGTATGTGTCTTCTGTTAGTGCAGTAGGGTTGACCGCACATTATTGCATAATTCAGATTTATTTTCTCTCTCTTAAATAAACACTGAACATTAACTTACGTGGCTCCGACCTGCCGCAACTGCAGGAAGGCTGGAGTGAACTGGTATCGGACAAAACGGCCAGCGTTGGGGTCACAGTGCTTTCTGTCTCCTGCTAAAGAGATTTTAACAAAACAAGTGAGAAGAACTAACAGCTCACATACAAACACACAAACAACTCCAGACTCTGAGTAGTGGAGTGCTGTAAATAGGTTTTAATGAAGTGTTTGGAAACAGGGTTCGTAAAGCTTTTTCCAAGCACTTTCAAGGTCTATTTTCAAGCTTTTCCAGCACCTTAAAGTTGTGGTAAAATACATATTTCTACAAATAAATACTGTAGATATTGAAAATGATTATTTCACTTTTTTCCCCATTAAAATCACATTAAAAGAGATGGAACAACTAAAATTGTTTTGTAATACCAGAAGGATATGAAATTAAATTATATTTCTATTCTATAGCTATTGCATATATAAATATATATATAAAGCATCAAACCTTAAAAGCGCAGCATTAAAATTCAAGCATTTTCAAGGATTTCAAGCACCTATACGAACCCTGTGGAAAGTAATACTAAGCATACGAGGGATAAGCGAGACCTGGATTATACTGCAAGAGTTGTGTGAGAGATTGTGAGCGGATGTTTTGATATAATTTTGTGAAACGACAACACTTTTCTCCGGTTTTGATGCTCAATCCACTGTGGAGGATGTATGACAAACTGACCTGGTGTTGGAGGTTTAGTAATCTCAAACAGGACCGTCCCTGTTTCCATGTCACGGATCTTAAACCTGGTGAAGTCGATCATGTGGACATTTTCTTCTGGAGAACAAAGATAATCTGAAAGAGAGAAAAGACTGTATTCTCATCCACATACTACTACAACTGCTTTAGCCAAAAATTACAATTCACACATTTGCTTTACAACCCATTCAACGTACGACACCTTCTACCCTTAGATCCTCAATTTGAATATAAAAACAAAAAAAAGGGATTCCTCTTGCAGGATGAACAGAAATACATCATCATCCAAATATGTGCATGCCCGGTTTCTCTGTGATTCAGTGTCAAAGTGTGTCTCTCTGTTGTGCTTCCTCCTTAAGAAAACTGGAACACAATGGGATTAAGTAGAAAAGAAAGGAGCAGGAACAAGCCTGGAAGTTTTTGAATACAAAGCACCTCATTAAACAACATTCACTTATTCACTGGTTAGTCGGCTTCCTGTCTGCCGACGCTAAACACTGTTCTCTCACCTTCTTACCAAGTATTTTAAATCTTCTTAGATCTTTAAATCACTTTTTTTACATGAGAGAAATGTTCAGAATGAAGCTTTAATGAAACGATAGCTCATATACAGTAGGTGATTTGCTCATTTTTAACAGGGGGGGCATTCACCTGCGATCACAAATCCATCTGCTTCTTCAGCACGCCGGACAGCACCGATTTATCAATACAGAGTCTTGCATTGCCAAACCAAACTAGAGTATGATCTAAATATCTACCTCTGTATCAAGGAAAAATAGTAAAGATAGCTAAAGGGGTGTGATATCCGGCACACACAGCTTTATACCCGCTATCCAGTAAGCCAGACTAATCAATGCACAGCATATTTAGACTGCTGATATTTCAGAGCCGTGGTGCGTGTGTGTGTGTGTGTGTGTGTGTGTGTGTGTTTGTGAGTGAGTGTGTGTGTGTGAGTGAGTGTGTGCGACACTCCCCTCCCAACGGGTCAGGATTAACCCTAAGAGGCTTATTGTGTTTTACCATCACATGGATCGGCTGCTTGGGAGGGGAATGTCTCTCTCTCTCTCTCTCTCTCTCTCTCTCTCTCTCTCTCTCTCTCTCTCTCTCTCTCTCTCTCTCTCTCTCTCTCTCTCTCTCTCTCTCTCTCTCTCTCTCTCTCTCTCTCTCTCTCACACACACACACACACACACACACACACGCACGCACATACTATCTCATTAGGGTTATGGTAAGGGCAGTTATAATTAGTAGTCTATGTTGCATAAGAATGGTCTTTCTTACTGCTGACTTCATGAAGCACATTTAAAAAGACAGTAAGGGGGGCAACAATGGAGGTTAAAATAAGATAAACACACACATGAAAGCATCTGTGTATCTGTGTATGTGTCTGCACATACACAAACTCACACTGCTAAATCCTCTACTATTTCTGAGAGTTAGAGAGCAGATGGGCCACTCAGGCTTTAGCCACCTGCTTGAAGATATTTATAGAGCCTTTCTTACAGTACGGTACACCGTACCTGACACCTTGTCTAAAAATGTCGTTCTTGTGAAACAGGACTATTTAAAACTTATTTTTTAAAATAGATTACATGTTTTGAACACTGATGTAAAGCTGTTTTGAATATTGCCGATTTCACGTGGTGACACTATGATTATTTAAAGCTGCAATTTGCAATTTTTTTTATGTCAAAACTCAAAGATAACACAACATCTGGTGTCTATCTTAAGTTATGACATCACAGTTATTGTAGACAAAATGCCATTGACTAATTACATAAATTAAATGCAATAACATTTTAAATAGTTTCCCCCCGGGGTTTATGTGGAGTGTGCAGTATTTAAAGCTTTAGTATTTGGTTTCATACTTCACCACACAGATGGATCTTGCGATATGTTAATGGGAAAAAAAAACAAAATACATATTTCAGCTTTAAGCCTATTAGCGGCACTAATAGTAGTGTCTAAATGTCAGATTCCTCCTCATCACATCACATCATCCATCAGAGGTCTTCATGTGGTTCATACTGGTTACAGGTATAAATCATGTCTATACAAACCACTGATGCTTTTATGAATTCGACAATACACCATACAAGAAATAGCTTAGAAACAGCTACACAAGGCATATAACTAAAGGCTTTTGAACATTTTAAAACACTTTAATGTATAACCCTTTAAATCTAAGTGAAGAACGTTATGTCATCTTCTTGACTTGTGTAATCATAATTTCCTTGCAATTAGACCTAACTGTAAACTGGTAGATAGCTGTAAATGCTGATGGGAAGAATTGTAGCATTGCATGAAGTATTTTACATATGCATGCATGTGTGCAGAAAATACATGTGCACCTTTGAATGCATGTATGTATCTCGGCACATGCATTGCAGAATGCATTGGATGACTAGAGGATTTCTTGTTTACACACTGTAGAAATGAGTGGAGTGTTGCCATGGTGAACATCACAAGGCTGGTCAAGACGTTTCCATGTAAAGCTGCTCAAAAAATTCTTTATATAGCTCTCCAAAGTGCAGTAAGAGGGTTAGAGAGCTGCTGTTTGATGCAGTGCCCTCTAGTGCCAGTTCATTTGATGTGAGGCGCTTATCTGCTCTGAGAATATTACTATAAGTCTACTGTTAGTCTCAGATTGCTTTTCTTATAAAGCAGCAGAAAGTAAACACTTTCACACAGTTTTTATGGAGCGCTTGCATACACGTGGCCTGAGGCCAATCAATGTAGAGAGTTAGTCTGAGAGGAATTCAAATCATCTTGACTCGAAGACAAGCTTTAAACATCATCAGCTGGACCAAACACTGTTATATAATACTGTGTGATTAAAATGATACTGTTTCTTCACCACTCCGATTAAAAAATATATGCATATATAACATGATTTATACGTAGAAATATTTTTGTATGTATTGTACACAAACACTTGGTCGTAAGCCGAGTGACTGATAGTTTCAGCCTGCTGAGGTTAATCCAAACTAGCTTTTGTAATTGGAGGATTTATGTAATATGTTATATTGATGTTTGTCTGTGTGTGATACTGCTGACTGTGAATAACTTGTTATCAATGTGTATATTGAATGCAATTAAAGGGTTAATGAATAGGATTTGTAAAGTATCCATAACATCAGTTGGATGTTACAAATTTGAATCAGTAATGTGTTGATTGAGTTTAAAGTTTATTTAATTTTTTTTATTCAAGGGTGTACCCCGCCTCACGCTCGATGTCAGCTGGGATCGGCTCCAGCCACCCCGCGACCCCGACCCCGGGATAAGCGGTTGAAGATGAATGAATGAATGAAAAGATTTTTTTTTCTGATTTTTATTCCTTTATTTATTAGTAGAGCTGAAGACTGAAAATGTGGAAGAGAGAGAGGGATAACATGCAGCAAAGGGCCGCTGTGAGGACTCGCTACACACGAAATAAATATGTGGAATACACAAATGACTGTGCATCACTTTTCTTAGTAAAACTGAATGTACGAATGAAGTCTGTTTTTGCTGAATAGACAAAAAATGCATCAGGACGATAATACTAATTACTTTTCTATTGCTCTTATTTTTTTTAAATACCTTCTAAAAATATCAATGTTTATCTCCCAAACTATGGTCAATACTATAATATCAATAACAGTGCTGTCTCGATTAAAGAAATACTTAGTAGGCTAACAACACTCATACGATTTTGTTGAGTAACTGATTTGTTTATTTAATTGACAGATCTGTAAATCTTAGTTTCTCGTCCCTATGTGCTCATAAGTCATTCAGCATTTTTTAAAAAAGCATAAAAAAAATTACAAATCGACTCAAGAAATCTTGACGATCTAAGACCAAAACATAGGTACATAAAACATACAGCAATTAGGTGCCTGGTAAAAATAAATCTCTATTTTCCCTCATAGCAAAGAGCGAGGGAAAGAGTGTCTAAAGGGTAAAATATGTGTCATCCACTAGACTGATCATTTCTGACAAAAAATGCCCTGTTTGAGAGTCTTTTAGCGGAGTACTTGAATGCATCATGTGCAGCTGTTATTGAGCAGCTCTCGTTGTGGGCAGATGAATTTTGTGAATCAGAGATGGCTTCTTGCCAGAACCTGCTGAAAAAAGACAGATGGAGCATTTCATCTGATAGCTCAGGCAGTGAAATCACTTTTACCCAGTCTACTGCACATATTCACGCCATAGACTGTTTAAAAAATGGACACGGCCTCTACGTAGATGTCCGTTCTCTCAACTTGATCCAATCATCCTCGCCTACAGGAGTCGCCATCTTGTCAGACTTTGACTCCGCCTCATTTCCTCTGACCAAAAAAAGTACTGATGTGACGTTGGGGGGAGGGAGATGCATCCTGGCTATACTGTACCTCTGAGGTGAACTAAAGAGGCTGCGCCCCTAATTATTCATACATTATCCATACCCCCAATAAAATAAAAACTAGCCTGGTACAAAAAAAATTCACTCCCCTCAGTGTTGTCATGGAGATAGGACCTAAACATACAGACTTTTGTACCAGGCCTTTAATATGTTTAATTATGGTGTGAAAAACATCTATTTAACGTCGGGGTCAATGAGAAACTTCCCTATTAGGAACCTGGCTCTAGTGGCCACTCGGAGAACTGCAATTTTTGGCCCTTCTGTATTGCATCAACCAGGGAATCGCTGTCGTTGGGGCTGGATTCACACATAACCATGTCACTCCCACAGTTGAACAAGAGTACACCACTCTGATTTCGGAGCCCAGATGACGATGCACTGCTCTGACATTTAGGGGTTTGCAAGAGTAGTAATACATTTTATTCAGATGTTTGCTGCTTAGTGACAGCAACGTGAAGTGTGAGCTGTGGAGGAAGAGGAGCAGAATACACACGATGAACGATGAGAATCATTTTCAGGTTGTGAGAGACAGAGAGGGGGTAGAGATAGAGAGAGAAAGAAACATAGAGACGGAGGATACAGAGAAAAGGGAGACTGCATATTTGAGGAATAAAATTGTAAAACATCGTGAGTGCGTCTGTGATGATAGCCTCTTACAGACTGCAGTTAGTCACAGTATTTTCTACGATGAACCAGGGCCTTGTTTCACAACAATAACAGATGTCTAGGCTTGCATCTGGGAATATTCAGGAACATTACATTACATACATTTCCAATTTTAGGCAAATTAGTGAGCTTGTGATGGTCGCAGGCCGATTTTGTTTCCTATTAACTGAGCTTCCAGTTACTATGCTAAGCTAAGCTAACCAGCTGCATATTTATCATACAGTTACACAAGTGGGGCAAGTGCGGCTGTGGCTCAGGAGGTGGAGCAGGTTGTCTACTAATCGGAAGAGCGGTGGCTCAAACCCCAAATTGCTCCCAAAGGCTGTGTATATGTGTGTCTGAATGATTAGATCTTGATGAGCAGATGGCACCTTGCATGGCAGCCTCTGCCGTCAGAGTATGAGTGAATGAAGCAAACGTAAAAGTGCCTTTTGTGGTTGGAAGACTAAAAACGCATTACAATCCGTTTACCATCTTATCATCCAAATCTCTGCGAGAATTTAAGAAAATTTACCAAAATGTTGAACTAATCCTTAAAGAATTTGCTCTGGCTCCAACACAAGTAGTCCAAGCATTGTTGTAAAAGAGGAAAACCTTACTGCAGTCATTGTTTTCTAATAGGAAATGATAATGTTGGAAGGAAATTATCCAAGCAAACAATTGAAATTGATATAATAATGTAAAACTTTAACGTCTTGTAAGAAAACCGTTTTACTATTTCCCCTACTGCATTAATCACTTTGTCTTTCAAACCATGACGTTCATACCTCACTTCTTTCTTCCTTCTGTCTTTTACACACACGCACACACACACACGCACACACACACACACACACACACGCAAAGTGCTCCACTTCACTTCCTTCAACACCGTCACCTAGCAACGCTCCTTCTGATAGTCAGCCAGCTCGATTAGCCTCTTTTTCCTTCCCCTCATCCACCTGGCTGCTCTGCAACAACAAGGTACAGCAGCGAATCAAAGCAGAGTATCTGAGGTTAGGCATCGGGGGCATGCAAATGAAAGGTTTCAGGTCTGCTGAAGGTATACCTGAGGCCTCCTGCAGACTGAGGGCCTCCTTTTGCCTGATTTCACAAGTTTGAAGCAGAGAAGGAATCAGGATGTGCAGAACACTGGGACTTCAATTATAATATGACACGATAAATAACAATATGTTTTATTGTCCCCGTGGGGAAACATGTCGTTAACTCTCAGCACATCCGATGTGCCATAATTGTATACTGATGTTTCCACATTCATCTTATCGTGATTTCCATGTATCTTATTTCATGCTTTTAGCCTGAAAAAGGTTTTTACTATGTGGGTTCTCATCTATGCTAAAACACATTAGTCATAGACCCGACAGCAGGTTCTTATTAAACATATTTATTTTCACTCGACTGGAATAGGAAGTCAATACAGTCCTGAAAAGATCCCTCTGGCAGCAGCCCCATTGAAGGGAGTAAAATTAGCACCAAGTCTTGAGTCGTGCTGTGTTTCCTGTGTTCGGATACACAGAGCCTGTCTGACACTAAAGTGGCATTCATAAAGAACAAACGAGCTGCCATTTATAGCTCCTTAATCCACAAGATTAGCCCGGAGTTACAGACTTTCAGCCACAGGGATTGACTTGACATGCCTTATTCTTTCCATTTGACCCTGTGGTTTGAAATCAATGCAGAGACCGTCTCTTGAATGAATCCCAGAACATGAGGAAAAACAATGCAGGCATGTTTACTTGTCTTCACGTTACAATAATCCATAGCCAGAGGCAGCCGGTGACATTAGCATTACACCTTGATGTTCACATCATGATGTACGGTGCACCTGTGTGTGGCAGGTTGTTACATGTTTCTTGGTTAACAGCACCTGTGGGCAAACTGGCGAACGTTGAGGTTCATGCAAAGGTTGCATTCTGAGCAGCTGAATGCAGATGAGGCTCTTTCCTCTTATCTACGGCCTACCTCACCGAGTTGAAAATCTTCTGTGAGAGGGTTTTATGTGGATAAATAAGTGCCATGGGTGAGAAAGACACTGAACCCCAAAAACAAACAAAGGGTTGTAGATCCAGAGTTCGAGATATGGGGAAGCTCACCAGAAAGCCTCATTTAAAAACTTAGGGGGTAGCTGTAAATTGAATTGAAATGTAATTAAAACAGTTTTTTTCTGTAGAAATGTACATTTTTCTGTTTAGGTTCCTGTAATAAGTAAAGTTATCTTGACCAATATTTGAGGCTGCGTGAATGTTCATAATTATCATGGGACACAAACCATTGCCTGTCCAATGTGCATTGGCATTTTTATTGTTTCTTGGTGGAGGGCAATAATATATATACCGTATATCATAAATAATATTTTATCTAAAATAATATTATATTCTGTTTCTTTGTTGCCCCCAGGCTAAATATTTCTCTGTATGAATAAAAAAGTATTGATAGCATACTTTTCACGTAAAGGTGGGTGCATTCATGTATGCATGTTCATGTCCTCCCACCCCACATGCGAAAAATAAGGCTCACTCAAAAGCCACAGTGTCATTCGAACACTGAGTAGGTATATACCGCGCTTTCATGTCTGTACAGTAGATATGAAGCTACAGCCAAAAAACTGTTATCTTGGCTTAACAAAAAGACTGGATACTGAGAGAAACAGCCGGCTCTGTCTGAAGGTAAAAGCTCACCGATGTTAAATGACATGTAACATGTTTATTTGTGAGTTTTAGAGGTTCTGGCAGGCAGATTTTGTTAGTTAGCTGTTTCCCTCTGTAGCATTGTAAAACAAATATTACGCATATTTTCCCAAATCTTTGTTAAATCAGTGGAAAAATTGTGAATAAAGACTTTGCATACCAAGCGGCTTTAATCATCAGATAACACACGCAGCACTGTGCAGCACACCATGAATATATCAGTAGCTCACCGCTAAGTGCTAAGTGTTTTTTCTTCAGGTGAACCAAATTACAGCACTTCATGAGTATGATCCAACCTCTGTCTCCACACAAACACACACACACACACACACACACACACACACACACACACACACACACACACACACACACACACACACACACACACACACACACAAACACAAACACAACACACACACACACACACACACACACACACACACACACACACACACACACACACACACACACACACACACACACACACACACACACACAAACACAAACACACACACACACACACACACACACACACACACACACACACTGACCAACCATTTATTTAGCTGTGAGAGGAAGTTGAAGGGAGTCTAATGATCTAAAAAGGGAAAAAGCCTTGCAGACAGTTTGTTCACAGGAAGTTCTAAGAGGCGAATAAAAGGGTTTAGAGAGGAAATAGAGCATCAACCCTGTAAAAACAATTAAATACAGTAAATTTGGAAATATGTATGTGATTAAAATTCCCTTTTCAATATAATCACATGCAGAAGTCAACCCTCAAACACATGTGAGTGTGTGATTTAAGCTATCATTGCCTTTTCATGTGAGCTTCCACTTGCAACCCTTTTGTACAACAGGTTATTGGAAGCAACTACAGCAACTTAGTTGCTCTAATTTCTCCCTTTGCTTATATACATTTTTTCTGATAATTTCATTCATAACAACAAAGGTTATTTGTATACATTTTCCCCTGTAGGGATATTGTTATTGTTAGGGTCAATACAATATAATATGAGTTCCCAGCTCTACAGCAAAAATAGAGAACAAGGTTAAACTACCGTATCATAGGCCTTCATGAATAGAATATGATATAGGATTGTTTGACGCACGTTTAGTCTGGATAATCTTATCTCTTCTGGGGACTCCAAATATTCTTCAAATAAAACAGAAGGAAAAAGAAATCACTCTTTGGCTGATGTGGCCATAACTCCCAGATATATGCAACCAGAAAAACTGTATTTTCTTTTAAATTAGTCAACAGTGTTAAGCTTGGATCATAATTATGTTGCTGAGGAATGCCTGTGGGCTGACACTCTGTAGTTATCATGTGAAAGAAGATCTATTTAATGGGAATCATGGGAACATTGTGAAAAAAATGCTTTTGGCCCCTGTAGATATGTTGACTGCACATTTTACTGTTTCTTCAATTGAAATCTGAAATGCACACAGATGAAAGTGTGGGCCTTTAACACAGAGCTTCTGCCAGAAATATCCGCACCAGCCAGTGATCACTGAGTTATTGGTACTAATCAATAACCCTATGACGCTCTATGGGACAGTACAATCTTACATAATGCACCTCGAATGTGATAGCATTTCTAATATTGAGTTAATATGATCCTGAGTTTGGCAACAACTGCCCAATTCAAAGGGTGAGAGCAGACACATCTCCATGTCAAATCACTCTGAAAGAGTAACCTTGTGACAGCTGTGCACAGGAGATTAAGAACCGGCTGCACCAATCAATTTTAATTAAAGCTGTATCCATTGTGTTGGCAGACATCACAGAGTGGAAATCCCACCCAGCGCAGATAAAGCACTGCTCTGTGTCCCAGACTTATTAAGGCCAAATAATTGATCACCCATTAGTGTAAAAAGGAACCAGGCTTTTCATAGTGAATCATTTGGACGAGGCAAAATTACACATCAATGTAGTTTCTTTTTGGAGTCAAAATAGACGCAGTGCAACACAGGATCTAGTGGCGTGGAGCTCCTGCACCCCATTACATAAGGATTTCAATTTTGTTTTTATTTTCTTCTTCTTCAGGTAACTTTCTAAATGTACAATCCAACAAGCGCGTCCACTTCACCCAGGAGGTGGCAGGATTCAAACTTCTCTCCCAAGCTCTCTTTTTCCACTTTACATACAACTACTTCCTTCACTTTTCATATGT
Organism: Echiichthys vipera; assembly: GCF_963691815.1. Classification (NCBI taxonomy): domain Eukaryota; kingdom Metazoa; phylum Chordata; class Actinopteri; order Perciformes; family Trachinidae; genus Echiichthys; species Echiichthys vipera. Next base: position 15,219,277 of record NC_139830.1, on the reverse strand, counting down.
ACAATTCACACCATGAATGCCTTTGAAAAGCAAAGTGTGCACCATTAGTGAGCAGGCCTTTCACCTTCGTGTGGCAGGTATAAAGACACAGCAGTAACAGTCTCACAGCAAGGTTGCAGATTGCAAGCGTGTAGGAGAACTACGGTGGCTGATATGAAAGTGCAAATGGCCCTCACTAGAGTCAGTGCTTGGTTTGTCCGTTCTGAGCTACTGTAAAAACATGGTGGACGACACAGGAGAGGACATGCTCTGTCTCCTCTGTATGTAGATATAAATGACTCATTCCAAGGGAATGGAAACACAACTATTCTTATTTTCAGGTGATATTTAAAGACTATAACGGAGTTTTGCATGCTGTAATCCTCCCATTCACTCTGGACATTGAGAGATCCCTCTAATGCACTTCCAATGTAAGTCAAGTAATTTTAATAAAATATATATCAAAGTTTATCTGAAGTTAAAGGTACAATATGTACTATTATCCTAAAAAACAACTTATAAACTAAAACAGTCCCTCTCAATCATCACTGATGACCCTCTAGAAGAGTGTGATGGCGTCTGTATGAGCAGACATCCTGACCTCTGCCTGGATTCTCTCTTTTATTTAAATTTTTTTTTATGTAGACAGGGACGTTTCTGGCTATGGGTAAAGAGGCACCCACCCTGCGTGGGGGTTTCCCCTCCAGTCAACAGCAGTGCAGGGTGAGCAGCCCTCAAACTGACACATGGGACACAGGGCACACACACGCACACACACGCACACACACACACACACACACACACACACACACACACACACACACACACACACACACACACACACACACACACACACACACACACACACACACACACACACACACACACACACACACACACACACACACACACACACACACACACACACACACACACACACAGACAAACAGAGACAGGATGAAGCTCTGCATTCACTCATAATCCGACAGTGTGGAACCTTCTAGCAGGGCTGTGCCGAGATGATGATGATGTGTTTATTTGTGCTTTGAACGTAACCACTATGAAACAATCAGAAAATACTATTTTATTCACTGCATTGTCCTCACTGAATGGCGCTCACTCTCTTCACTCACTGTCTAGCTCGACCATCGCTGCACTCTCTCTCTCTCTCTCTCTCTCTCTCTCTCTCTCTCTCTCTCTCTCTCTCTCTCTCTTTCTCTGACCATTAAGCTGGGGAGGAGAGGAGGGGCGACTGAACGCTGTGTGTTTACTAACAGTAGGGGATACTTTTTTACATATTGTATCTTAAATATGTGGCTTTGGCACCACAATAAAAGTTGTACAATTCTGTCTGTCAGTATTATAAATCGCTGTGCAGTCTTGATAAACGCACAGCAAAGCGTTAAACGTGTCAGATGAAAAACAGCCCTGCGTTAAAGCAACACAGCCCCCATGCGTTGCTTAACGCAGGGCTGTTTTTCAGCTGAATCCCTGCTAACTGTGAGTTAGGCCTGGTATCCAGAGCTCTGAGGTTACTAAGATCCAACCGAAGAGTATAACTGTTTAAATTCATGCGTCACATTTAAAAACTATTGCAGTCAAATTGAAAGACTCAAGAGCAAGTCCATGTTTTCACTTTTTATCAACAGGATATTCTCCCTCTGACTGCTCACTCCAGAGCACTCACATGGAAACACAATTAGACATGTGGGATGAGAGGAAAGTAAATCACAATTTCAGAAATGTACTGAGTTTTCTTCCAAAATATATATTGATTATGAAAAGATATAACTACTATAATTCCTGATATTGAAAGATTACAAGATTTCAGTCATAAACAAACCATTTTTCCTGTAACAGCAGTATTTCTTTTTTATGTCTGCCTGCCTGCATATCACAAATCATCCATCATGTAAACAGTAAACTGATAATTTTTCATATCGCACCAGCGCTTCTCTGCTGCCTGGATTATATTTCTTCTTCTCTCCGCCTGTGTAACAATGAGGCGCTGTGCCTCCCTTATCAGCACTGAAATGCTGTGACAGACTGGAGCTGGGCTGCCCCAAAATGGTGGCATTTACCTCCCAAAAGCACAACTGGGAAAGTCATTTACACCGCAGGGTGAGGCATTTTTCTCTTCTCTTGCCGAGATTTTCATTCTCTTGCAGCAGAAAATGATAGCTGAAATATGCGGCACAATATTTCTGCGCTATCATCACTTAACAGGACACAAGGAAGACGATTCTACATCACTTCATTTGTATAAAACCACACATCATCCAGCTAGGGTTCAAATGAAGAGAAATATCGCTGTTGAGAGGTTCTTTCTGTTACAATGTCCAGCTGTATAAAGCCGGTAAATGAATGGTTAGGCAGCACAACATTAACTTTATGTCTAATCTGATATCCACAATATAAACAAACAGCTCTCAGGCTATTAATTACCTTAGGTGTACAGTATCGCGTCACAGGCCTCCTGACATAATCCAGATTACTTAGATGTCAGTGGAGAGCAGTGACGTGCAGTGAGGGTTGGGGTTGGGGAGGCACTGACTCACAAGTCATATTTATAAACATACAGTAGGATGCCAATAGGATAGGAGGAGAGAATAGGATGCTGAAAACCATTTTAAAACACCAGTGCAACTGTATATTGCAGTATATCTGACCTTTACTGTAAATGACTATATATTGCAGCATATCTTACCTTTACTGTAAATGACTGTATATTGCAGTATATCTTTCCTTTACTGACTGAAAGTCCAGCTTTGAAAAATGTCTTAGTTTAGAAATAAAATCCTCCATTTTCAGGGCGAGAAATGACAGCTTGTCGCTAAGCTCTACAGCGTCGCACAGCACACTTCTTGTGTTTACTTTATGCACACAGGTCAGAGTTCACCGTGATCTGCCTGCTGGCTATCAGGCTGCTCACTATCGCCGCCTTCCTTGAGGCAGAGGTACTGCCTGCCTCAAGCCAAGCATTTCCCCTGTGGATTTATGTCACATCAATAAGATGTAAATATTACACACATACGTAAAATACATCACTGAACACCATGGAAAAGAAGACGTATGCTTTTATTTCATAAAAGTGTCCTCAATCATCATAATGGAAACATAAACAGAAATGGGAACAAGCACGCGCAGAGGGCACGCGCTCAATCCAGTTTGTGAGTGATTGCGCAATCTGGAGGGAGGCTCGGCTGTCCGTGCCTCACCTCTCGTCTCCGAAGAGACTCCGTTTATTTAAATAGGAAATACAGAATTTTCTGCCATTTTTACTGTAAAAACGGTCAAAATACTTTAAGAACCACACCAAAATCATAGTCCAGAGGATAAATATTAATACTTGTGTTATTTTATTATTTCGTTTCTTTTTCCTCTCATGATGACAGGGGAGGCACAGCCTCACCTGCCTCCCCTGACCGCACGTCACTGGTGGAGAGCGGAGATTACTGCACCATCATGAGTGATTTAACTATAATTGCACTGACGGAGCTTTAAGAATTGCTTTTCTGCTGAGGGGAAACAAGATGGTTTTTACTATACTGCTATATTTTGGCGGAATTCATTCTTGACTTCAGACTTCACCGTCAATCACTGCTATAAATATGATTTAATGAAAATAAATGCAAATTAACCTTTTATGAATCAATAATAAATTGTTTATTTTTGTCTCGTGTTGTCAGTTCATTAAAAGCCTGATCAATCAATTCAAAGTGAAAGCAGGGTTCGATCCTGTTAATTATAGCGACAATAAAAATGCAAGATTTTTTTTACAATTTTTGGGATCTAATGTGGGTGGTTTAGGTAAGGAGTTAGAGGGAAAATTCAGAATATCATTAGTCATTTCACAAGGTCTTCTGCTAAACCCCTCTTCCAGTCTCTAATGAGAGTTTGCTCACATTTGCTGATGAAGACCTTGAGATGAGAGACTCCAGAAATGAAGCAAGTAATCAGACCTTGAGTACAGATTTTCTTATTTTTTATCTGTCAAACTAAAATGTAGGTCAAGAATGAGCTTTCATGCTCATTATAATACTTATGAAGTAGACTCGATTAATCACATCACTTTCTGTAAGAACTATATTCTTCCCCGGCCTCTGGGTATCTTGATTCGACGCCGCCTCCAAAAACTTTTCATTTCAGTCCCAATCTCACACTGAATCAAAACAGCAACATCATGGTCAGCAATCATTTCAGAGAATAAGTAATCCAGGTGACAGTGTGTGGTAGTATGTACTCATGAAATAGAAGTTGGTAGTTTGTGAACTAACCAGGCCTATTAGCCACCTTTCACAGTCTGCCCTTCCCTGTTTCCATGACATAATCTGTAAACAGTTTCCATAATATGTTGAACAACAGGCTGATAGTATTATTCTCTTGTATTTGTTCCAGCTGACTACTGTCTGTGACAAGCTATAATCACTGGATCACATCTCTGGCCACCTGTTACCTCAGAGCCACAGGTGTCTCGAGGTGAGGATGTAGTAGGAGCCAGATTTTTTTTTGTCTTATTAGGATTTGGGAAGCACACCAGGAAGTACATAGTAACTCACCTTCTTTCTCTTTCGATGCCTGCACACTCAGAGAGATGCAAACCCCTACTGTCACACACGTTAGTAGCTGTAACACGGGGCAACGTGCGGTTTTCTTTATCTAAGGTCCAATCCAAAATGGTAAATACATCCAATTGCCATTGGGTATGATATTAATCTATAACTGCTCACTGACTGTGGCACACACCGGTTAAAAGTGTCAAGTCTTATTTAAAACCATATGGACTCTGAGCTCCATCGGCTGTGTCGCTGTCCATGGTATGTAGTTCCTCGAGACGGACAATAACAACCGTAATTGAACGCAGGGAGTGTGTTATTGTGTATAATAAACGGAAATACACAATGAAGAAGGACGCCACAGCAGATGGTTTGCACTAATCTCCTCTAACTGTAAGGCTTGAACTACTCTTCGCACCGTGCCAGTTACAGGAGCGGGTCACTTACTCTTGGTGATCTTCTGCAGCCCGAGCACATCATCGGGCGTTATTACGGTATTTCCGCGCAATTCCTCTTCAGTTCTAACCGGGATCCCCATGTCTGATGAGTTGCAGCCTTGCTGCACTTTCATGTCCAACTGAAGAGGGCTGTTTCGGTGCGCAACCTGACAGGAGCTAAGGCTTTCTGATGCTCTCGGCGTCGTCGCCGCAGGAGCCGATTTAGTTGCGTCGCAGCTTTTGGTTGCGCGCTGGCTAATACACCGTGCAGCAAACAGGCTCTGTGCTGCTACAAGAATAACTCATTCTCCGTGCCTCCTCCCCTTCTCGATCCGGTAAAAGATAAAAATCAGTCCTTAGCTCCCTCCCCACCCTCGCTCAAGCCTCATCGGTTCTCTCACAAGCTATTTAATCCAAATCCTGTGGCTTTAAACCGACCGGGGGTGCGTGGCTGACAGTCTGCGCGCGTCGTCATCTGCTGTTACACCGGCGCGTGCATGGCTGGGCTTTACTCAGGAACAGTAACTGATTACTTCATACTCTCTTTCTCACCTCGGAGAGAGGAGCCGCTACATCCGGTGAGGCAGAGGTTCACGGGTGTCAGAAATAACATGTGGAAATCATAGTTTTGTTTATGCTGTGTGGAGACTGACGGGTGCTAAATCCGCATGTTTATGGCTGTTAAATGACTGTTTCTCTCCTTTTGTTCACACTGTGAAATAAAATAGCTTCTTGAGGTTTGGTTCTGTGGCATTGTTCACTTCAACAGGTAAAACTGTATTAATGTTAATCATTTTATGGCCACCTGGGGGCAGAAGAACAACCTGTAGATATAACATCTCCTATTGTAAAAAGTGAGAATGGCATGCTTCCCCCTGCTTCTTCACCCTGCTTACTGTCACCAGCAGAAACAAACTCCTCCAAATCTCACACACAGCAGCCAAGTTGAACAACCTCACCACCCCCAGCCTCACAGAAACAAATGTACTTGCAATCATACGCCTGACACGTGGGATAGATCACCCTCTGAACCCACACTTCACTCTGCTCCCATCTGGCTGCAGATATAGGGTGTTTGACTGGAGGAAAGCCCATTTTAAAAGAAGATTTGTCCCCTCAGCCATCACAGCGCTGAACAAAAATATGTAGATCATCATGGCTATGTGCTGTCTATATGTTGTTCTGGGGATATGTGTTATTTGAGGGGAGAGGGTGTGTTATCTGTATATGATGTCCATGTGTTGTGCCTTTTAAATGTTTGCTACCAGGAAGAAAGAAACAAAGAACTGGCTTGTGAGAAAACGATTATTCACTTGGCCTTGGCGACAGTAGAGAACCTAAAAAACCAAAAGCAGGAAAATACTGTTAAACGATTCAAAGGCACAGCACATATTCAGAAACGGCGCCTTTAAACGAGCATTGACTGTGCTGTCCTCATTCACTGTTCGTACATATAACTAGAAAAAGTAATGCACTGTAATTTCAACAATTTAAAGAACAGTATAAGAACAGCATGACTGATTAAACAAAAATAGGGAAACAAAGATGAAGAGGAGACTATCTTTCAGCTTTACAATATTTTTATTTCATTTTTCTTCGTTGGAAAGTTGCTTTCCAGATGCCAGCATCCCTGAGAAAGTGTAAAATGCAAATCTTCCAGATATCCCCATCATTAAGCTGAAACGGGCCAGCCAAAAGATATCCACATCTGCAAAACCCCAACCCTGCACAGCCACCTTTCTCTTGGTTAATCACAGACTGGCCAGTGCCTTCTTCCTTTCAGTGAAGTGAGCCTTTTATTCTTTGTGCTGAGGAGATAGTGCCTCCCTCTGCTTGGCAAACTTACTGCAGGGCATGTGCAGAGCTGAGAGCTGTCCATGGTATTACTTTGTGAGGAGTGATATGATTGTTTATCCCTTTACTCTCTAAAATCGAAGGATCCCAGGAGAGCGAGAGCACTGGTGAACAGGCCTATTGGCATCATGTCAGCTAGAAACACAGAGGCGAGTAAATAAAAAATAAAATAAAAGGGTTATAATAGCGTTGAAACAAACTAATAAACACCAACTAATCCCCTTCTCCCTTTAATGATCTTTTTATGAGGTCTGTAGACAGAGAGCATTGCTACTGTTTTTATAGTGTTCCAGTTACTCTGGAAATCTGTGGCAATCAGAATCATTCATGATGCCACATAATCCCAAATGCTACCAGTAAAAACATAACAATATTCAAAAGCCATTAGCTTATGTGAGGCCAAGTGGCTGTTGAAGAATTTCCAAGGGATGGTTAGCAGCATGGCAAGCCTGACCCCTTTGTTATTCCCTCCTGTTAGCCCACAGTCAGCTGGACTCCTCTCTATGCGGTCATCTCGAAGCAGCCCCTGCGGTGAGTCTGCATGTCTCTCACCCTACGGATTGACTGGATCTGGGGTTGGTGGGCTCCCCACTCGTTATAGTGCTTGAGAGGACCCATCTCGAACACATACTGGTAGCCACGGTAGCCAGGGTACTGGTAGCCCACCCAGCTGTGTAGACATAGAGAGAAACATATGTAAATCACAACGCTCTACTAATGTTGTTGGCTAACAGCTGTGTCTCCTTTTAGTTTTCCTTTAACTGCGATGGATTGAAATGACTTACGTTCCACCGGTGACCTGAATGCTGGCAACACGGTCCTGGAAGCCGTAAGACCACAGGCTTGGGATATCTTCATCGCACACCTCCATCTTACGACCCTCGAAGTTTGGACATTCAAACAGGCAAATCTTGTGATCCTGGGGATCCTATAAGATACAAACATCACTTTTATATTAATAACTGTTACTATAGATGTTGTTGGTGCAGATTCTGGTTCGCTCTCTGTCCCAGATTTTAGCCAAAGATGGATTAAAAGCAAAAAAGTAAAGTCAGGATCACTAAGGTTGGATGAAAAAGCAGCATGAGTACAGTTATTGCTGGTTTTGATAGAAATTTAAGCCAGGTCAGAACTCTGAATACTTATAGTTGCCTGGATTTTTTTAGTCTGAACATCATCAAATTGAAGCATAAACGTAAGAAAAATGTCAGCTAATAAGAGCCAAAAATAAAGTCAATCCAAAAATACTGGTAGTGGAATGAGCCTATAAATACACATATAACTGCATCCATAAAAAGCACTTCTCTTTGTGCCAATTGAAGACTGAAAGCTAGACACAATAGACATTAAAAAAAAAAAAAAAAACCTGCAGACTGATCCCAACTCACCATTTTGACGGGCCTGACTGACATGAAGCGGTCACACCTGTAGCTGTTGGACCAGGTGTCCCAGCGGGGATACTCTCCCTTCTCCAGCATGAACATCTCACCAGTCATGTTCTGCTGCTCATAACCCACCCAGCTGAAAGACAGACAGAAAGAGAGATAGATAGATATTATTTAGTGAAAATATTTTCAGTGATTTAACAGAAATTTCGATGGAAAGTGGGGCGACTTACGGTCCACTCTCGACCCTGATGGAGCCGATTCTGTCCAGACCCTTCTCGCTCAGGTTGCGGCACTCTCCAAACAGGTCCATCCTGCGGCCTTGGAAGTTCTCATATTCATAGAGGTATATCTGAAAGGTGAAAACAAGCTCAACGCATTTATTTCTGAAATAAACAATATTTTCAATGCATACTGTTAGTCGTAGTTTTTAGGATTAGTCGATAAAAATAAAAAAAACAGTAGAGGTACCTTGTTATTGCGCAGCCCAATGGCAGAGTGGCTGCCAATGCTACCCTGAGCACCTGAGTGAGACATGATCAGATCTAGAGAGAGGGAGAGAAGCACAAAGTCAGTCACACTTCATTGTGAGGCTATGAGGAGGGTGATCACTGTTGGAAAACACCATGTAAACCAAGAGTGGTGTGTGTGAGCACAAGGATTCCTCTTGGTGGTAAGAGTCCCTGGAAGGATCTTTCAGTCTTCCGAGCCTTCGTTCTTTCGTTCATTCGGCATTTCTTGCCTCAGCGCTAAAAGGGAACATTTTGTTGCTTGAACAGTACATGTTCTGTTGATGTTCACATAGCTTTAAAGTGACAGAAGAAACCTTTCTATATGAACATTTATTTTGTGATGGTAAACTGTAGAATACTGCACTTAATGTGTGTAATCCAGAACAGTCTAATGTGCATCCTGATGAAGGCTTTGATACGACGACGTATCAGACCTATTGTACACTAACACTAATAAAAACAATAGCCAATTTTTTTTTTTTCTCTGAAATTCAAGACTTTAACATTGGAAATTTTGAGTGTTTTCACAGAAAATTAGTCCACCCCCCTGGCTCTGAAATTATTATTTTCTTACCTACAGCAACCTACAGCAGCCCTAATCTGCCGTCGTACTTTAAAGAGTTCACGGACAGCAGGCTGATATGTGGTTCTCACTGCCCTCTGTGATTTCAATATTTTGTTTCGCTGCTTACCATAATCAGAATCAGTGTTGGGTGTGGTTGAGGGGGAGCACCTGTAACCACACCCAACAGTGATGCAACAATGCACTGACAGACCCTGGGGTACACTACTGCATCACCGCAGCATGGTGAGACGTTAAACCAGTCATAAAAATAGGATTTTAAACAGTGTTAAATGGCTTTTTCGAGGTTAAAACATATTGTGAAATCATTCCAGCATTATGTCTTCCTTTTGGACTTGTTTTCTTTTTTAATGTACAAAAATGTTCACTCAAAATCAAAAAAAGGAAGCAGATTTCTGCACAAGAATTTCTAAAACAACGTTGCCCCTTCTTTCTCTGTGTTTCCATTAGTGTCTCCATGAGAGCAAGAATTCTCATTGATATGCCACACAAAACCAATCTGTCCAATCCTGTCGTGATCAAATTTTAGGGATAACAGATTTTGTACAGCACCTCACCAGTCTCAGCATGACAACATAAACTCCTACCCTGCTGCAGTTTATGTCAATACTCCATCTGCTCAAAGTTAGGATTAAATCTTTCAGTCCAAAGTGTGAGCAAACAGGAAAACCACAATTATTCTTCTCAATATCCAAAGTAAGAAGACCTTAGAGTGGAAACTTACAGTTACAATTGCAGGTTGAAACGGACCGACCTTTGGAGAAAGTGATGGAAGCCGGCGTTGTTAGCGTGGATATATATATACATTCACATCCAGGCTGAGGCTACAGAGGCTAGATTCTCACTTCTCATTGGCTGGGAGCTCTTTGGAGAACGGTGCAGGGTCAGAGGTCACGCCGCTTATCTGTGGGCAAGTCGTGCTGACTCGGCTGCCTGTTTGATTGTCCAGCACCATTGTGGGGGACCGGGGACAGTCACTGCCATCAGCAGAAAGTTTGCTTTTCCACACACACACACACACACACACACACACACACACACACACACACACACACACACACACACACACACACACACACACACACACACACACACACACACACACGCACGCACACACACACACGCACACACACACACACACACGCAAACGCACACGCACACATAAACACGCACACACGCAAACACGCACGTACGCACGCGCACACACACACACACGCACACACACACGCACGCACACGCACACAAACAAGCACACACACACACAATTACTTTTGCAGACACCGCTCTCATGGTCTGTCCTTCACTTTCTTTCTAAACTCTTTTTCTGCAGTTTCTCTGTGATCTGTTTTGTCTTTCACCTCCATATTCTCTCTATTTCTCTTGATCCTTGGTGCAGCCGGCCCAAGCCTTTGAGCCCTGTGTGTGTAATGTGCTGACTGGAGCGCTATCCTCTCTCTATTGTTTGGACTGGCGAGTGTTGGACGCTCTTTTGCGTATTAATGCTGGACAGGCTATATCCATACATGCACATCTCATACAACCCCAACTACACAATCATGTCATATGCACACTTGCTGCACACGCTGCAACTTTACACTTTTTTGAGATGCCTTGTTGAAACACTGTTATGAAAAAAAAAAGGTTAGATTTTCTAACACATATTTCTTTATTCATGCTATTCTTGTATGCAGGGTTTTCTCTGTCCATGAACTGTCCGTTCCATGTCAGACCTACAGTCAGCACCTAGGCTATACAAATTCACACATTCATTATGGTACCCAAACTCAAAAAGGCTATTGGGGAATTTTTTTTATTGTACTGCATCAGATTTGTCCATGTCATACTTTTTGGCTAGACCACAACTGCCTTATACTTGGTTTTGTATTGTTTCCATCCTTTTAAAACTCATTAATGCTAAATACTGTAAATAAAAATGTAATAATCAGCCAAACTTATGGGTAGAAATATCTACAAAACAAGATTAAAACAAGATAAAGAGTTAAAATACTTATAACATCACAATTACTCCATTCGTTTCTGACTGATTACTGATGACTGGTGCATTTGACATCCATACATATGGAAGTAATACATATAATCTGTGAATCTATCAGGGTATTTTTGTATAACAAAAATGAAAAAGTGTTTACACATATACAAGAAAAGACTAATACCGTGATGCTGAAGTGAGGCAAGATCTTATTAGAACAATGTGAATTCCCCCCAATGAATAATTTGGATGCAGCTGTTAGACAGTGGTGAAAGGCCTGTGTGGAAATCGGCAATTTGAATTTATAAAAAAGAATCATAAGAGCACAGAAAAAGAGAAATGTCCTCTTTTGTTTTACCAAATTCAAAGACTAATGAACACATTTAAGATATTTTTAGAGTAGAGTAGAAAGGGGTGTAGATTGAGTGATCAGTTGCCCTCATTTTGAGGTAATGACAGAACCGTTTATGATTCTTTCCTTATCTGTGTGATGGCCAACAATCATCCCTTCCTGCTTGCTCACAACTGCATTACCTGCAGGCCTGGGGCATTTATCCTATTTAGACCAGGAAGTAGATGTTTCTGAAGGCGTATGTATCCTAGTGTTATAGTTTTATCTTTACATTTGCATGTGACATTTACAGTAATAACATAGTCTTTATATTGCACAGTCTATTGGTAACTTGGCACAGAATGTAAACATCACATCTCTCATCATCGTTTTGGGTGTGACTGAAATATAATTTAGTTTAAAGGCTGCAGACATTTGACTAAAGCTCTCATACATGAAAGCTCAGCTTCATATTACACTTAAAAATGAATTCACATTGAAGTCATACAAGTCATACAAGGGCGGTAAAAAATATAATGAACATTTTTACATTTTGCTTCTTAACTAACTTTAAACACATTTACTGCCTCATTTATTTCATTTCTCATCATCTCAGAGTATTTAGGAAATACTTTATGAAACAATGAAAATTTATTATAGGAGTTTTTGTGAGAGCTACCACAAGTTTACAGTTTAACTGCCTTGAAAAAGTGTTTTAATTTTTACATAAATGTGCTTTTACAACATGTTTAGGCTCAATTGACAGTTTTAATCGTTAGTCATTTTTATGAAAAAAATTAATCAGAATCAGAATCAGCATCAGAATCAGGTTTATTGCCAGGCAATTTTCATTACAAGGAATTTGACTTGATTTGACAGTGCCTACATAAATATAAACATGAACACAAGCAAACTTAACATAACTAAAATAATTAAAATGAAAAAGTAACATTTAAGTGTACAGTGACAACACGTTCAGCTGTCATTGTCTAAATGTGTGTGTAAGTGTGGGACTTCTTTTGTATGCTCTGAATGTATTTCTGAGTGCATGAACAGGCCTTTGCGTGCCTATCTCTGTCCATGACTGTGTGCGTGCATGACTGAACATGTGTGTATACAGCAGTGAGTCAAAAGGTGAAAGGACCAGAGATGAGGGGTCAGTTGAGGTGGACATGGCGTGCAGATCGGAGATGGAGCACAGCGCAGTGCGGACATAATTCAGTAAGTACATTGTGACAATACATACCCAGTTTGTTTATTAGAAAATGTGTGTCATTTTGCATCCCGTGTTTATTTAATTACATTTTTTTGTTTGTAGCCTGCAGTTTCTGTTTTTTTGCACTTGAAGACTGAATATGTTTTTCCCTTTGCACCAGAGTCACTGGCAAGAGTATCCACATCTGTGATGATGTGTTTCCTGGACCAGGCTGTGCCAGGACTTGGTTTGGCCCATTGGTCATGGACCATTTGGAACTTGTGCTTATCTGCACTGGGCACAGTGCCCTCCATCCAGTCCCACTGCAGCGAGCTAAAGCCCGGCAGCTCAGTGCTGAACAATGACTGGAGCAGCAATGTGCTGACTCCTGCCCCGACCCACAGGCCCAGCTGCTTTTCAGCACCAGCATGTATAAATAGGTCCGTTTCCTCTGGGGTCAGGACATCGTTTTTGTGGAGCCCCCTGTGAGCACTGCACTGCTATTCTTTGGGGCCGGTGAGGTAAGCCCTCCATCTCAATCCATTCATCCTATAGACCATTGTCACTTTACATTTCTGTGTCTTTTGTCGTGTGTTGTTTGTTGTTTCTGCTGAGCCACATAAACGTATAGATCCAGGTCAGACATGCACATACACATAGTGACCATGCACTGGGAGACCAAACAGCACAGTGCCTACATCAACAGCTTGTGCATCATGTGAGAGCATGTAGCCAGCTTCAAGAAAGACTTCATACCCAAACAGATGACATGCAATAGTTCAAATGTTCTTTCATATAGGTCAAGATTATTTCTATTGTATTAAATATGATAACACAAGAATATGATTATAGTGTTAATAAACACTGACTCAAAAAAGGGTGGTGACATGTTGTGTTTGAGCTATGTGATGTTTTGCTTAATGAGCTAATTATATAAATAAAAATATGATTCTCCCTGCTCTCTTCACTGAAAGTAAATCATCACTGAGACACACAGTAGCATGGCTCTGAATAATCCCAACCCACTGGGACCATGGAAGGTGAGTTTGATGTTTTACCATGGATGATTAACAAAAGCAGATTAAGTTCATTTTTAATTTCATGCCTGGCCTGATGATGTCAATGTGTGTGTGTCTGTACACACATCAGTGTGTGCGTGTGGCATGTGCATACTACATGTATGCATTTGTGTCCTCTCCAGATCACAGTTTATGACCAGGAGAACTTCCAGGGGAAGCGTCTGGAGTTTACCGCAGCCTGTCAGAACATCATGGAGTGTGGGGTTGACAACATTCGCTCCCTGAAGGTGGAGTGTGGAGCGTGAGTGAAACTAAGAGCTCTGCATAATATTTCACACTGGGGGGAACTTACCTACAGGAAACAGATGCAGCTATCAATACATTTATAGTCAGCAGCAATTGAAATGTTCAGCAGATCTACTATCTGATTCGCTGTCGGTTTTACAAATGTCCTAATGGTCCTACATGTTGTGTCCATATGCTTGCTGGGGATAGTTGGGCAGGATATGAGCACTCCAGCTTCTGTGGACAGCAGTTTGTGTTGGAGAGAGGAGAGTACCCTCACTGGGAGTCGTGGAGTGGCAGCAACGCCTACCACATTGAGAGGATGATGTCCTTCCGCCCCATCTGCTCCGCTGTGAGTTTCTGTCCCTCTCCAAAGGCTTCTGTTTTTGACTTCGCTTGTTTCTCCAGAAAAGATTAAGAGATAAAAAAACCCCCCACAAAATTTGTCTCATCAAATTGACTCACTTGTTTTTTTATGTGACAGTCTATGTGATCTTATGCACTTTAAGAATTTGGACTTTCCACACAAATTAGATGAATATGGTAAATAACATGTATTTTCTTGCATCGTGGGCACACAGAACCACAAGGAGTCCAAGATGGTGCTGTTCGAGAAGGAGAACTTCATGGGACGCCAGTGGGAGATAAACGATGACTACCCCTCTCTGCAGGCCATGGGCTGGGGCAACAACGAGATTGGATCCATGCAAGTTCAGAGTGGCTCGTAAGTTTAACTTCTGCACTCAGATGGATCTTTACAGGCTTCTGACTTGTTATTGAATTCACCAACATGTTACATTTAAACTCATATACATTCGTGAAATGGGCTGAATGTAGAAATACAGAACAGAAATAAGAAAAAGTACAAAAACAACAAAAAAAGAGGTTTTTGAGAGGTATAGAGATGAGAAAAGGTTGAGGGGGATAAATGGGAGGTAATTGTTTATATATTAATTGATGGATATTCGGGTTGTACACAAGAGCACTGGGATACTTGTTTGAGTTGTATATTTAAAAAATATGATTTCATTGTTTAAGTTACGGAGAAGGGGTAGGACTAGACAAGTGAAAACTTAATCCTACTCCTTTTCATATTTGTTTTGCAGTTTATTTGTTTTTTATGAGAATTTTAATATTGAGTTAGCCATGTTGACTGTTTATTTGATTATTGTTTGCAATAATTTGTTTTTATTTTACATGTTCAAACTAAACAAAACTAAACATGACATAATACAACAGATCAGTATATTGGTAATATTAATAGAAAATCAATCAATCAAAGGATAGTGTTATTGATTAAATACTGAAAATGAATATATAATAATAATGAACATGTTGCATTGCATCAATAGAGTTGCACCGTTTTTTTTGCTGTTACACTAACAACCTGCAGACACAGACACCTGAACAACCACCTGATCCCATCCATCAGGTGCAAATTATTTATTGCATCTTAATTAGTGTCAACAGTGCAATTTTGTAGTTAGGTGTAAATTATGTATTATACCAGGATAAACCCCTTGAGATGTATTATTTAGTTTTCAAGGGGTTCCATGTTTCTGTAGGGTGCATAGGGTTCATACTGTTGGTTATCCATGTTCAAAATATATATAGGTTTCTAACTTTTTAGTGTACTTATACGTTTTTTTATCTATCTATTACAGTTTAAAAATGAGCACTAGCTCCCATTTAAGTCTGATTCATTTGAAATGATCCTCATTGATTAATCAAATTGATTGGTTTATTGGTCGACTGACACGAAAATATTTTGATAATTAACAATCGTTAAAATCATTTTTCATTCAAAAAAATGGCAGGAAATGCTATTTTCAGCCTCTCAGATATGGAGATTTCCTGCTTTTCTCTGTTTAGTATCATATTAAACTACAAAACAAGACTTTTAAAGACATCAGCTTGGACTTTAGGAACTTTGTGAATTTTTTCACTATTTTTTGACAATTTATTGACCAAATGCTTAATCCATTAATCTAGAAAATTAACTAATATAACAGAAATAAAGAAATACAATGTTTCCCATTTTCTGACAAAGTCAAAATTACTACTTTAACCTGATAATTTCTCGCTACCATTTCTATCATATTTCCCTTTGTTTGAATGAGTGACATGATCACAGTGACAGTTTTAAAGAGACCTAACAGCTGCCGTCTTCTCACATAGTTTTGAAGAGGGGTTATTTTCAACCATTAATCACTGCTTTCCTTCTTCCTCGACTGCTCCCTCTCTCCGCGTCCAGCTGGGTGTGCTACCAGTTTCCAGGTTACCGTGGTTACCAGTACATCATGGAGTGTGATCGTCACGGCGGCGAGTACAAACATTACAGAGAGTGGGGCTCCCATGCTCAGTCCTTCCAGGTGCAGTCGCTGCGTCGAATCCAGCAATAAGACCTGCAGCCTCATCTCCCAACCTCTCACTCTTTACCTCCTCCTCCTCCTCCTTCTCCTCCTCTTCCTCTTCCCGCTTCACCCAGTCATTCCAAGCTTTAGCCAGCTCTGTTGGACCTTAGTGAACTAAGGCTGACACGTAGGTGGTGCTTCACAACAAAGATGTTTACCGCACTTTTGTTTTATTCTGTTGTCAAATGAAAAAGAAATAAATAAAACACAGTCACTGAGGAAAAGCTCCTGGCTGACGCCCCACTGAAGAGAGAAGAGGAGGAAGTAAAAGGCCTCAGAGTGGAGATGTCACTCAGAGTCATTGCTCCTCATATTCGTGGGTAAAGATGGTGCTACCAGTGATCAATAAAGAAGGAATGGACAACAACAAATAAACAGAAATACAAGAGTCTGCTGCTAACATCCATGGTGCTCAGATGTGATTTATTTTCATTGTTTGCTTTTGGAAAGTTTTAGATTTACAGAACATTCACACTATGGCTTCTCCATTCACAACATACGGGCACACAAGACGAAAAAAGAAAAAGGTTGTACCAAAGCTGAGCAGTGTAAACTACAATAATTCTTGTGTTGCCTGGTGAATATACATTTGAGGAAGTTCTGAGTTTGTGATGTGAAAATAATTCAAACATAAAAATCAACAGCATGTAGTAAGTGCTACTATTATTGATTGGAAATCAGGTGCAACAGTGAGTTCATGAGAAAACCATGCTCTGATAGTTTTAACGGAAGATAAACACTTAAATCAACAACACAACCAAGTTAGCTGTATTGTGGTTGCCCTATCTGTACACACAGTAAAAGATAGGCTTAAGGTTGCTGATAACAGTTAATAGCATACCTACTATGGAACTTAACTTAACTTAACTTAACTTAACTTAACTTAACTTAACTTAACTTAACTTAACTAAACTTAACTTAACTTAACTTGAAATTAGAAAGCTATTGAATTTCTAGCACTGAATATTTAATAATTGAAAATATGTATCTGACTGCATTGACTCTGAATTTAACTCTTTATTTTTCAGTGTTCATAATTTCAAGGCTTAAACATTCAACATTAAAAAATTTAAAGTTAAAAAATTTTAAGTAAAAAAAAAACAATATGCCAAATTCAGAAGCAAAATTCAGTGTTGACATTCAGGGAACCAGGGAAGAGCAATGAATTCCAGATAATACTCCATTTTCTTGCATACATACAGTGGTGCAGTGGTGTTCACGAGGTGGGGGATCTGCTAGGTAGGTGAGTATGTGACCATGAAGGGAGTGGGTAAACTTACATTTTTTTATCATTGTCATGCAAAAATAATATGTCCAGCACAACTATTGACAATTATTTTGATAAAAAAAAATGATATACTCTATATATTCCAATGTCTTTTTGGACGATAAGTGGGTATACTGTAAACTGCCAGTGTAAGAGGTATACTCCGTATACGCATACTGCGTTTACCCTCCACTACACCACTACATACACAACAGCACTGATGTTTTTTAAAACATGCAGAGAAATGCATTTTCACTTAGATCCCTTGTCAATAATCTTTAAATTAAACCAAAAATCTCTGATGCCATGAGATAAAGAGTTACAGACCTTTTGCTACATTTTTCGCAGTTAATGGTACAACAGAAAACTGTCTGTAGTCAAAGGAAAAGACTAAATAAAACAAGAAACGTGAGTTTTCAGTCATAAAACAACTCTGATACCCACAGTAGTACAAGATTAGGCTACTTGTAATCAGTAATATACTGTATTTCCCAACAATAAACAGCCCCAAGCCCAGCGTGTTCCTTTACACATAGGTTAAATTCCTATATTAGCATACAGTCCAAAAGAATTTGGCATCGTACAAGTTCAAGTCTACTGAGAACATTTTGTAGAGCAAATCATCAATCAACAGATGTGTGATAGGGAAAGAATGAAGATTTTAAAAAGTATGCCTAAATAGGATGTGTTCAAATAAATAAATGACAATAAATAAAGACGAAGAAACAAACACACACACACATAAATGAATAGACATGCTAGAAGTTATTGGTCACTCACACATTGGCTTTATGACATAAAGTCAGAATGGTGTGGAACTATTCCAAACAGAAGAGACAAGATGATATGTGAGAATTAAATATTGGCAGAAAATCTTTGGTGCTTAGACTCGACAGGGAGATTTGTAATCAGGGGACGTCCACCCCGAGTAGCAGCAAGACAAATACCTACATGGAGTCAAGACACTGTGGTGGTGGCTGATGATTCTGAGTAGACTGATGGAGCTGTGAAGACTGGCGGTGATAGGGAGGTGGAGGGGCGAAATTGACGGATGAAAGGTGCGGATAACAGCAGCATGAATGTACTAAGGGAGAGAGAGAATAACATTTAAAAAGTATGTAGGTGTCTCACTGTGCTATTGGACAGATGTGACCTGAAAACCCCCTGGTGACATGATTGACAGCCCCAGAAAATGACAGTAAAAGAAAGAATGCATGAGAGGAGTGAACGACAGGATGCATAAGCATGCAAAAGGTTCAACTTAAGCAAAAGTTTCAATAATAGTGTCATACAATTCTTCTGAAATAAAATGGTTCTCATGTCTCTTATAACACAGAAAACAAACAAACAAACAAACAAATTATGAAGGATTAACAACCGGATTAAGACTCACAACCTAAATGTTGCGGTGGATTATACAGTTTAACTGGACAAACAGGCTCAGATGGTTTTCCTGGGTAATCAAGTTGATTACCTTGGTGCATTTTAGGGGCTGTTAAGGTAGAACTTGGGCAAAAATATGTAAAGTTCACTTTACTTTTATTTGTTTTTTTATTGATCAACCAAATTTACAAACAGCAAAGTGGGTGGAAGCAATATAAAAATCTTACTGCGTCTGCAGGGACTTGCACAGACTTTTTGAGGACTCTTAAGCACATGTTTTGGCTAGAGGACACTTTAGTACGTGTTTTGGCACCTAGAGGACACTTTAGCACACGTTTTGGCTCCCAGAGAATGCTTTAGCACACATTTTGGCTCCTAAAGAACACTTTAGCATACATTTTGGCTCCTAGAGGACACTTTAGTACATGTTTTGGCACCTAGTGGACACTTTAGCACATGTTTTGGCTACAGAACACTTAAGCACATGTTTTGGCTCCCAAGAGGACACTTTAGCACACGTTTTGGCTCCTAGAGGACACTTTAGCACAAGTTTTGGCTACAGGACACTTTAGCACATGTTTTGGCTCATAGAGGACACTTTAGCACACGTTTTGGCTCCCATAGGACACTTTAGCACACGTTTTGGCTCCTAGAGGACACTTTAGCACACGTTTCGGCTCCTAGAGGGCGCCTGAGCACATGTTTTGGCTCCTAGAGAGCACTTTAGTACAAGTTTCGGTTCCTAGAAGGCACTTTAGAACATGTTTTGGCTCCTAGAGAGCGCTTTAGGACACGTTTCGGTTCCTAGAAGGCACTTTAGAATATGTTTTGGCTCCTAGAGGGCACTTTAGCACATGTTTTGGCTCCTAGAGAGCGCTTTAGGACACGTTTCGGTTCCTAGAAGGCACTTTAGAACATGTTTTGGCTCCTAGAGGGCACTTTAGCACACGTTTTTGAACAATTGTGCCACGAGGGGGGCGCCACTATGTGTCTGTGTGGCAAAAACGGAATAGCAAAAAAAGCCATAACAAATCCAGTCCACCTTAAATGTTTCCGTCACTGTGGAGATCCGCCCCCTGTGAGATGAGCGGAAGTAGGTGGAAACAGGCAGGCCAGACTGACTCTGACAGCAAAGATACGTCTGTCGCTGGGGAGCCAAACTCCCCCGGACCTGGTGTTTTGTTCTTTCATTTTTAAACTCCGAATGGTGTAGAAATAGAAGAAACGTCAACATGGCGCACACTTGGGAGCATCTCTCGACGACGCCGAAACTCCGGCTGGCACTTTTCGCCTTTCTCCCCTTTCTTGTTGTCTCCCTTGGCGACGCCGTCACGCGTTCTACGGAGGAAAAAACGGTCGAAACTTACGACAAATACTACAATTATGTTACCATGACCGCGCGTTTACAGTCCTTAGCTCGGGAGTACCCTCACATAGCTAACCTGTCGAGCATAGGTCAGTCTGTGGAGGGCAGGGAGCTCTGGGTGATGCGGATCACAGAAGACCCCAGCAGGGACACACCGGGGAAACCCAAATTTAAATACGTGGGGAACATGCACGGCGACGAAACCGTGTCCAGGCAGGTGTTGGTGTACCTTGTGGAGTACCTGCTGACTAGATATGGAGAGGAACCGCGCGTAACTGAGCTGGTGAACACCACGGATATTTACATCATGCCCAGCATGAACCCCGACGGCTTTGAGAAGTCCAAAGAGGGCGACTGCAGTGGCGAGAACGGGGGGCGAAACAATGCCCGAAATGCAGACCTGAACAGAAGCTTCCCTGACCAGTTCGATGGGACGCGTGTCAATGCAGCGAACATCCCCGAGGTCATGGCCGTGATCAGATGGATACAGGAGAACAAGTGAGTCACTCTCTTAAACACACTGTACACACACACACACACACACACACACACACACACACACACACACACACACAATAACCCAGAGTCCAATTGTTTGAGGTCTTGTTGCACAGGGCAGAGATCTTCAACAGGGCTCCTCAGATATACTGCAGGGGGTCGGCTAAATTGTTCTTTCCAAAGTTTTTTTTGTTTTGTTTAATATGTCTGAAAACATACATTAACATAAATGCAACGTATTATTATCAAATATACATTTGTGGGAAAAAAAATGATAAGGTAGTCATACACAAATACAATTGAGCTGAAGGATTCAATGTGGCTTCCAAATGTATGTTTAACATTAACATATGATGTATAAATATATGAATATGTTTATAACGACCCTTGTAATATCTCAGTATTGTATGCACCATAAAGAGATGTGTGTATAGACTTTAGGCCACCCTATCCGTAAGGCCAAATTTAATATGCAACTCAATTTAATGCAATATATGCAGTAGGGAGTCCCTGCTTCGTCTCTCTTAAAGCTATGGGGTCCTTGGCCTAAACAAAACGTTAAAGAGCCCTGGTCCAGAGCACAGGCTGGAATGACTTAAGTAAACCTTATTGATCTCTAGACACTTTTTGGTCAATGTGTATTTCACAGTGGAGGATTTAAGGAGTGACAAACGTTCCTGTCAATGAGCAACTCTTTGTCTCCTTTTATTATAACCTCAGGGGGTAGCAGGTGTGACTCACAAAAAGTACGACTGAGGTACACCTGGCACTTGGGAGTTAAGCTCAAGATAGATTTGTTGATAAATCAAGATAAATTCATCTGCAACTCTTTTCATAATCAAATAACTGTTTGAATCACTTTTTAAGCACAAATGCAAAAGTGGTTTCAGCTTCTTGAAAGTAATTTCCTTGTTTCTTGCTTTTTTAGTAAACTGAGTACCTTTGGTCTCTACACTACTAATATTTGGAGCACATGACATACAAACACAATGTCCATGGTTCCCTTGTTTACTGTCTGTCACTATACTATCAGCTATCCAATAAACCCATAAATGGCCAAAAGAATATATGCAGATTTATCAATAATGAAAGTAATCCTTAGGTGTAGCACTAATTTGAAGAGAGACAAACATTTTTGTCAATGAATAACTCAGTTCTCCTTTCCTTAATTTCCTTCTTTATCAGTGAGTAATGTGTATGACTTAAAATAAAGTCAGCAAGAACTGCTGGCCTTAGTCATGGTGCAACTAAGATTTACTTCGAAGAATAGACTTAAACACTGCTTGTTCATGAATAATCACTGAGTAAAAGTGGCCATGCCGGCTTCCAGGCTGCTATGCAGAAACGGAATTTTCCTCTAGGGTATTTCACACAGCAGAATTATTTCCTTGTTATGAAGAAAAGCTACATATGTGCATGAGAGTATTGCTCTCAGATGGACCTATCCTTCTAATATGTGCCATTGTCTCCTCAGATTTGTGCTGTCCGGGAACTTGCATGGGGGCACTGTGGTTGCCAGTTACCCTTTTGATGACTCAGCCTCCCACCAGCGGCAGGGCCACTACAGCCAGTCACAGGAGGACGGCCTGGTCCGCTACTTGGCCCTGGTGTATTCCCAGAACCACCCTGTGATGAAGACGGGTGAGCCCAGATGTCCCGATGCCCTTGATGAAACCTTTAAAGATGGCATCACCAATGGGGCGCAGTGGTATGACGTGCCTGGTAAGATGATCCACCTTTCTAGTTTAATCTTGTGAGGCACCACAAAATTATTTGTTCCCGTGGTGATCAGAAATCGGAAAACATTGGCCAGTTTTATTTGAGATGACCCACGTGGCGTTGATATTCTGTCTGGAAGGTGAGAATATCCAGCCAGAGACCGTTTTTAAAACTGAGTTCAGTGGTGGGGGTGACATACTATCCTATCGACTTCAATGGACCATCCCACCCTTTCTTATAGAGGCTAAAAAATGTCACTCTGACACTGACACTCTGAAGTGAAACACCTAGGTACTTTGTTGCCATGGAGATGGCCCGTAGACCTATTGTTTTATATTTGTTGTTGGCAGCAGTAAAACTCTTGTTAAAAACATTTTTCGTGACAGTCTAACCGATGTTATTGCTTGTTATCTCCCCATCCATGTATCTTATCGTTGTTGTTGGACAGTTTGCAGCATACATTATGTGGGTTTGCACAAGTGATATGAAAACCTGTTTCAGGAAGCTGTGACTCAGGAACAAATGATTACATCTTCCTTTACACTTGGCGTAGCAGAGCTGTTCTCACTCAAGGTTTTCTCCCACTGCAGACAACAAGTAAACAAATCAATCTTTTGTGAGCGCAGTAGCATAAGTAACAGTCCAGAGCAACCTGAAGAACTTGCTTTCCAAAGCTGCTTTTAGACAGTTTCCTGTAGCTTTATTTACTCATTTAATAAGCTCAGTTAAAAGGCAACATAAAGCAAAGGTCATTCTTTACCGTGAGTCCTGCTGCAAGTTATACTGTATACAGTAGCTGCATTGTGAAGCTTGTTATAGACATTTTAAAGGAAAAATAAATAGAATTGACTGGTTCTTCATAATACAACATTGGTAATTTCTTAATGACCCAAAAATGATTTTAGTCTCATACTTGAGTCTTTGAAGCACTGAATAGTGTGGCCTGGTATTGGGTTTGCCAGGTGTCAAGTTGATGAAAACTGTAAGCACATAAGCTCAGAGTGCTCTACTCATCATGTTTTTCTGCCAAAGCCTGTAATTACTGAATCTGTTAGAGCCCCACACAGGTTTACCATGACAGCACAGTTTGTTTGTGACTTATCTAATATATATGTATCCCTGTCCTGTTTTAGGTGTCTTTTCCCCTCCTTCTTCTGCAGTGCTTTGAGGTTAAGAAAAAGTCTCTACTCTGTATCATTCGGGCAGAAACTGGATCATGAACATACTACTACTCTTGTTTTGATGGTTTCTCCGGGGCTAACATGACAGATGGTCATGTTAGCGATCGCAGCTTCAGGTTACCACATTGCTTTCCCTATTGAGGTGTGCTTTGTTGTAGTAAAATTAAGCTCAGGTGAGGGTATTGTCTCTTCCAATTGTTTAATTCCCTTAGATTAGCATGCATTCGCCTTGGTCAGATGAATTGACCTGATTAAATTGTAGCTCTCCAGAACTGTATATTTCCTGGTTAATTTAGTGGAACCAGGTACTCCAACTTGATTGATCCATCAGAACAGTAAGTCAGTTTAGGAGTCTTTAAGATCTTTTAAGTATTCTTGAGTGTGATTCTTAAGTTTGTGGTTATGAAGTGGCAGTACGATGATGATTGTTCGGACCAACTGTCTGGGAGAAATCTACAGGTTGTAAGCAAATGTCTGAAATGTAGACAGGTTAAAGTGTTAAACTGACTCTTCAGGATTCCTTAAAAACTATTATTTGTCACTTTAGGTGACATATTAAGTCATTACATGTCACACTGTATGTTTACTTTCAAGATCAGAGGCTGCAAATCATTACCAAGCCTTGAGCGCAAGTTTTTACACTATCGCAAAAGTTTGCTAAGACTTGCCTGTGTAAATATTGGCCTTTATTCAGAAATGAAAAGCACAGTGATTACAGAATGCTGGTTTTGTTGTTGCTGTTTCTCCACTTAAACAGCAGGTATTCAGGCAGATTCAAGCTGTAATAGAAGCCAGTTATTAAAGCTCGTAGCAGCAGCAACTGTCCGTATATCAAGATGGTGAAAGATAGAAAACAGTGTAAAACTGTTGAATAGACAGTGTTTGTGTCTGTGTGACGTGTCTCGGTGGACAAAATGTCAGGGCTAAAACGGGGCTAATGTCAGATGATGGAAACGGTCAGGACATTGTGTGACATAATGAGTGGCCCAGGCAAAGAGCCAGGACCAGGAGTCAGGGACAGGAGAGTTTTTGTGTGGCAGTAGGGGCTGGTAATATTCAGCATAACATGTTATCTTGACTCGTAATCTTTAGACACAGTGTGGCCATCCTTTACTTTTGAGCTGGGTTCATGTAACCCTCAGCGCATAACTAGGGCACCCTGGTGTTGTTGAAAAATGTATATTGTCAGTTTTAAGCTTTTTGACTCACACACGGTCCACTTTGTTGTGTTTTTGTTTCATCAATTCCGAAATGTTTAAAATGTTTATAGGTCATTTGTTGAAAGCTGTAGGTCGTTGTAATCCAGTATGTGTTGAAAGTTACACGTCACTGCTTTTAGACATGAAAGGGAACAAGGTCTAGAATGTCATTTTACTGTATGGAAATACAGCTCTATAGCTGAGGATGTTCACACCTCTGAACCCGTCAAGCTTTTTATTTTCACTGTAAACAGCAGACAGTTATATCAATCACAGTAAAAATATTTTTCACTTTCCTGGATTATCATTTAACGTTTTTCTTAAAGTATTTAATTACATTGTATCACCAAAGCCTTAAAGTCATCTTACGTTATAAACATCCCTGTGCGTGCCCTGCACAGGAACTTCAGTCACCAGCTCCGACTTTGACTCCATTGTCTGGCGAGTGGTTTCCTGAAGATTTTAGGGTGTGTCACTGGATCCGGTACATAGACAGGATATCTAAGGTTGGGTCTGCCACAGTCTATCTGTGTGTTTGTTATTCTCTGTTAGCAAATAGGAGGTGCTTACTTTAAGTAAATGACACTAGATTCAGTTTGAACAACAGTACTTATAATGTAGCAGATGAAAATGCCTAACATCTCGTGACCAGAGAGAAAAGGGCTTTTTAAGTTGGTGCAGCCACATTTGGATTTCGACACATTTCCACAGCTGAATGTAGATCTAGCGTTATTTGCTCATCATTAGTAGGTGATATTTTTATAAGACTGAAGTTTGGTTTGGTTGGCATAGCACCCTGCTATCTCTGCGGCCACCACAGGGGGTAAAACCTCTTAGGATTTACCCCCTGACACACCTCTACACACCACCACATTCAAAATAAGCTCAGAAGGCATGGTCCCTATTGTCCTGCCATGTTTACCTTGTACCCACCAGTTTAGTATTGATGGGAATGCCCCTCCTGTATTTATTAAAAATGTAGTTTTTCTCTCAAACCAACGTGAAACAGACATCCGAGAAACATGTCTGAAACGTGTCAAATGAGCTTTAAAGAGTTTTTTCACTTCTAATGTGACCCTTTACAGTTCCCAGTGAATGCCCTGGCAGCCCTCGCCAAGTTTCAGACTGCTGAACAGCTGCTGCTTGACCGGGGATGACTCGTAGGAACTTGTGTTTGTGGTGTATATTTTGGTACTCCTGCTCTTAGAGCCAAGGCATGTACCACATAACAGCCGGCAGCGTTTCTCCTCAGCTTAAAAGGGACGCATTGTTATTTTGTTTCCTGCATTTCCTCCAGTTAGCAATATGACATTCAGGAGGATTTCATCATCAGGCAAGCAGATCAAATGATGTCTCTGGCAAAGGTTGCTTAGTGCCGTACAATAGAAAGGAATTTAATAGAATAGGTTGCACAAAGCACGGAAAAGAGCATCTAGAACTGTGGTGTTAGAGTATCTTTAAGTCTTTGGGTTGTGAATATTAGGTGTTTAGTGTACCTCTTCTGTTAAAACATTGTAAATAGATTTATGTGGACACCCCTTTGCTCTACATCATAGATAGTTAAAGGTCATTGTTTTCTGTTGTCGTATGGTAGATGTAGGGCTGTCCCAGATATCAAGGCTCCTTTCATCTGCGTACACTTCCCATGTGCACAACCTAAATATGTTTGGTACTAAATATGTCAAAATCCGCAGGTGCTGGCTCATAATCAGCTGTTTGCGGCTTGCAGCTCTATTTCTCGTTGGCTGTCCCTTGAACTCCCATGTAATTTCCCTTCAGAATGAGGGTCGAAAGTTCTATTTGCAACCACGAAAAGGGGTTCTGGGGTAATGCATATGTAACTCCTCACTAAGAGGAGTGGAAAGCTGGTTGCCTTGCTAAAGTAATTAGTTAGTGTTTGTTTGGTGATGTGTACGTCCTCTTATTTAGACCATTTGCACAGTAGCAAAAGGTGGCCGTTTCACTGGGTTCCTGAAGCCACTCAGCAGGCAGTCATGGCAACCCTCCAGCCAGGAAGCCTCTGGCCGCCTGCTGTCGCTCCAGGGGGATGGTCAGCCTGAACATAGTGGTGCGTCTTTCTGTTTGCCTTACTGCAGATGTCATGGCTTGTTGCCATATTAAACACTCTCTTTAAACTGTGGCATTAAAGAGACAAAGAGGGCTCAAGCCTTTCCAGACAGGGTGTCTTTCTCAGTTAATGAATTGGCCTGGCACCAGTGAGGGTCAAATTTATGGAAGCAGAGCATGTTTAAGAGCTGCATGTACACATCAGTTTCCTGGATTTGCACACATCCTTCTCTTTTGTATAATGTGTAATTGAATGTGTTTGGCCATTTCTTGCATGATGTACTAATTACATTTCTGCCATGTTATCTAGGAGGGATGCAGGACTACAACTACCTCCATGGAAACTGTTTGGAAATCACCATGGAGCTGAGCTGCTGCAAGTATCCTCCTGCTTCTGAGCTCCTTAAGGAATGGGACCTGAACAGGGAATCCCTAATAGCCTACATAGAAAAGGTAGAGCTTATAACTAAACAGAATGAGTGATGATGCATCATGTATGCATTCTTTGTATTAACAATAGCGCTGTCTTCAAGGTCCATATAGGTGTCCATGGCTATGTGAAAGAAGCCATAAATGGCACTGCCCTCACCAATGTCAACATTGTGGTGGCAAACATTCGCCACAACCTGACCACAGGAAGATACGGGGACTACTACCGCCTTCTACTCCCAGGAACATACGACTTCACAGCTGTGGCCCCAGGGTGAGAAATGCCATTGAAATTCCTTTGCATAGCAGGTTTTCCTAATACACAGGTTATGTATTTAAGGACAACACTTAAAGATGCCAAATTATTGTCAGGTTTGAAATGTAAGAGCAGTGACCGATTACAGCCCAGCGAGCTCCGTCTCCTTGACCCAGTTACATTTACCCACACATACTGCACTAAAGGAATGCTCAACATAACTTACTTCCTCTTACAGAGTAACTTTTTTTGTTCCTGAAGAAAAGGGTGTTTCGCAGCTTCAGTGGTGAATGACTTCCTGGTAGAGATGAAAAGAAAACTACACAGATTTGTTTTTTGTGTCAAGCATATGTTTTTTGGTCTGAACACAGGTACATGCCAATGACAGTCCGCAGTGTCCAGGTTGTGGAGGGAAAAGCCACAGAACTTAACTTTACCTTGGCACCTGTGGTCAAGGAGACTTCAGGTAGCATCACTGTGACTACATACTCCATACCATCCACCAACGAGCCAAACCTCTCCTCCACTACTACCACCACCACCACCACCACTGCCAGCACCACCAACTCTTCTGACTCCACCCAGACCCGGGTGGTTCTTTCTGATGGAAGCAAGAACAGCCCTCCTTCACTTCCAGCTGTACGTCAGCTCATCCAGCCTCAGATATTTCGTCATCACAACTACGCAGACATGGAGCTGTTCTTACGCAAGTTCAACAGCGAGTTCCCCTCTATTGTCCATCTTTACTCAGTCGGCCGCTCCGTGGAAGACCGCGAGCTCTACGTGATGGTCATCTCGGACAACCCCACTGTCCACGAGCATGGTATGTCTTAGACTGATGATTTAAGGAGTTGAGATAGTTTTCTTTACGTGTTATGAAGACTTTGCCCTTAAAATGTTCTGAGTGATGTGTGATGTGATCTCCTTTTTTTTTTTTAATTTGCTTGTCAGGTGAGCCAGAGTTCAAGTATGTAGCCAACATGCACGGTAATGAAGTGGTGGGCCGAGAGTTAATGCTCAACCTCATCGAGTACCTGTGCCTTAACTATGGTACTGACCCTGAGGTCACCCAGTTGGTCAACAATACCCGCATTCACATCATGCCTTCTATGAACCCAGACGGCTATGAGGTAGCCACTGAAGGTAAGTGATACACAGGCAGCAGTAAAGAAACACTATGTGCACAGTATGAGATGTAACATTATGGCAAATATGTTAGCAGACGTGGTGTAACGTTACAGGATTTGAGGAGTAATTTGATCACTTGACTAACATTCTTAAATTTACCGCTGTTAAAAAATGAAACAGGGCATAGTGACAAAGTGACCTAACCACATGCAGGGGAAATCATGACTGATACTTAATTTGCTCTGTGTTCATTAAATGTTTAGAGGTTTCCAGGGGCTACCACAATAAGCAGTTGAGTTGGTGTTATATAAGCTGTTCTTTAGCAAAATAGTATATGGTTACATATTATCTCCTTACTGCAGGCTTCACCTTATCTGCTGGTTGAAACGGCTTTAGTTGCACTGTCTTGTTTCTTTGAATATGTTTAAAGTATGTATGGAGTATGTTTTTCCAATATCTTTTTGCCGATAGCTGCTGATAATGATGTTACAGGAAGTAAAGGAAGCGTGGGGCTGAGTTTGTGCATACAGAGACATAGAGATCACTCATCACTAATATTTGTCTCCTCGCAGGTGATGTAAAGGGCTACAAAGGGCGCAACAACAGCAACAATTTGGACCTGAACCGCAACTTCCCAGACCAGTTTTTTACCATCAAAGAGCCCAGGCAGCCAGAGACTATAGCTGTGATGAACTGGCTGAAGAGCATCCCCTTCACCCTGTCAGCTAACCTCCATGGAGGTACAGTCTCACCCCTTGATAATGATCACTCCTATCTATAATTCAAAATATTGTGTATGTTTTCACATGTTTTGCTTTTTACATGTGTGTGTGTTTTAAGAGACAGTAACATGCACATGATTACATTTTTTTTTTAAGTAAACTTCAGTAACTGCTATGGATTACTCCTGTGATTGGCTTCAGATCCACACTTTAAATCTAGATTTTAGGCTAGATTATCAAGGGTCAAACATTTATGTGAGGTTTAATTGAACCACAAATTAATATATATTTTTTCGTCCTACCTTTTGTGGTGGAATTTAGGCTCCTTAGTGGTCAACTACCCCTATGATGATGACAAAGAAGGGATATCTCGGTACAGCCAGTCACCTGATGACAAGGTCTTTCAACAGGTGTCTAGAGCATACTCAGAGGTAATTGGACACTGTTGCTGTTGGATCCGTTTCAGTGTGGGATAATGTCTGCTTGTGGTTTCATGTTGTAATTGAAAAGACAATTTGAGTTAGGACAGATATAATCCACTGGCTTTGTGTAGGTTTGAAAACTTGACCACAATAGTACTCTCTGTTCTAACTTGTGTGTGTAGGAGAATCCTTTGATGCACAATGGACACCCTTGTGAGGACCTGTACCGTGAGGAATATTTTCAGGATGGCATCACCAATGGTGCCAACTGGTACAATGTTCCTGGTAAGCCTAAATCTCTCATCCTCCTTTGTTACTCACCACATCATTTTTATATGTAGAAAATAAGCTTTTTCCACAACTCTTTGGCCAACTTCTGTTTTATAGCGTTAAAATGCAAATTTAGTCAGTTTGTCTGCAAAAGGTGTATTCAGTGAAAAACAAATTTAGCTACTGTAGTTATAGGATTTAATGGTACTGATACAATTACATGTTGGATGTTTAAAATAAATCTCTATGGCTTTGTGCAGTTCATCTCAACATTTAATTAACGCCATGGTGTGTGGTATTTGTCAAAGTTTGAGATGAATTTTAAAGGATCACTTTTTTTCTCCAGGTGGCATGCAGGACTGGAACTACTTAAACACCAACTGTTTTGAGGTGACCATCGAGCTGGGCTGTGTAAAGTACCCTATGGCCAGGGACCTGCCAAAATACTGGGAACAAAACCAAAGAGCCTTGCTTCAGTTTATACACCAGGTAATAAACTTAAATCTTAACAGTCCCCTGAGCGTTCTCCTCACTTTACTCAGTTTTGCATCTACTCACGTATATGTGATTATGTGTCCCTGTAGGTTCACATTGGAGTCAAAGGCACCGTCTCTGACATTAGGGATGGCACAGGAATTCCCAATGCCACCATTAGTGTGGAGGAGATAGACCACAACGTCACCACAGCTCGTACTGGAGACTTCTGGAGACTGCTGACTCCTGGGACTTACTCTATCACTGCCTCTGCCCATGGGTAAAATTTGGATTTCAGAAGAAAGAACAAACAGACAATTTACCATCAAGTTTCTATCTACTGTATTTCTGTGCTTGTATGTCCACTTATTTCCAGTGCTATTAACTTTCTCTGTTATGTGCTCAGTTATAAACCTGTGAGGACCTATGCCACAGTCTCAAAGGATGGAGTAGAGGTGGTGGACTTCAGGCTGACCCGTGTACACACAGACCCTGGGGGGCAGTCTCCCAAGGGCCCCGAACCCACCCAGAACCCATCTGAGAAAGAGTTCCAGAGCTTAATCAAAGACCTCTCTCTCGGCCAGGGTTTGGAGGAGTTGGTCAGGACCACGGCCACAGAGAACAGCTTCCGCTACAGACGCTACAAAGAGTTGTCCGGCTTCGTGAGAGGCCTCACACTTAACTTTCCCAAAATTACATCTTTACACAGGTATTTGAACCAGCCAACGTCATTTGCTTTTTATGAATACTTAAATGTTTAAATGCAAATCTTCTATCCTGATATAGATCATTTAATATCTCAACAACAATATATATCATGATATAGCATGTTTTCTTGTAATTCAATAAATCAATAGTCTATATGAAAAAGTAACATTGGAAATGCCTATTTTGTATAGACTTGTTTCTCATTCAATTAAGAACTTAACATAACCTTATCAAGTGTAATTAATTAGAGAGGAAAGCATATTTTTCCCAGCTCTAGTTTGACACCTCTGTAAGCCAAGAGTCAATGTTGACCAGGTCGGCTATGTGTTTCACTTTAGTTCATTTTCTTATAATACTGACATATGTCCTTGTTTCTTCTCTTCTCCGTACAGTTTGGGCCAGAGTGTAGAGTTTCGAACCATTTGGGCTCTGGAAATCTCCAACAAACCCGGGGAAGCTGAACCATCTGAACCCAAGATCCGCTTTGTAGCAGGCATCCATGGAAATGCCCCAGTGGGTACAGAGTTGCTGCTTGAGTTTGCAGCCTTCCTGTGCATCAACTATGGCAAGAACCCAGCAATCACCAGGGTGAGTTTTGGAGAGTCTCAGGATATATAGTGTATTGATACCCTGGACTTCGTTGATCATGCATTAACTCTAACCTAGCTGATCAATGAGACCCGGATTGTCATCGTGCCTTCGATCAACCCCGATGGACGAGAACAGGCTGTTGAGAAGCAGTGCACCTCCACACAGGGCTCGACCAATGCTCATGGCAAGGATCTGGACACAGATTTCTTCGGTCAGTTATATGGATTTATGTGTCAGTTGTGAATTAAACAAATAAATGTCGTTGTACATACACTTGCTATAAAAAGCTAAGCATGCTCTAACTTTTCCTCTCCACTATATGTTTTACTTCTTTTTTTTTCAGGCAATGCGTCACAGCGTGTGGTGGAGGCCCAACCAGAGACAAGAGCCATGATGGACTTGATTCTAGACAAGAGCCACACTCTGTCTGTAGCCCTCGATGGAGGCTCCCTTGTTGCGACCTACCCTTATGACAAGCCCGTTCAGTCTGGTAGTTTTCACAAGCTTTTCATATGTAGTTATAAACATTCATCATACTGTAGCATTTTTTGCTGTTAAATATTACTTACTAGAACTAAGTTTGGCTGTGTGATTTTATGTCCTTTTTTTCCAGTTGAAAACGAGGGCACATTGAAGTACTTAGCAAATGTTTATGCCAACAACCACCCTAAGATGCACCTTGGGGACACTGGATGTTCAAATAATGGTCAGAGTATGTCAATTAAGTACTATTATTAATCCCTGTTGGCATTGAATTGTCATTAATAACCTAATGATACATTTTTGTAACTCAGTGGGCAACATCCCGGATGGAGTTATGAGGGCAGCAGAGAGGCAAAGTCACATGGGGAGCATGAAGGTAAGTGTCTCTGTAATCTGAAATAAAAAAAGCAAAATTCATTTTTCATTGGAGTTGGAGTGTTTTGCAAAAATATTTCTGTCCGAACAGCCTGTTAAACGCGATCCTGAATATTATATATATTATTAGTTTGGAGATATCCATGAAATCAAATGAGAAGTTAAAGCAAAGACAGAAATTGGCTTCTTCCCCACCACTGTGTCATATGTTATCTTGTGTGTACGTGTGCTCCCAGGACTTTAGCATGGACTTTGGCCACTGTCCAGAGATCACAGTGTATAGCGGCTGCTGTTTGTTCCCTCCTGTTGAGCAGCTGGCCACACTCTGGGCTGAGAACAAGAAGCCTCTCTTAAGCATGCTGGTGGAGGTATGATGCCAGATCCGCACAACATTGAGACTTTTAATAGATTTTTAACAGTTGTATGACTTGCACAACTTTTGTACCTGACTTTTAAATGAAACATTTTCAGAAAGCAACACAGCAGCATGTAAACACGAAATTAGTCCATGTTTTAGCTTTAAAACAAGTATTTTAAAGACATGAGTATAATATATATATATATATATGTATATATATATATATATATATATATATATATATATATATATATATATATATATATATATATAGTCCTTAAATCAAGGATTTAAGTTTTTTGAACTATTCTACTATCAAATAGCCTTAATTTGCCTTCCATTTCTCACCCAGGTCCATAAAGGTGTGCGTGGCGTGGTGAGGGACAAGAGTGGAAAGCCTATTGTTGGGGCGATCATTGTATTGAATGGGGGAGTGAGGGTCTTTACTTCAGAGGGAGGCTACTTTCATGCTCTACTGGCTCCTGGCAACCACAACATTGAAGCTGTTGCTGACGGCTACCAACAACAACGTCAAGAGGTACAACATCCCTTTACATACCCCTGTATTTTGTTGTCTAGGAATGTACTAGCTTTCAGGAAGATGGCCATGATGGGATAACACTTAACAAGTAAATCAAAGTTATATGTTCAGTTATAGTTACTTAAAATGTGTATATTATTATAATAATGAAAAATGCTTAAAATTCAAATGTTTAGTACCTCAGATAAAAAAAACAAACATGGACTGGCCTTTAGTTTACATTATTATACGTGACAATTTTGAAGATGTGACATGAGCATTTAATGGGGATGATAATGCTGGGTAAAAGAAGAGGCTTATAATGTCTGTTTCATATTTTTATAAGCAGAAGTCACATGTTGCCTTTTGAACAGGTGGTGATCATATACACACGTACAGTACAAACATATAATTTGATATACTGAGCTCTTTGGACTCTATGTAGATACAACACCTGAACAATTAAAATTCACGGCATTCACAGACGTTGGCTTCATTGGACTTGCATAGTTTGTCTTTTTTAAACTGTTAATAGAGAGGAGTTTTATTGCAAATGTCAAACATTCGACGTGGATTTTGTTTCAATAAACATTTGAAAAATGAATCCGGCTGATACATTACAGGAAAAGGAAAATGGCCCAAATAAAGGATCAAGAGACAAATAAAAAATGAATCATAGAAAGTCAGTGGGAGGATGTTACTGTGGTCCCCCATTAATGGCTATATCTATGAAAGGTGTAGGGCGGAGCACACAAAATCTCTCTATCATCTCCACCTTTCCATTTGGCTGTTCTGAAATTTGAAGCGTGGGGTAGGCCAGCTCTTTAAACAGATGTTCTTTAATGTTCCTGCCCAACTCCAGACTGTAGGCTGCGATCTTCCCGCAAGGTTTAAAGAGCAGGGGATCCACCACTGAATGATATGTTTGCTGGTACTCTGGTACAGTGAAGCCATGGATCATCAGAGGTCCTGGCATGCTAGTTGACACGCCACTGGAGGTCCTCTCTTCAGTAGTGAGGGCTCCGTCGCTGTGGGGCAGTTTGAGATCTGGAAGAATGGAAGCATTCCTTATATACCTGTCATCCAGGGCTTTCTGGGGGCCTGCTTCACTCTGCTCACACGCAAGGTCCAAATCATAACTTGGAGCCAACATGTATTTCCTCTCTTTAATAGTCTCCCCATATTTCTTCGGGCATCGAATACTCTGCCTTAGGCCATAGGGACGCATTTCATTCCTCTGGGAATTAAAGTGACATTAGTTTCAGTGGATTCAGGTCCTCTGTAGGTTCTTCTCCTTCATGTTGACAGAAAACTATGATCAAACCATATTGATAATAAAAAAAGAAAGAAAGATCAAGATCACTTACTCTTTGACAACAGCTCTTTGGGTGTGTGTTCCAGTCACATTACTGAATCAGGTTTGAAGTCCTTGTTTCGTGAGCTTCCCCCATTTTTTAACTGCACTTAAATAATGACACTGAATAAATGAGAGACACTTGCTATAGAGTAAAGTCAAGCAAGTTACAAAAAGTGAATTACGAGATTCTTGTCATTTATCTCTCAGAAGACCGTTGTATAATTTAGGATTTTAATGAGCCAACACTGAAATCCCATTTTGGACATACAAGACAACCTGCACCAGATTATACTGAGCAGTCACACCTGCAAATGAGGCTTGCTAATTGGGTAATTATCACCCACACTCCTGTAGGAAGACAGCTAAATGTCTTCACTTATATTTGGAGAAATAGCCAGAATGGATGAGATGATGTGGTAGAGCTTGATCCTGTCTTTATGTTGTTGCATTGTGAGTGTGGTGAAAAGTTTAAGAGAAGTAAAGTTTAGTGAGGCAGTTATGAGTTAGATGCTATCATACCCAGACCAAAAAAAAAAGTCAGATTCTGATATTTAATTTGCCGATTAAAAATGTTGCTGTTGAACTGTTGTCCCAGCCTGACCATGTTTTGGAGAGGCTCAGAAGCTTATTGAAGGATTTTTTTTGCTGTGTTGCAGGTGGTGGTGTCTTCCTATGAAGCAGCTAGCTCCATTATCATTGAGTTTGACATGGACAACAGCATCTTTGGCCTCCCCAGAGAGTTTGTGGTGGCCAGTGCAGGTAAGCATGTCTATGAAAAGGAATTGTATGACCAGCGTTGATGTATGTGTTATGCGACCTTTCCACGTAAAAATAAAGCCTATATGATTTTGTATTTTGCCGACTATGTGCTAAAACTGTTTTCCAACCTGAAGTTTCATATTTTGATTCCATGTTGCTAACAACTTTAAACTTTAAATC
This sequence comes from Echiichthys vipera, assembly GCF_963691815.1. Taxonomy (NCBI): domain Eukaryota; kingdom Metazoa; phylum Chordata; class Actinopteri; order Perciformes; family Trachinidae; genus Echiichthys; species Echiichthys vipera. Next base: position 15,183,025 of record NC_139830.1, on the reverse strand, counting down.
CATCCATCTAGTATGTTAGGGACATGCCCTCAAATAATGTATTCCCTTTCTGAAATACAAAAGTACAAAATAATACTTCTCAGTGTTTTAACAAGTATTAACAAAGACTTCAATAGTTTTCACTGAGAAATGTTCTTTGTTGACACTGAAGGCGCTGTCTTCTAAGGGGATCTTTTTCATTGATACTTAGGAAGAACCATCTTATCTTTTATGAATTCAGATTATACTTAATTGTTAGGTGTGTGGAATTAAAGGTCTCTTTAATAATCTCCCAGCCAAAAACTGACATGCTGAGTTGTATTGCTCTTCTTCCATGCAGCAGCCTCCATGACAGCGTTGGTGGTGACGGCGTGCATCATTTGGTGCGTGTGTGCAGCCAAGTCTAATCGTCAAAAGGACGGCTTCCACCGCTTGCGACAGCACCGAGATGATTATGACGATGAAATCCGGCTCACATCCATGGGCTCCAAGAAGTCGCTGCTCGCACATGAGTTTCAGGACGAGAGTGAAAGTGATGAGGAGACGCTGTATGCCAACAAAATCTGAGAAACACCAATTTTGCTGTTTGCTCAGTATTTTATTTTGATCTCCCCCTTAAATTTAACCAGCAAAGAACAGGTTGAACTTCAGGCAGAATCTCTGTCTCTTTTTATGACTGAGATATAGGAGTGATAAAGACGCTTTTTGTTCTGTTATATCAACAAGCTCTAAGGACTCACTCCCAGTCACTCAGTTATTAGTGCTACTAAATTATTACTTTAAAAGCCTCCTGCTGATGTCTGGACTGAAGGGTGTGCTCTATCTCTGCCTGACAGGATCAGGAGAAAAGGAAAAAAGTGGTAATAGAGGGAGAGAGAAATAACTGTGGCCCTCATCCGTCCTTATAGCAGATTTTGAGTTCCACAGCTTCTTCCGAGCCACGCAAGAGTGCTCTCTTAGTCCACGACCCGTCCCACCTGGCCAAAGGGTTCCAGCCGATAAATCCAAATAAACTCTTGTTTAGTGGATGTGTAATGAACTCTGGATAGAAGTGCTTAATCTCACACTGATATCATGGATTTCTTTCAATACCACTTTGCGCTAAGAAGGTAGAAATCATATGTTTCTTATTATCCAAGACAGCATTGCCACATTGACGTGTGCAAGCCTTTAGGAGACTGAATCCAACACTGTGCCTTGGCTTCTGTAAGGTTTCCAGTCTGGTCGGGCTGTAGTATGTGACAAAAAGCAGCACCTTCATGAATAGATAGTTTGATCCATCCTATACTCAGGTGGTAGGAAAAGAAATTCTTATTAGTGGACTTCTGAATTCCAATGTTGCACTGATTCTGCACAAGTCACTCTAGGTCGGCAGGCCTGGGTTCAGTCATTTTGTATTTTTCCAGTGAATCAATGTTGTGGCCAGAATCATCATCATGCTCATGGGGACGAGCTTCTCAAAAGCTTTAAAGTATCAGGGAGAATTGGTTACCAATGAAATGCTTGAATGAAACTCCGACTGCAGGCCAGGGTGCTCTTACGTATGCACGGAGGTCACTTGCACTAAATGGAAAGCAAGGATTTTCCCATATCATCGGTAAAGAAAACAACAAATTTCTAAATATGTAATTATAAAAAACGAATGTATTGTTTTTCTCTTTTTGTTTTAATTATAGGATGTAGGTTTATTCAAACTGCCTGTACATGGAAAGTCTGTGCCCGGTTTTTGATCGATGTGCATTCTCACCATGTCCCATAAGGAATATCAATTCTGTTTTCATTTGAACGTGTTTGTGTTTATTCCCCCACTAAACAATACTCTGGAGTGCAAAAGTCATACTAGGTATGTCTGTCCGTTAATGATCGCTGCCTGCGAATTAACGTCAGTGAACACTGCATTCAAGTTTAAAGGTCCAGTGCAAAGAAATTCTTATTTTTCAAACTTACTGTCAAACAAAGGGTGTGTAGATCATAACCCATTGGACTGACAATTACTATGTTAATATAATATGCACTGTTGGAGATACTTTTCAGCCAGTTTGATAGATACACTGAAAACCAGAGGACGGCCTTAATGGCTTAAAAGAACGATGTAGCCTGGTGTGAAATGATATGCCGTAATTTGCCATTTATCTTATGTTTAAGATTGAAGACATGCAAGTGCAAAGTTATTAGAAGGAAATGAGACTTCTGCGTTGGTAATCTAGGCCTGAAATCTCCAACATGGCACAGAACTTGCCCATACTTGTGGTTTTCTTTGCATTAGAAATCCATGTGAAATCATTCCTAACTAAATTTAAATTGATGCACTGGATCATTAAAATCATGTGGCTCTTAAATTGGGAAGGCCATGCGTTTGTCCATCACATATTTTGAAGGAATACACGCTTATTCACTAAAATTTGCCTTGATTTCTTTTCCTCTAAATAAATGCAGCTGTCATTGGTAAAGTTATACCTGATGTATATTATGTTTCTTTCTTAAACTGTTCCTGTGAATGCGTGTGTGAATTTTGAAAGGTCAGTGCGTGCCAGGGTCACACAGTGTCGGTGTGAAGATTTTATATAAACTGGAATCTGCTGTAAATAATGTTTGCAAATTGTGAATGGGGAAATACATGCAATCCTTGTTAACCATCAGTCTACACACATTTAATAAAAACCTCTGTGTGATCATGTCATGCTAACATGCACAAAACTCATGAAACACGACGCAAGCCTCTCACATCTCTCTTGCTTTTATGTTGCTTTGCTCTCTTTTTAGTGGCTGTGGGTGCTGTGGCTCAGAGTGCCAAACAGGCTGTCATTTAATGTCAAGGTTGGTGGTTTAATCCCTGGCTCCTCCTTTCTACGTGTCAAAGTGTCCTTGAGCAAGACACTGGACCCCAGATACCCCTTGATGGCCATGATGAGTATGTGTGTATTGAGTCTGCACATGTTGGTGAAAGAGGCATTGCAAAGTGTCTTGTGAGGGTTGAGAGGAGCTATAAAAGTGCAGTCCATTTACCAGTGTAGGGGGACCACAGTCGTGTGATATGAGTCACTGATATTGTATTTTTGCAGCTGATAATAAAGAGGCCACCCTGGGAAGTCATAGAATCAAAAAGAAAAACAAAAGTTAACATATTGTCAACTTAATATTAAGTTAATGAATAAATAGAACTTAATATTGTCATATTTCAACCATATTTGTTATTTCATTATTTTTTAATGCTAATATCCTGTTATTTGTATAAATACACAAGCAAACTGTTGATATTGTTTATTTGACCAACTGGGTGGTCTTGGAAAACTGCTCTGTTACATTCACTGCTGGTTATATGATGCAATATTAATAATGAAGCTGGGTAACTTCTTTGACATTTGCTGAGGTTTAACAGCACAAAACACACGAAATGAATGCAAAAAGATCACAATTTGACAGCTTAAATACATACTTGATATGTCCTGTATGTATGTTTCAAGAATTTAAAAAGGACGCAAACAAAAGACAGAGATCAGTGTAGTTGTTGAACCCCGCTTGGCCTCAAGGTGGCGCTGTTTATACTGTGTCATTGTCACACAGGGTGGTGTGTTGCCTGAGAGGCTCAGCTGAGGGCGACACACTTTTTAAAACTTTATTTACACAAATAGACCTACAACAGTGATTACGGTTTAATCCTCAAACAATACAACAATAGTAACAATAAGAATATGGCTGGAGGAAGTGTATATATCATAATCAAAACAAAACATCGGTACATAAATCATTACAGATCAAATTCATTTCACAGCTTTGCAGTTGGTGCTGTCCTTTAGTGTGTCCAGGTAGTTAAAGTAAGAAATCAAAACAATACAATTAGCTTTCTGGTTTGAAAATGTGGTGGTGTGTGTATATGAATTTAGCTAAAAATAAGAAAATAGTATTAACATTAAACTTTTTGACAGGAAATATATTTTCAAAAATGAAATCAGCTTTGAGTTTGAGTCGTAAACCTAACTTTCTGCTTAAAAAGAGGGAAGTTTCACAACACAGTGTTTGACTAAAAGAGCATTCCCCAAAAAAACGTTACGTTGTTTCATCTGTGATGTGACAAAAGGAGCAGAGAGGATCAACATTTAACATAAATCTTACAATAACAGAATTTACAGGATAACATCTGGGCAATAATTTCAGGGACACCTCTTGCAACTGATTTGAGAAAAAAAAACTTCCTGGGTAATAACCAGGTTTTTTTCCCATTCTGTATCTAATATTACTCCAGGGAAATATATAAGCAGCTTTTACTAATTGTGCATCTTTGTATTAATTCCCTTACACATCTATTATTTGTTTTTATACTGAAAAAAGAGAGAGGTCTGCTGGATATTATCTCTAACTGCAGATGAAAGTAGAATTTTAATACCTGAAGGAACTGCATCAAAGACAAGGAAGGAAGCACAGCAATGTTATTCTCTGATAAAAAATCATTATATGTAAATAAATGACCCTCCTTGTCAAACAGTTGACATACAAATATTATACCATTATCAACCCAATTCTCTAAAAATAATGACTTGCGTTTAAAACATATATCTTAATTATTCCAAATGTAACATTTGTGAGGGGGAAAGTGATGTTTATATATCAGGGACCAGCTTAAAGGTAACTGTTTGTGAAAATCCGAAAGTTTCATGCGAAGCTTTTCTATTTTATAATTACATCTTAATAAAAATGTAATTCCCTAGGCTTCAAATATATGAAACACTGATGAAAACATGACACGGGAAACGTCATCTGACGCCACCTGGTGACGCACCCGGAACTCGGTGACGTCGCAGGACAACAAAGATGGCAGGAATAGGAGGCAGCAACTACTGGGAAGGTAAGGGACCAAAATTAGACTCAGTTTAAGAGAACAATGTGTAAAGCAACATCTAGTACAGTGACCGTAATGTCTAAAGATCAATGTCATCACTGTCGGTACAGTTGGCTCATATCCGAGGTTTAAACATACGTGTCTCTAAAACGCTCACAACAAGCTAGCTCACATATCGCCATGTAAATGAGCGTTATTCCTTTAGCTGTCCAGTTTGTCTAAACGGGTTATCGACAACACACACTGAGGGTCGGTTGAGCTTGTTGTTACACACATTAGATGGTGTGTGTGTGTGTGTGTGTGTGTGTGTGTGTGTGTGTGTGTGTGTGTGTGTGTGTGTGTGTGTGTGTGTGTGTGTGTGTGTGTGTGTGTGTGTGTGTGTGTGTGTGTGTGTGCATGTGAAAAGGTTTCGCTGAAAGATTCTGCAAGCATACTGAAATATATTGGCATAGTTGACAAAATGTCATATTGCTCATTGATGTGCTTGCATAAATGAGACAGTGTGCACTATGTTTTTTAATCAGTATGGATTTTTTTGTATGCAGTGTAAACAACCCTGATACACAAAATAATCTACAGTTAACAACGTCATCAGTGTGGTCATATAATTGTGTGTGTGTGTGTGTGTGTGTGTGTGTGTGTTACAGATCTGCGAAAGCAGGCCAGACAGTTGGAGAACGAGCTGGATCTGAAGTTGGTCTCCTTCAGTAAACTGTGCACCAGCTACAGCAGCTCCAGAGATGGACGTCGAGGAGACACGTAAGATGCGACACACCTGCAGAGTTCACGACCACCTAAAGCAAAAGACAGTGGTGTATATTATCCTCAGTAATAATTCCGTTTTATTTATAGTGCCAAATCATAACAAAAGTTAGGTTGAGGTTGAGAAGTAGTTAGGTAAAGGTAGCTCAACTGGAGACTCTACAGTTAACTAACTACACCTAAATCAAGGCAAGAACACATCTGACATGATTGGCCAAGTTCCCTTGATGTGTCGGTTAAAATAGTAATTTTAGCTGAAATGAGTATTGAAAAGTCCATTTGTCAATCGACAAAATGAATCTGCAACTTTATTGGCTTAATCATTTCTGTTATTTTTCAAGTAAAAATGCCCAATTTTTTCTAAAACTGCAGCTTCTCAAATGTAAATGTATGATAATGTCATGGACATTACATTTTGTCTCAATGGTTGGATGAAACAAGGAATTTAAAGACTCCACCTTGGGTTCTGAAAAATAATAATGGACATTTTGAAAAACCAAATGATTAATCCATAAAATAATAATCTGATTAATTGATCATATTATATTCATGCCTAATACTTAAAGGAATACGTCACCGGTAGAAACATTAATCTGTATTGAAAGTGGGTCATATATGTAGTTGAAATGTAACATACATTTCTTAATTTGGTGCCTTCTCCCGAGAAAAGGCAAAAAGTAACTTCATGGCACTTGTGGAACTCCTGTAATGCACCTCATCTTTGCCAGCACGCATGGCTTCTGTCTCGGCTGTAGCAGCCACTGTAGACGCCTTCTGATGCCTTCTGCTCGCCGCTATATTGCGGCATGTAAGGGTAGCCACGAACATCTGATTCCAAGCATCAGATTTTCCAAATCCCCTTCTTCCATATCAGAGTGAGAAACTCCACCATTGTGGATATCACTGAATTGACTACGAACTTGAGTTTTGGCCGCCTGGGAATTAGCTGGGGTTAGGAGAGTCTTGTCTGTGGGACTGTGTTTGTGTCCATGTTAGGTCCTGTATCGTGTCTCACTTTATTTCTTTTCGGACTTTGTATTATGTGTTCCGTTATATGGAAGGACCCCCTCGAAAAGGAGATGATTCATCTCAAGGAGCTATCCTGAATAAATAAATTCGATCAAATTCTATTGTCGTTACTTCAACAGCTTTCTCCACAACGCCGGTTATCTTATTTTAGCTACCAAGTAAGATGGCAGATGTTAGTTTACCAGAGCCCTTCTCTAAACTTCCTGCTTTAAATGAGGCAAAATGACAATTTTTAGGGCATTTAAAGCAGGAAGTGTTGGAGGTAGACACAGCTCTCTCCCGTCTCAGGGGAAAATGAGCAAATGATGCACGGCCATTTAAAAATATGTCTGGGTTCCTAACGATACAATGCTTGATGCAAATGGTTGAAGAATTCCTTAAACCAACATGGATGCATAATCCATGGTATGGCATGCCCTTCATTAAGTGAGAATGAAAAGAAAATGGCTAACAATCCAAATCAGTGTTCTGGTCACAATTACACAACGAAATGTATCGCAACATTGATTTAACAAGCTCAAGGATCATGAAGGTGCAGAAATTGCCTCAGCTGTAGTAGTCTGGGCCTGGATATGTGGATTGAGGCTTGCCAGCACAGGAAAGTGCTGGTTGCAGGAAGGAAGTGTTTATGAACAATGCATACCAACTCCAAGGGTGTTGTTCACTATCTACAATAACCAAGGAGGGAGTGAAGTGAAGGAGAACTTCCCTATGGAGAATTGATTATTGTTACAACACTATGAGTAGTACACCTTCTAGTTTCATTTTGGTAATTAAGCCGCTACTTGTAAGCTGTAAGGATTTTGATCTCTTGAACACCTTTACATTTTTGATCCCTTGTTGCTACATGATGTCGTTTTGATGCCACACTTAACAATCAGTGCACAATTCTACTGATGCATTCTTACATAGGACAATAACTTAACCATTACCAGCTAAGAAACTGATACTGTAACTACCCATGCCATTTAATCTAAAAAAAGGTCTACATGCTTTAGTATGTTTCCCAGACGAATGTCTTAGGTCATGCTTGCTTTGGCTATATGGATTGTGTCAGTAAAACATTTTAAATGACACTTTCTTAACACAAAGTCTATTGTGAGTAATTTCTCATTCAACATTTATTTAATTTGGCTGCACATTCATTTCATTTGCTAAAAATGTTTACACAGTTTGAACCCAAGTGCACAAGATTCTTCACACAAGCATTATTCCTTTTGGTGTAAAGTTTTGGCGATAAACTTGTTCTCCCTTCTTTGTTTTTCCTCCTCAAGGTCAGACACCACCCCGCTGCTAAACAACTCTACGCAAGACAGGATGTTTGACACCATGTCAGTGGAGATCGAACAGCTGCTGGCCAAAGTAAGTCGATTCTCATGGACCAGTGGCCCGTAGAAGACCAGGAAAAAGAACAGCACTTATTTATGCCATGAGTCTGGTCTTCCATCAAGGAAAGAGTAAACTGCAGGCTCCACTTTTTCATATGGTTTGCATTGGATCCTGTAGTGTTTTCATGTATTTGACTCGGTTCAAATAAAAAATGGAGACGCACAATTTCAGTCCTCATGGGGAAGCCAAAGGTAGACTCAAGATCATAACACGAGTAGATTTTAACAGCACAGTATAATTTTTAGGGTTAATGACTCACTTGTAATCACTTACAAAAGAATGCAAATCAAAACAACAACAACATTAAGGAAGTAATATTGTGCTTTTGTTCTCAAAAGGGTACAATGCATAAGATCCCTATAATGTGTTTGTGTCATGAAAGACGTCCTTTTTAATATAAAGTTTACATCCTCAAATTGACACGTGTCACCGTATTTTACACAAGCAGCATGTTGTATTGTTATTCTGTGCGTGTCGATCTCCTGGTTGCCCACATGTGTTTTCTATCTTACAATGCTTTAATTTTCCAATCTCTGTGTCAGCTGACCGCAGTGAATGACAAGATGGCAGAGTACACCAACACCCCGGGTACGACTTCTCTAAATGCTGCACTCATGCACACGCTCCAGAGACATAGAGACATCCTGCAGGTTTGCCTTCTCATTCTTCACAATTAGTTTTCCCTTTATTCCTCTTGCTCATCTACAGGGTTCGTACAGGTGCTGGAAGTCCTTGAAAATGCTTGAATTTTAATGTTGTGTTTTCAAGGTTTGAAAAGTGCGTGAATTTCGGATGAAGTGCCTAAAATTGCTTGAAAATGTATCTGCATTTCTTTCACAACAAATACAAATAAAATTGAATTTCTTATCCTTGTATTACGAAAAATTACAGTTTACCCCAACTGTAAGGTGCTGGAAAAGATTGAAAATAGACGTTGTTCTTTTTTGTACTAAATTCACCACAGAACACAACATCTTTCTAAAACACACAGAACTGTTTCCAGATTTTCAAGTCTTTCTTCGTTGTTTTCTATGTAGGATTACACGCATGAATTCCACAAAACTAAAGGCAACTTCTTGGCCATCCGGGAGAGGGAAGACCTGCTAGGGTCTGTAAGGAAAGACATTGAGTGAGTATCCAGTCACACCACGTCACCACATTATGACCAATTTGACCATGTACAGTTATGACAGTATGGAGTTTATTATTCACACGTTAAAATGTTATTTCAGTGCACAGAACTATTGAGAACTCATTAAATTCATCAGCTCCCCCATTTTAGCCTCACTCCACTGGTTGCCTATTCAGTTATGGATCCTCTTTAAAATTATTTTATTTACTTTTAAATCCCTGAATGGTCTTGCCCTGCCCTATCTGAGCTTCTACACCCCCCTGCTCTCTCAGGTTAGATTATCAGCTCCTCCTGAGAGTGCCTATAACTAAGCCGAAGCTCAGAGGGGAACGTGCCTTTGCCGCGTCAGCTCCCAAATTATGGAACGATCTGCCTCTGCACGTTGAACAGGCCTCTTCTCTGTCTGTTTTTAAATCACTTCTTAAAACCCATCTCTTCTCCGTGGCCTTTGATACTCAGTAGGATGTCGACTTTACTCACTTGATTTAATTTCTTATTTTGACTGCTTTTATTGCATGGCTATTTCCTTATGTTTCATGTCTTTTCATTTATTGTTGTATTTTATATGCAATTTTTGTGCCTTGTGTGAGCTGTTATGTCTTTTTTTTATGATGTCTTATTTATTCTTCTGTACAGCACTTTGGTCAACATTGGTTGTTTTAAAGTGCTTAACAAATAAAGTTGGATTGAACTGGATTGGATTGGTAAAGGTGCAGTAAATGGGTGGTCTGAGCCAACACACATACTGTATTGTCTTTATCACTGGAAACTGTTCATGGTATTGCATACAAGACAAATCTTGTCATGTGATGCATTGCTTGTGTTGGATCCTAGTAGTGGTGGAGGAATAAAAACTGCCAAGCATTATTCACAGTGCTTTGAAAGTTGTAGGCCTTATTCCTTAGAGGGATAGTTGAACCTTGACTTCCAGTTGGCACTCTCTTGAAAAATGTTGGCCATTAAAACCTAAGATTGATGGTCTCTTTGGCCTTGTATTGAGAAAGTGTGTCCTCTACCCAGATTGGCTCAGTTCTGAGTGAGTGTGTTGAAATAAGAGGGAGGCTCTCCCGGACCATGACTCTTGTGGGCTCTTTTTGTTTTTTTGTAATGGCTTATTGATCTGTAAGAACGCAGCAGTGAGCATATGGTGAGCACTGCAGGATTCCTATTGATCCCTTTCCATCCATCTAGTATGCAGATAAAGTCTGCAGATGCCTTATATAGATTCCATAGGCCTCACAGTCACTTTATATTATCACTGCTTTCTCATTAAGCTCACACACTAACTCATTCAAAGGTGTGTCTAGTTCATAATAGTTTGTCAGTCCTTATCTTGCTAGATTATTTTATTTCTTCTACTCTCATTGTGTTACTGGTAAAATGTTGTATGAGTGTAATCATAGACTAAGATAAGTTATTCCTTTATTAGTCCCTCAAAGGGGAATTTTTTTTACAGCAGCAAAGTTGCTAGCAAACATAGAAGAAGCATCAATAAAAAACCATAAATTGTAACAAGCAATATAAACAAGGAAATATAGAAAAATATGAACAATTCCGGTATAAACTCAGATGAATATAAAATATAAGAATAATAGGAACAGTATATACAATATCTATAAATGTACAACATGGCACAGAGGAAATAACTTGTGTACATCGTATATGGGGGATATATAACGGGCTATCATCAGTTGTGCAGGCTGCCTTCATGTTCTATCGATAATGCAAAAGACTGACTCTGCTGTTGTTCGTGTGATCATTATAGTAAAAGAGGTCCCATTAATATCAATTGATGTTAACATGAGTTTAGGAGACCCACCACTTTTCCCCTCAACAGCTTTCTTTTTTTCTTTATCCGTAAATGAACAAAGTAGAATTGTTTGTCATGATAGTGCATTATTTGTATTCTTTAAGTGAACCTATTTTAAAACTACTCGTATCAAGGCACTACCGAGCCATTATCGTCTAATGATAATTTGAATTAACAATGAACATTAGCAATCACATTTTCACTCGGTAACATCCCATGAGGTCAGCCCCACATACAACAGTTCCCTCAATCTTCTCATTAAATCACATTACTAACTGACCCTGCTAATAGGCGTACTGCTGATGAATCTAATGCATAGAAATGAGCCCGTCTTGTAGACCCATTGCTTAGGCTAACGATGACTAATGTGCTCATGGGCTGCTAATAGGGGAACCATCTGAGCTTACAGGTAGGGGAATTACAACTGCTGCTGTTGGGATGCAGTGCAATGATATGTTGAGTCAGGCTTTACATGATGCACTTTCTTTTGAAGAGCAAATTGCCCCTAACCTCCCTCTTGACCTTTTCTAGTGGGGCATGGGACAGTGATAAGGTAGGACTTGAAAATATATGTATAATAAGACTTGAACTGCCCCTGACTGTAGTGCAGCTTGTGAGGAATAACACAATTCTGAGCTTACTTGGTTTCAATAACTCACATTTTTATCTGATCACCTGATTTCAGAGGTGCGAACAGAGAAATGTTCATAGTCTTATCTGTGAAAATTGCACTGAGATAAATAAAAACCACAAAAATATTTTCCTTACGTCACTGAAGCAGAGCCCCAGTATTGTATGACTAGTTTCGAACTTGCATCATAACAGAATAATGTTGTGCATAAATGTTAATTATCACAGTTTAAACACTCTTCAGTGTAATATATATTGCGGTTTAAGTTGTATTTGGAAAGCAAAATGTTCAGGTCAGTTCTGAAATGTCTTGGCCCATTATACAGTTATGGCCATTGCTGCTGCAGCTGAGCCTTTGTTCCCTTACGTCAGGCAGAGGGCAGTAGAGATCTTGGGCATGGAGTAAACCTGGCCAGGACGTTGTTAACTGTAGATTATTTTGTGCATCAGGGTTGTTTACACTGCCTACAAAAAAATCCATACTGATTAAAAGAAATGGTGCACACTGTCTCATTTATGCAAGCACATCAATGAGCAATATGACATTTTGTCAACTATGCCAATATATTTCAGTATGCTTGCAGACTCTGTCAGCGAAACCTTTTCACACACACACACACACACACACACACACACACACACACACACACACACACAGCTGCACCATTCATAACAGTAGGATGAAGCAGAGTCTAATATTCCCTCTTCCTCTGCTTTGATCCTAAATGTCAGCAACAACAATGACAGCTTGCCCGTGATTTACATTGGTGCCCTTTTAAAAAGCCTTGCTGGAGTGATGAAGCTGGCTGTCAGTACAGGCAATTCAAGCCCCCACAAAGGCATCAGCTCTGCTGGTGGCGTGGCCAGCTCAGGCTCAAGGCAGCCACTATGAAGTGTGCTGTGTGTGCACTGAATATAGTATTTCCATTCAACGGCTACGGATGGCGCACTGGGGATGAAGTAGGCACATTTGTTCTTGCTCACACAGTAAGCTGGGTGGGGTAGGATTTTTAGTACATGTGTGTGCATACTCTTATGTGCATACTCTTATGTTTCACAGTCCCCCCTCCTCCTCTGCTTTTTTTCTCATTGTTGCCCAACAGGAGGGTGGGGCTGTGTTAAATGACCAGAAACCCAGGAGAGCACTGGGATTCAGCTGTTCAGGGATGCTGATAGTTAGAGCTGCATCGAGCAAAAGAGAATGGGTGTGATGTGTTCGCAGCCCATCCGTTAACCTGTCTGTTGACTTGAACTGACTGTTTTGCTGCCAGATAGTTTAATTTCATTTCTGCTCCTTTATTTACCAGAGATTGTATGGTGCTACCAGTATGTGCTTGGAATAAGTGGTCTCTTACATAGATAATGTGTAGAAAAGTAAAAGAATTGTATGCCATTCGACACCCACTCTGAGCCCCACTGTATGGCCATGCTCGAGAACAGGACGCCCGTCTCTGCCCTTCCATGTCGTGTTCCATGACTAATGCGCTCAAAATACGTGGCAATGCAGGTGACCAGAGAGAAGAAGAAAATCTGCTCTCTCCAGCTTTCAATATGATAGAAGCTCCTATGTAATGTACAGAGGTTTGTTCCACTCCTACCACCCTGTCCTTTCTTTCAACCAACCATTAACAGTGTTTTTTTTCCCGATCTGCTCTGCTACAATCATACTCGCCTGTATTTGCTGTGTTAAGTTACTGCTAATGCAAACCGAATATTTCCTGCTGCTTGCTTCACATTAAAAGCTTTCTATGGGTGAACCACAAAAGGGCTTTTACTGTAAAGCAGTAAATGCAGTGGGATTGGCGCCATCTGCTTTTTCATAAAAATTGGCCTACACAGCAGTAACATTAGTGCTTTTTGTCAGTGGATTAGATTAAATATCTTGATGAATAGTAACAGAATAAATAGCCGCAGTGAGCTAGTTAGATAAAGAGGTGTAGGCCACGTGTGTGTGCAGTTTGTGTGAACCGGCAAAGCTCCACCACACCATTAGGGTGAGCGACGCCTTTCACCATGCCACTAGGTCCCTAATCTTCAGTGGGATAGATAACTTCTTTTGACTGTGGGTGAGAAACAGGAAAGGTTGTGGTGGAGATGAAAAACGAAGTGGGTTGCCACTCTGGTAGCTCTTTGTTCAAGCAACTGATTCCAACTCCCACTCATCTGAACAGATACGAGTCATTAGTGCCACACATACTGCAAAAGCTACAGTCGAGGGTAAGGCTCAAGGCTTTCGACCATCAGTTAACTGTCATCTTGGGCTGTTAGAACCCTAAGAGGTTGTGAGGTCTCGATTGTTTTTGACTTCAGAGACTTAATTAGTTAAGTTGTTGTTCTCTCACTGTTTTTGAATGTTGTGACACATTACACAAATAGCAAATACTGTTACAAAGCTTTCTTTAATGTGTGACCTTATTCAATGTGACAATCATGTTTTTAACCAGTGCCTGTATTCCCTTTTCAGGACATACAAGAGTGGCTCGGGGGTCAACAACAGAAGAACAGAGCTGTTTCTAAAGGAGCATGAGCACCTGAGAAAGTAAGTTCCCATTGCTTTTTTTTCTTTGCTCCATTTGAAACAGTGGAAGTAATAAAGAATCTATCTTTTTTATTCACTTAGAGCATAGTTTATAAGGATATTTATTAGTTAGATTTTGTATCTGTTCCTGAAGATCAAAGTAGAATATAGCTGTACAGGGTTTCCTGGTGAACAAAAAGCCTCCACTTCCCAGAAATCAAAGATGGGGTAGCTCATCTTGATGGTGCAGCCCAGCCATTTGGAATACCACTGAAAATCATAGCTGTTGTTATTGACACTTTATCTCTTTATACTTTTACTCTCTAGCAGATGGGAAGCCACTTTTTCCCTGATGTCACATTCATTTAATCTGGAGTTTGTTTTTTAAGTCAGGATAGAGAAAATTAAGATTTGAGTGCTTTTCTGGCTAATAGAGACAAAAAACGTGTGCTTTAATTAATGTCCTGTCGAAGAAAATATAGGCAGACAGGTTCAGATTTACTCTTAGGGGGATTTACTTTATTGTCTTGCCCCTTGATACAGAGTAAGCCAGTCAAAAACATTTTCTACTCTATTGCATGACATAGCATTTTAAAGTAGACCTATTATGCTTTTGTAATGTATAAACATAACATACACATAGTATAAACACAAAATACACATATGAATCTGAAAAAGAGTACAATAGGTCCCCTTTAAGTCTGTAAAATTGTGTTACTTTTCATACTGACACAGTAGGTCAAACCATGATCTGCCAGCAACCTCATTAGTGTCCTACTATCATTTGGCTGACTCTCCAGCGCTGCAGAACTGCATGAGGTAGCAAAGTTTGTGAAGTCTGTATGTGCGTACTTGTGTGTCAGGAGTGTGAGAGGCACCCTCCCTGCGTGGAAAGTAAAATTGGATGTCAGCAGGACAGACACATGCACACACTCAACAAAACACAAATAAAACACAGAAGATGTTTTAGCACCCAGAGTTAAGGATGCAATCTGGTAATTTGAATATGGCAAATACAAAGCAGTCTGATTGATTCTCTCTGTGGCTAAATGTTTTTCCTCTTGTAGCCTCTCAATCTCAATGCCTCAATTCTTCCCCATCAAAGACCTCTTAATTCAATTCAAAACAGACTTTACCTGCTCTGACGTGGCATGGCTAATGTTTATTTCTCAATGTGACGGGGGTGAACTCAACAACATAAACCCCTTTGAAATACAATGTAGCAATAAGACAGGGCGAAGAAATACTGATCCGCATTTAAATTACCTCCCCAGTCTTTCACCTTGTACAATTTGGATGACTGTAGTAAAAACATGCACAGAGTTATTCAGGTAATTTATCTGGCTTTATTAGATAATCAAATTAAGCATGACAAGGCGTGGATAATTTCACAGTAGATCCACTTTCCTAAATGGCCTTGTACATAATTATACAGTATTTCATGTGCGAGGGAATAAACACACATTTGTGTTAATTTGTATGTGTGAGTGCGTTTTTATTTGTCTTCAAAAGTGTAATTACATCTATTGTTTTGCACATTGATGGTTTTTTAGGGTCCTTGTATGCTGGTTTTTATTTTTTGGCTGGAATTTTGTTCTTAAATGATTAAAATTGCATCAATATTTTCAGATGAATCAAGTGTGACTTCAAAAAAGTGTTAAATGCCGCTTTTATAGCTCACATACGTCTCAGTCCCTACAGCTAGATAACAGCTGCCATGCACTGTGGCAGTAACATAACAGGGGATCTGTAGCGTATGGTGATAAAAATGTGGCCGTATAGAAATTGGTGCTTTATGTTGTTGTCCATTGCTGATGGGTGAGTACAATGAGTACAATGTCATGTTGGAGTTAAACCAAAAAGGAATTTGGTCGCCATATAGTTTCAACTCATTGTTCCTTTAAGGATTGCTGGTCAGTCATTGCTCGACAAAACTTGCAATAGCATAACAGTTACCAGCCTCATGAGACCATCCGGATCCTGTGAGCTCCATTGTATTTTACTCGTCGATCAGTCTGGTAACGTGCGACTGAGAGAGTTTGGAACTGTTTGCCAAGCAAACGTCAAATCAGGGTTGGCTTTGAGGTTGGTTTAAGTGTGACTTAGCAAATGCAAATGCAAGCTGATCTAGACACAGGTAGCCCTAATTTTGTAAGCCGCTCGCTAAAGCTTTTTTCTCTTGGATCCTTCTGTTGGAATGTGGACCGACTAAAACTGTGCCTTTTTATATTAGCGTTACACAAATGGCACATGTCCTTTATGACATTTAGTTTACGTTCTGAGCTTTGCCTCAGCACTCTGTTAGTACGTCATACTTTTCGTTGATCAGATTTGTTGATTTGCGATTGTTTATCCAATCAGCAAACAGTATTTTCGCCCCTTCCCAAAAGATCTCCAAACGAGACTTCCCAGATGGATATGCAGAGCAAATGAAAATCATGCGATGGCAGAGTCAGGTTATACAGTTACACCTCCAACTCCACAAGTCTATCACTGTGTTGGTGCAGTCTTTACCGAAATGCACCAATTATATTGTTTTATCAATACAAATTTTACAGTAAATTTGAGAAAAATTGGTCGCATACTGGTCACACCAGTACTCATTGACAGATACCCGGAGTTAAGGTCCGGGACTCAGAAGAAAGAGCTTTCCTGGAGAGTGATGTAGCTGCAGGAATGCTACCACTAATAGACTGCTCAAGTGAATTTATTAATGAAGTTTAATTGCAGGAGCATTCTTTCAGTTACTCCACAGGGGACTTCAAGAGTCACATGAATACTTCAACATTGTGTCAGGTTGCATTGTGATACTTACTATGACACTGCAAGGAAAAACCCAAGTGAATGCCTGAATGGATTCATGTGCTGAAGCAGAGACAGAGAGAGTCACTCTTCCTGTTCTGTCACTGAGGGAGTGTCACTGAAAAATCAGTCATATGGTTACATGTATCTGCTGTGTACTTTGAGTTCTGGCTTGAAGATGAGACCTTGTCTGTCGTCATGTATTCAAACTGGGCTCCAAACAGC
This sequence comes from Echiichthys vipera, assembly GCF_963691815.1. Taxonomy (NCBI): domain Eukaryota; kingdom Metazoa; phylum Chordata; class Actinopteri; order Perciformes; family Trachinidae; genus Echiichthys; species Echiichthys vipera. The sequence continues at coordinate 15,165,912 of NC_139830.1, read as the reverse complement.
CAAACTGAATAATGATGATGAAATAATCTTGAAGTGAATTAATGAAATGGGAACAGGGGTGGCGCATTGTGTTGAATTTCCTCTGGTGGCTTCCTTCAGCCATCTGTGTTCCCAGCAGCAGTCAATTTGGAAATTGATCGGGATCTAGAGAATTAAATAAACGTATTAAACCAAAACCCATGTTATAGGGCTTCCCACGACCATTGATAGAGATGGGACAGGAAGGAGGAGTTTGGAGATGAGGATCGAGTTACGCTTGATTGATCCTATTAGAGCCATAAAACAGGAAAAAGGCCCTTAAGAGAAAAGGACTAAAATGTGTTAGTGGCCAGAGAAATGGTCCGAAGTCTCACTGAAGGCAGAGCATGGATATTCGATAAATATGAGAGATCTGAGTGAAAGTGCTCTTTATCTTTGTCATGCTCCCTGGCAGTCTGGGATGCTCTCTTTTCATAATAGACAATTTCCTGAATGATGTGTCACCGATGTGAACTTAAGTGATCTGTATGTATCTAGAGCCAGGGTTCCCAAACCTTTTCATCTAGAGACCCAAAAGAGAAACTTGGTGTTTCCCTGGGACCCGAATTTACAAAAATACCATACATCATAAATTCATGCAATTGAGAGTAATAGAATCACGGAAGTCACACTCAACATCACCTCAACCGGACAGCGTAAACATGTTTTTCAGGTCAAGGTATAAGAGAGAGAAAGGGAACCAGTGAAGCAGAAAAGAACACTCTTCTATTTTAATTAGGAAAATGAATTCATATGTTATCATTGTTGCAATTTACTCTGCTGATTGGCGACCCACCAAAAATCGTTTTGTGGTAACTTTTAAACCCTTTTTTTTAAAGATGTTTTATACTTTAATGATCACGCTGTGAATTGTCTTTCGAAGTGATTCTGCAGCGCAGCTTGTGATAAAATCCTGCTTTGTGCCCTTGGCTTTTTACCTGAGGCAAGTGAGCCAACATGTGGATTCAAATGTTAGGTCTCTACAGTTGGTTTAGGGCAGATGATGAAGTGTATGATCAATATAAATTTGCACAAATATGCGTGCATGCGTGCATGCGTGCGTGTGTATGTATGTGTTTTCAGCCAAGACTAATCACTTTCGGAAGGAAAAAAGAAAACAACTCCATCTCAGTTAATCTACAAATGCCTGCGGTGTGCGGAGTGCTTGCCAGCCTGCATTAATTCTCAACGAAACCTAATAGGACAGAGGAAACCAGATCCATTTTTAAGATAACTTCCTCTATAGCTGGTAGTGATGAACCTTGTATAATTCCTCATACAAGTTCCTCGCAGTTAGACCTGCCTGTACATTATGTTCAAAAAGCTGTCATTGCAGGAGCCGATGCGAAATAACGACGTTTTCAGACAGCGAGTGGCTGCCGCCCAGGTCTGAAGCAGCAGAAAAGACAGGGAGGGTGGCTGCTGCTCTTGTAAACGCACACAGATATTTGGCGCTGCATTCAGAGTTTTACGATGGTTCAACTTTTTCTACTTGCCGCTGTAGCTCGCTGTGTGACCATGGCAACAACAGAAACTACAATGTGATGAGATAATACTGGATTGATAGTAGCAGCCTGTGATATACAGGTTAATAGGATCTGAGGTGTGCCCTGGTGCTGTCCATTCAAAAGACAGAACGTCGATTTCACCCCAAAAAAACAATTTTTTCAATTGCTTTTAATAGTAATTGCAAACCTTAACTTGCTGTTTAGTTATTGGAGCTACTGCAAGTACTGTTGATGTTTCTGCTGTCATCAGTGAGCGTGCCTTATCTCTGTCTTGTTCTCCACCCTAATCTGTTTTTCCATCTCCCTGTGCCATAAAGGTTAGTGTTCATGAATAAACTAGAAGGAGGGAGGAGCGGGTCCATTAAAAGTTCATGTAGGAAATGCTCTAATGGTAGTGGTCACTCTGATAAGGACTTCCTGTCAAATAGAGGATTGGACAACAGCAATGGTGTCGGTGTGAAGCAAGGCAAACTTACACACAGTGACACGCTTGAATTTGATGGAGTGCCTTTGCTGTGGGGGTGCTTGCACCGTGGGACTTGTCCGTCTAGACTTTCTATGCTGTAATGCAGCATCTAAAAGTCCTAAAAACCTTAAGGTGTGTACAAATTATACTCACCTTTGGAAACGATGGGCTTTTAGCTTGGTGTTAAGTTCCTCTTTAAACAAACAAACAAACGAACAACAAAACATATGTGTGTGTATATGTATTTATGTATGTATGTGTGTATATATAATAATATGATAATAATAATAATTTTATATATATATATATATATATATATATATATATTATGGCATGTCATTCAAGAAATGAATATATATTGAATGAACCTTGAATATATGCCTTGATGACGTCAGTCAAGTTTCATTCAATATATTCAGACTTTCATTCAATATATGTAAAGTAAAGTTTACCAAACAGGACACTAAATACTAGTATCTTTTGAATACTTGCAATCAGAATATAGTGTTTCAGTTCAGTAGCTATGATTAAACCAGGACAGTCTATTGCCCATCCAAATGATTGAAATGATCAGCTGGAACATATTTATGGGAAAAATAATAACAACCCTAACCCCTCACATTGATCAAGGTCTTGGTTGTACCAAAATGTCATATTGTAAAAACAGTGTTCTTTGAAACTATATTATTAAGTGTAGTGCATAGTGAAGCGATGCTGGGGATGAAAAAGACACAATTAGCAAAAATCTAGAAGTGTAGGTATGTTTGCAGGTGCATTCAACATTTTAAACAAACTGTACCCTCCACAGCCGCCCTCTGTTTTCTCTCTGAGCAGCAAACTGTTGTAGATCCCCACAGCTATTCCACTGCTGTCAACTCACAATAGGGACTTTAAACAGCAACGGTTGAAGGGACGGCTACGGCCTTCGAAAAATATTCCAGTGGGTTCTTGAAGTTGTAGCCCAACTGTCTACTACAGCAGAATGACAGTAGCGTCTACAACGGCAAACTGTTCTGGAAGGCCGTAGCTGTCCCTTCAACTGTCGCTGCTTAAAGTCCCTAACGTGCAGGGATCAGAACCTACCAGCTGAACTGTTGACAGCAAAAATGGAGGAATAGTTAGTAGCTCTAGTTCCACACATAGCTATTTGATCCAACAGACAAATATTAATATTACCTAAATAATATATTCATGGAAGTTTTAAGATTTTTTTCCTGCTAAGTTTAATTGTGTGCTTACATTGACACACAAAAGGCTGGTTATATAACCCTGTGTCTGCCTTTCGTTTTTCAAAATGTTTTGTGTCCAAATCAGGAAAAAAATAATGCCAGTTCACTAGTTATTACAGATTTGCAGAGTTCTATAATCATTGGCCAAGGTGGGTAAATGGCAGTAAATGGCTGTAAACATCATCTCTGTGAATCTCACATTTTGTAAGGCCTGATTAGCTCCGAGCTTTGATTTGTGACCACTTTCCTCTTTGCTGATGCAGTATGCTTTCTGCAACTGTTGCCAATATTTGCTGGACTGTTTCCACAGCAAAGTAATTAATGTTTCAGTTGACCTGGCTGATTGTATTAGTTGCCTCATATTGGTCTAAAAGCCAACCTGGCAGAGTATTACTCTCAGAAGGTTGAAGCAAAGCATTTCCTTTCAGAATACCATTGAGATTATCTATTAATCTAGTCATTGAGTGGCATTTGAAGAACCTTTTTTAGGTTTTTGCAATTCTGAATGCAAATTATGTGTGTGCGTCTGTGCTTCTGTGTGTGTTTGTGTGTGTCGGTGGCAAGAGAGGGCAAGGAAGCATGTGGGTGAGGGTGGGTTGTACATCACACCGGGAAAGGCAATTAGCTTGGAGCTAATGAGCGATATAATGACTGCAGCAACCAGGGGAAATGGAAGGAACCCACTCGCTGAAACCACAGAAGGCTACATATACATGAATGTGATGGCACAATCAACCCTCACCACTACAGCTGCGACTTGATGATGGAGGGAACAAAGCATAAATCTTTTGCCCCCATCTCATCTCTGCATATAAAAGCTCCATAAATCAAGGCTCACTTCAGCTCACAGCCGCCCTCTTTTTTGCTCTTCAGCTCATAATTTATAAGGTGAACACTGCCGGCAGTCAGATAGTTAAAGGTTTAGTTCTCTCCGTCAGTCGTTTGTCTGTCCTCCGTGATGTTTTTTCTTCCTTCATTTAAGACCGATGTCATGGGGCTGTCTGGCCTTCATCTAATCACATCTTACTTTAGTTGTATTTGTTTTTTGTTTCAGACATATAGCTTTTGTTAGGTCACTGCTACATCTCATGTGTTCAATATTCAGATAAGCACACTGGTGTTGTAAGATTTTTAAAATGACAGTTGATTTAACTGAATCATAGCAGTTGTTTCTGTCCTGTTTTTTTACTTGCAGTATTCTTTACTGCACCCACCTTCTCCCACAGTCCATTTGTGCAAAACATGCCTGCCAGCCTTCATTCTGAGTCACCTGCCAGTTACTGTCCCATTTCACAAAATAATTTGATTCCTGTAAAGGATTCCATTTCAGTGTGATAAGAGACGACAGATATATTACAATATACTGCCAAAAAGCAGTTTGGTGCTTGTGTGCGGAGCTATGATCCAAGAACAGAAGGTTTTCCAGCCCACACTGTGACTGTGTCGGTCCCTTGCCGTGTCCGGTCTTGTGGGCGACACTCTAGAGATGACAGCGATTAAACCCAACAATTAAACATTTACTGGTTGAGGTCAGTCCTGTTTGGCCCACCAGCAGAGAGAAGGACCCTAGCATTACAGGGCATTAGCACGACCAATCTCAAAGTAACTACACCATTAAATAAGCCCAGAAATGGTGAGAATGGTCTCTCTGTCTGCCTGAAAGATCAGTTGGTCAATACTTGACAACATAAGAGTGTTAGGCAAGGTCGACGTGTGCTGCCCAGAATTAAACTTAGTTAGAATCCCTTGATGGTATTGCTTGGTTTTGTAGCTATGGTGATATCATTTTTGGTCAACCTGAAAGAGCTTTGCCAAACTCTTGCTTTTCTTTTGAGGTTAGGTCTTCCTTAAATTCATCATTTTGATAAACTGGATCTTTGAAACTCTGTGAGGGTTGCTTGGCATCTGTTCGATGGAGAAAAAAAAACAACTCAGCTCAGCAAACATGCTTGCCAATACTGCATGTGCACATGCAGAGCCCCACAGTTTGTTTCCCCATTATTTAAAAAAACAAACAGCTGCAGGGCAGAGAGCGGCCACTCTGTTGAATGTAAGGAGACCTACCCACTCATCCATCTTTCTGTCAGTTTGCCGCGTGATAAAATTTATAACAATGCCTGCTTTCGCATTCAACTCTCACATTAAATGATGTGATAAAAAGCACTATGTCTCTCAAGGCCAAAGTAAAAAGAAGTTGATTGGAATAATATGAATGTTGCCTACACTTAACAGATCTACAGGGTTTACGATTATTTTAAAGTCTAATTCCAGCGCAAACTCATCCCATGGTCTTTTGTCTTCACTTACATACATCAAGTAAGCCATTGAGACAGTTTTTTCATGTATGAACTATTAACAGAGAAATCATAGAGAGTTGCTAACAGCCGGACGTAGCTAACACGGATTAGCTCGAGGCATCACAGTGAACGGATTCGAACAGCTTTTTCTAACCACTTATACTTCTCAAAATAACACCAAAGCACTGCATGCAAAGAGTCCTTACACATAATACTAAGCACCAACAACGTAGTTGGCGTACCAGAAGTTTATTAATTGTTTTGAAAGACTTACCTCCTGGCCCCCGTACCAGCTCCTCTTGTAGTAAAGTATATTCAAGTCGATTACCAATCGTAAGTAATCCAAAAGTAAGGAGTCCACTGGTGCTTTGTTTTATGTGTAGGGACTCTTATTATGCTACTGCAGAGGTTTGGTGTTATTTTGAGCAGTATTAGTGGTTAAAAAAACAGTTTTAATGACTTCACCATAATGCCCCGAGCTAATCAGTGTTAGCCACGTCCGACTGTTAGCAACTCTCGAAAAAAACTATCTTATTTGATGTATGCATGTGCCGAAAAAGACCATGGGATGCTTTTGCGCTGGAATTACACACTTAAAGTCAGACCAGAGTTCATTGTCTTCAACATTAAATATAGGTCTTTTTCACTGAAGACATTGTTGCAGCATGTGTAAATGATGGAATTGATAATTTCTGAATTCTATTTTACGGCTTCAGTTTCAGGGTCCCGGTTTTGTCCATGCCAGTAAGATAGTTCCCCTACGGTGTGAGATATTAACATCCTCACAAGCTGACATGAAATTATGTGTGAGCACGAGCACTGGGATTAAGCACCAAACCAGTACGTTGGGTTTATTCGTGAGATTGAACACAATAAGCCCCGAGATGGTCAAGTAAAGGTATCAAGAGACGATTTAGGTAAAGGTTGGAGATGGTTGGAGATTGCTGAGAGATTTTGTGTGAATCAAGGCGAGATATGAATCTTTGAGAGAGCTACCCTCTCTTCCTGGAACTTTGGTTGGATACTTAAGGATGCTAAGAGCTTAACAGAAACTGCATACGGAGCTGGAGAATGAGGATGTGGAGGAGTTGTTGAATGGATGTTTACTATGAAATACAATCCCTGCAGTTTTTGTTTGTTTGGTTTACTTTAGTTCTCTGAAACATCATCCAAATTGATTCCAATTAGGGAATAAACCACTGAGAGCATCTTTGTTTATGAGCAACTAGAGGCAACAAAACTGGTGTTGCAGCATAAGAGGTTTGTGCGTGTGCCCTCCAATATTATCTGTACGACAAAAACAAGCATCTCACAACCCTCTCTGGGTCTACTCAGTTCAGACTCCCTGTCGTTGTGGGAATCATCCGTGAGGAGAGAATGAACTAAACTCATTACCTAGTCACGCTATTTTGTTATTTATTTTAGCAATTTTACTTGAAATTTAAATTGCCAAATGATTTGTCCTTGTATTTAAAATTGGATTGGGGGATTACATAATATATATCTATTTGAGTGTTTTGTGTGTCAAAGTGTGTCCTCATTGACTTACATGAGTCATTCTGATGAAAGCTAAAAGACTCTGACTTAAAGGCTGTGACCAAAAAGTACTTCTGTCATCTGGGACTGCTTTTTAAATGATCCACGCAAAATTTTAACAAATAAGCCTTTCTGTCACTTAGCACAATCAAATGCCATGCAACAAGTAACACACACACACACACACACACACACACACACACACACACACACACACACACACACACACACACACACACACACACACACACACACACACACACACACACACACACACACACACACACACATTCAAATTACATAAAGCTGTGTTCTGCCAGACTGGTCAGATAGTCACTACGTGGGAGTTAAAGAGATTGATCCAGAGAGAAGAAAAGGAAATCCAAGTCCCAAACAAACAACAAATTAAATTCAGTTCATTGTCCAGCTCAGTGTCACCAAGTAACGTGATCACATTTCTGTATTGATCACTGACAAACTGAAACAGATGACTGCCCCCACATAATTCATTTATAACCATTACATGTCTTCTTACACTGCCACATGCCAATAACTAACCCATCTTTATCTTTTTCTTCCCCCTCCCCTCTCCTACTTTTTGTCTATAGTTCAGATCGACTGATGGATGATACAATAAGGTAAGACCTGATTTCTGACCTCTGCATGTGGGAAGACTTATATTTGCATAAGATGTGACAGCTCCCATCCCCCATTCTCCGTTGTCGTATCTACCTGCTGAAGGTCTAAAAAGGTCCTGTTGTTCCTAACAACTGTAAAAACATAATCACTGTTTATTTTGCCTCATCCTTTAGTAGCCACTTTATGGCAGAAATGGTTACCCTGAGTGAAGAAATGAATTGATTTAACAGAAATTAGTCTTTAGCCCCATTTCAGAACTGTTAATATAATAAAATAAACCTCAAACTATACTCTTTGCCTTCGTACGACCATAAATATTTTAAATTCACTTCCCAGAAATCATGTTTTTGTTTGTATGGCAAAGGTGTTACTGTGGATGGTACCCATGAGGCTCCGCAGCCATTGTTATAGAAAATACTAACTATCCAGCTTGAGTTTCCAATCATGGCTGTTCATTCAAACGTTTTCATTGTTGCATTTAGGACAAAACACTTTACCGTAGATGCTGAATTGATCTAAAATAAATCCAGAATCTGAAAGTGAATCAATTTACTGGTGAATTAATTCACACACTTTTACAATAACCAGCCTTCAAATTAAACCTGACATTAACACTGCAGGAAACCGTGTTGCTCAGTTAATGGCTGTTTCTTACTGTAGTGCTCTTTAGGAGTTATAGCTGACTTCTAAGTTTTAAGTGCACTAATTTGGAACACTTTTACTGCAGTTGCTCGCTGTTTGTGCTGATTATTCAACTGCGGGAGTTTCATGCACATTAAAGCCTTGGAAGTGCGCCAACTGCTGGTCACATTAAATAGTGTGTGTTTGTGTGCATTAAATGAATGGGACTGTCACATGCCCAGAACAAGTCCTTCCACTTCACTGACCATCCATCTCTCACTAGTCCCTGCTTCTTTCCCTCCCTGCAGACCTTCACTAATGTGTTGATTGGGATTTACCCGTCCATCTTCCAGATGTTTTTTTTTTTTATCTTCCTCCCTTGGTCCTTTCCGACCAATTGCCTTATTCTGTTTGTCGTCCTTGCATCTCGTACAAACAGCGGTTATTGATGGATTTTGTCCCTGAAATTGTTGATGATGCCGTGTGATATTTCTCCCCCCATTTGTTTCTTTACTTTAATTGCTGATCTTTCTTAACAATAGCATTATTTTGTACGGACCTTGTCTAAGTTTTTGTCCACATGAAAGAACAACAACAAAAAAACCTATAGACCGAATCACCATAACCCACCATTTGTTTCTTTCCTTTAATTGCTGATCTTTCTTAACAATAGCATTATTTTGTACGGACCTTGTCTAAGTTTTTGTCCACATGAAAGAACAACAACAAAAAAACCTATAGACCGAATCACCGTAACGTCACGCAAATAACAAATCACTCTTGGGTAGACAACTGGCAGTTGATGTAAATTGTGGAGATATGTGAAATCTGTAAACTTGTTCATTTCTGATTTTTAGCCGAACTGTAACAACATTAAGGCGTTGTCAACGGTGCAGAGCAAATGCTTTTCGACACAATTGGATAGACCAACAACCAATCACAGAAAAGAAACAGCTGTGCTTGCTTAGTAGGGTTGCAAAGGAGCGAAAAAGTTTCCACTAAATATTTGGAAACTTTTCAGAATTTTTCCAAGTTAAGCTTGGGAAGTTTGGGATTATAATCTTTTGTGCAAAAGAGTTGGAAACTTTCCATAGGAATTAACAGGAATAAACTGGACATTCTGGGCTAAATTTTAATAACTGTATTCTGTTGCATACTTGACTGTGACGTTGTCAGTCATCGTCTTAAACCTGCCCCACAAGAGATAAACATTAGTGATTGGTCTGTCAATCTCAAGCTGCAGGAAATCTGTTGCTATGAGAAAGAGGCCATCCACCAGATCAAGTGAAACATGAGTTTGGCAGATGTGCTGATTGTGTATGACAGTTTGACCAGGTACTGTACTTTTCAAGTTGTCATTTCTAGATTATGATTGACATTAGACTACAGATTTAGTCACATCTGAAATCATATCTAAATGATAAATACACTGATCTAATCCAATCCATGCATCTCTCTTAATGCATTTTGAATGTTGCATCTGTTTAAATGTTTCCTTTGGAATTGCTTCCTGTTCTTGAGTTGTTAGATGAAAATAAAAAGCACCCATTGAGCTTTTCCGGTTACAATTAATGTTAGTAGTGTATCCTCTTCCTGAGATAACATTTTTGACAACTTGGATCCTAATTTCCATATCCCTGCTGTGCACGTAAGACCAAACAACAACCTTGAAAACAGATGCTGAGGGTTTCTTTTATACAGAAGTTAGAGGTTATATTTTAATGGGCCCCGGTTTTCGAATAGAGGGTGCCATATGTTGTACAGATTGTAAAACCCTCCGCGGCAGATTTATGGATTTGTGATTTGTTATTTAAATATTAAAATTGACTTCTACTTCAACGACAGGTTAATCGACAACTTGAGACCACACCTCCGGAGCAAAGAACAGCGATTACTGACTGATCGCTGTCAGTGTGTGTTTGTGTGAAGAGATCTCTATCGGCTCTGATTCTCATGAGCTGGTTAACATTGAAATAAAGGCTTGTCGAGGCTGCTGGAGTCAGCATAGTGTTTCTTCCTGACCGAGGAGAACATGATCCCCAAAACGCTGCTCCAGGCCAAGACTGCGGACTGTTAGGAGATGCCGTGACCTCATACACGCACGCACGCACACCACACACACACACACACACACACACACACACACACACACACACACACACACACACACACACACACACACACACACACACACACACACACACACACACACACACACACACACACACACACACACACACTTATTCTCTCTAGGCCTGCTGCTCATCAGATTTGCCAGCCAAGAGTAAACAACTGTGGGGATTTCATTTACTTTGTTTTGACCTGCCTCCTACGGGGCTCTGTCACTCGGGGATGGGAGGTGTTTGTCCCCTGCGGCCAGTGCCCACTGGTTGTCACCCTGTTGTTCAAGAGTTACATAATGCTGATGCTGTACCACCTGTCTTTTGAGCATATTAACATTTTACTTAAGTCAGTATTTTTACTTTGTCAGGTGGTTTTGGGGAGCTGATTTCCTTTACTTAGATTCTCCCACCATGTGAAGGGCTCAGTAGCTGCCATTGATTATTGTGTGTAACAGATGCCTCAGAGGGCAAGGATAGAGCCTGAAACTTTCCCTGCCAAGTGCCCACTTGCACTTTCCTGTTCTGAAAGTTGCCGAGCAAGCGCAAGAGAGCTACGATATCACAGCAATTCTATACCTTCCTTCTTAAAGCCAAGGCGGCTCACACACAAACTGTAGAGAACGTGACAGTATGAGTTATGTTACACCCCAGAATCGTCCCTACCTTGTAGCATGGATGTGCCTACAGACGTGTCATCTTTTAAATATAAGTTCATATTCATTGCACAGGAGAATGTCAACATTTTCAAACTATGTTTCCCATCCTGTTGTATTTGCAGGAATGTTCACTAGATAGTAATAGATAAGAACACTTCAACCTTTTCAGCAGGAACATCTGATTGAATACTTAATTTGGATTCATTGGATTGACAGTTGTAGACTTTCTGGAGTGAGATGCGATTATTAACATTGGTTAAAAATGTAGTTTTTTAAAGTTTACAAGTTTAAATAAAAAAATCACTAGGTGTTTCTTTTCCATTTTCCAAGTGCCACAAATTGCAGTTTACCCAGTGGCCACAAGGGGCAGGCTTCATAATAGTGCAATTTCTCATTGATCCTCATGTTAAACAGGCCGTTTTCACAACACAATTAAACCTATTTAAGGCCTGGTACTGGTTATTGGAAGTTAAAGTTCATGAATAATTAGGGACGCGGCCTCTTGAATGACAGCTAGCTGCTGGCCATCACTTGCCTCGGAGGCTAGTTGTCAGGATTAGCACGCTAACTCTGTCATCTTGACCTGGACCGTGGCCATTCATGTGGTGGTGTTACCATAAGTGACAGGAATGGCTTGCTCTTTGATCAAATGTACCAACAGATGGTTTAGTAACATAGTATGTTAGCTCTGTTATGCTAATTTAATAGCCAAACTTGCACCATGACTTTCAATACAGCTTACAATCAATGGCACATTCGTGCCATGAGGGTCTGTGTTTTACCGTCTATGGGCATGGTGACTGACCTCCCGTGTCAGTCTCTAAAAAATCCTGTTCCCGTTACAAAATTCAAAAAATGACTCCCGTTCCCTCCTGTCTTGGAAAAAAATGATGACTCACAATCCCTTTAATCTAGTAACGTGTTCTGTTAGCCTAGCTCCCGGGGGGTAGTGCTAATGTTGCTAATCCAGTGTATGTCAGCCAGATGGACGTGTCTCCCTCCCTCCGACGTCACATCAATACCCTTTTTTGGTTAGAGGAAATGAGGCGGAGTCAAAGTCTGGCAAGATGGCGGCTCCCAGAGGAGAGTACGATTGGAAGTTGCGAGAACAGACCTCGACAGAAAGGCTCCTTCAGTTTTCTTATGCAGTCTATGCTTGAAAAACATCATGTAGTTTTTGCCTAACAAAATTCTTCTTCCTTGCACCAAAAGGTTGAAACATTGATATGGTGCAGTCAGTAGACTTTAGATGACAGTTATTTTCACTGGTTGTGCTGTCCTCCTTCAGTCTGTAGCTTTAAACTGGATGCTCATTTCTCAAAACTAAATTTCTCTCTCTTGTCTCTTTAGTATTGCCATGGCGACCAAGGAGAACATGACCTCCCAAAGGGGCTTTCTGAAATCCATACAGAGCAGGGTCAACACACTGGCCAGTATCCTTTATGCTGCATATGTGCATGGTTGTGAGTGGGAGAAACTAATGGAAGAAAGCACACAGTAGATTAGGAGCAGAAGGGTTCCTGGTATGAAATCACTACTGGACCTTCAGAAATCAATGCTCACATATTGCTTTTCTGTGACGGAAGGCCTGTCTTTGTTGTCAAGTGTTGTAGGGCTTTACCCAGTAGAGGTTCGATCATTCCCACAAATATATTATTTTCTTTAGAGGCCAAATAATGCCAGAAGGTCAAAGGGCTGCAGCAGGTTAAGAAGGGGATGTTCACCTATCCACATTGTTAGTTTATGTGAGCTTTACAATGCCAACATTAATTAAGTCTCCAGACCAGTTTTTGCATTAACTGTTTGATCAATGCTTTGTATCCAGTGTAAGATGTTTTTAGTCAGTTAGAAGTTCTTCTGTATTATGTATTTAGACCAATTAAAAGACAAATATAGATAAAACAGTTTTTCTTTAATTTTATTTTTTAAAAATGGAAAATTCAGGAATTTAAACAGTTTTGATGTTCCTTAACTTTTGACCCTCCTAGACCGTTTCCCAACCATCAACAATCTCATCCAGCGAATCAACCTGCGGAAGAGAAGGGACTCTCTCATCCTCGGCACAGTGATCGGCGTCTGCACCATTCTCCTCCTACTTTATGCTTTCCACTGAAAGCCGGACCTGGTGAAGTCTTTAAAGGATTGATCTGCTCTTTGTAACATGGGAACCCCAGGAGACTGAGCTCAGTGATCGGAGAAGGCTGGAGGCTGCTGAGCAGAAGGACATTCAGTTGGTCCAGTTGTTGGATGGGTACAGATTTGGCCCAACATGAACTACTGAACTTGTGTTTAGCAGTAGGACAAATGGAGGGCTGCCAATAAGTGAATGGAGACCAAAAGTACAGATATGACTAGATTTTAATTAATTATATTGATAACTCACTTGAAGAGAAACTGAGGAAGTGTGAAGAGAACATGTTATGCATAATTCTGTTTCACAGGTGGAAGGATTTTTAGTTGAATGGTCCTTTTTTTAATTGGTGAAGTGGGATGGATAGTTCTTTGTGGGCTGTAAAATGTGAATCAATAAATTATTCATATCAGTATGTGCAAAGAAGTGTGTGGCACTACTAGATATTGAACATTTTAAACATTTTATTTTTCAAAATATATGTGAACTCTACTGAAAAGTGTATTGGGCCTCATTTCTGAGCAAATTTAGATTTCTATATCTCAAAAAATGCTACAGAATTCCAAACAGCCTCTAAAATGTGATCATAGGCTGCCTTTCTTTTTGTTAAACACAGTAAACTGAATTAAGGGTTTGGACGCTTTGGTTAGACAAAATACAATTTAGACATGTCACATACCGTTTGGCTCTGGAAAAGGCTGATAAACATTTACTATTTTTCCATTTTATCAAGCAAACAATCAATTGACACACTAAAGGAAAGAGGGGGTATCAGCAGATTAATCAATAATTAAAATAATCATTAGTTTCAGTCTTACTTCCATACATATCAGCAGTTTCAATAACTTTTTCTCTCTGTTATTTATAAGGACGGTGAGACAAATGAAGTGCACATTATTAAGTCACTGATAAAATGTACATCAGTGATGATTTTTAAATCATAGTATGTTATAGGATTTGCAGAAATATAAGGTAAAGGGCATCTGCACTATTTTTGGGGGTTTCTTATAGTTTAGTCCCCTATTCAACAGGCTTCATCAGTTCTACAGACTGATGAGAGACGTCACATCATGGCAGAGTTATCAGATTCATGTAAAATAGGAATTGTGGATGAAATCTCTGAAAAAAGTGAAATGTCTTCAACACAAAACAAGCCAGTTTTGTTGCCTGTTTGTGCAAACAACTAGGTTTCCACAGTGGAACACACCGCTTTGATGATCGACTGTTGAAAGAGTAAACCATTCTGCACAATTTGTGTGCCTGGCAGAGCCCATGAACATCTTTTTGATTTCACTCCACCTGAAACGCAGAGTGACATGTACGTTTGAAGGTGGGAACTTAAGCATTCATCTGAGAAGGGGATTGCAGGCTGCCTTTGACTCATTAGATTAAAGTCTTACTTTGTGGGTGTAGGAATGTAAGAGCGAGACGGCCGTGTGAGAAACATCAATGTGTTTTTGTCTCACAGCTTTAGGCTCACTTCAACGGACTGAAGAGGATAAATTTGGTGTCTTGTCCTCATTCCCCCGTTTGATGCCTTTCTCACAAAGAGCCTGAAAGTAAAGAAAACAGTTGTCTAGCCAGACGAGCGTTGGCATCTTCCCCCTGCATACCTCACCTCTTTTAGGAGGGGAAACCCTGTGCTGGAGTCTAAATTTGGTTCAGACATGTGTTCAGGCTGTCGGTACGACTGCAGAGGTGCTGAAGCGTTGAGCTCCTGAATATTTCAGCCACTCAAACTGAACGCCACCCAAGCAGAACTAAGCGCCAGATCCTCTCACTTAGAAGGGGTCGCGCTACAATAACCTCTGACAAGCACAGTCCGTCTTTTCAGAGACAGAAGTTTGGTCGTCTGTGTAGTAACCAGACGGCTCCTTCAAGCACTGCAAACTTGTCTGATGACACAAGTTGCAGTTATCTTTGCAGACGTTTATTGATGGGTTAAAAGGCGTTTTGAGTATCAAGTATAGGATAGGCATATGTAGTTCTAACTTTAATTTTGGCAAATTAAAGAACAGACCATTTATATCTGGAAGCCAGAAAAAGTCCTTCAGTCAGGCAGAAGATAGATTACACGTTTTTTATTGTTTCAGCATCACATCAGGCAGCTACTCTGCCGAGAGCATAGATGCGGAGAGCTGGCTTTAAAAGTGCAAAACCTGTCATGAATTCTTCATTTCTCATTTTTCTTTTTTTCTTTCTCCAGTGCCATCTATAACCCACAGTTGTGGCGGCCAGGATAAATGGTGCTTCAGTGGCCTGCGCATCAGGACCTGCAGTATGTACAGGGTTTAGATCTAATAAAAGCAACAGCTGTACAATGTAGCACAATCCAATACAAAGGCGCCACAGACTGCGGCCTTAACAAAGAGTAGAATAAATCTCTCGGATTCTGTCTCAAAAGTTAACACATAAATACTAAATTCACAAATGTAGCTTTGTGCACTCACCATGCGTGTATGAGAGAAATCGTTGTGGTAACATGATTTTGATGTTTCTACCTCTTTCCTCTACCTCTTCCTCTACCTCTTTCAATTTGCATAATTGATAACATTCTCCATAAGCTTTTTCTTACTATCATGCATTCCTTCTTACCAGTGAGTGGCCTGACATTTTGTACACATGATCCCCAGAAGATGAAGTCTATGACTTCGGTGAGTCCCTGACAAAACCTCTAACTTGCTTCCTTTTTTAAATACAGTCTAACAGGTCTCAGCTGTCCTTTGTATTTGGTCCTAAATTGTAAATTATGGCATGCTGAAATGGTGAATATTGTAGCTGTAAAACATCAACATGTTGGCAATATCAAGCAGATGTTGGCATTTATTTTAAAGCACTGCAGTGCCTAAATACAGCCTCACAGTGTCAGAATATGGCTGTAAATTCTTCTTGTTAAGACTTCTAAACTAAAAAAACAAACATGTCCTAGTGTCCTTGGGCAAGACACTGAACCCAAATTGTGTAGCATGAATGTGTGTGTGAAAGGGTGAATGTGGCAAGTAGTGTTAAAGCACCTTGATTGGTCTGAAGACTAGAGAGGTGCTATATACAGTAAGTACAAGTCCATCTACCAAACAGTATCATCAGAAGACAAAAACTTGGACCATGCATGGTAACATTTATTCCAGACATGCAAAATGTACACCACAAAGATGAAAACTGGCACATACAGTATACTGGAAAGGAAATTGTAATATATCAAAAATGAAACAAAGGTTTGAACTGTTTTACTGACAGAGCAGAGCTTATAAACTAGACAGATGGCTCTTAAGCATCAATGTCAGCTATGGAAAATGCCATATTGGCCACAATGCAATGTGACGCTTTTAAAATTTGGTAGTTAACATGGAGGATCTTTGGATTTTGCTGCTGCTTTCAGATGTTTGGATAGAAAATGTGATTTTTATGTACAACTATGAATTGGTATGAATTGAGAAAAACCCATTTCACACAAAACATTGTGCATTTAACACTTGACAGATTGCAGTTGTTTAGCCTTACACATTGATGATGGTTGTGTTGTAGAGTCTCTCTGGCTGTATAGTCTGACACATTTCATCCCTCATATGTTGAAATTAGCTGGTGTTTTGCTTGTATTTGTGTTACATTTACTTGTAGTCCTCAAACAAACAAACATTTCGTCACTTTAAAGGGACTTTGTCCAAATTATTCCTGATTTAAATTGCACAAGATGAAAAAGAAACATTGACGCCCAAAGAAAAGCTGTGGATTTAAAGAATGCTACATGGTCTTGCAGTAATGTTACCTGTGCTTGTAGCATAAGCCTGTGATGTGTCAATACAACAGTCCTGTGTCGTCACCTCCTCTGATAAAGTGACAGATAAAGACAATCTGTCATGCTTGGATTTTAAAGAACGCTTCTTTAAATGCTATTCGTTGTTACTCAGTCAAACTCATAGGACTGTTCATTTACAAAAACATAAACGTGTGTAAGCCTGTTTGGCCCATAGCATGCATACATATTACATATATATATGCCCATATAAATACATTTCATACCAATACAAGGAGCGGAAAAGAACATTCAGTGAAATAATGGCATTAAACAGTCAATGTATAACAATGTAAGAATGTAAATGGAAAACGAGGAGCTATGGTGTGTAGAAAGGTAGTACAAGGTAATATGTAAAATGGAGTTTCAGGGTACCAGAAGAAGGGTACAGTCACTAAATAAGGGTTTGTCGTAAAGAATTGGAGGATGTGAAAGACAAAAAATAACGAATTTGGGAGGTCTGGCATGCATTTCAGCCCCTGGCAAGGTTCAAGACATTTTGAAAGAAGGGTGTTTGAGGGTTCGATCCCAGTCCTCACACACTGTACGGGGGCTAGACCTACAGAATGTACACAAATCATTCTTACATGTGCAATCCTGTTAGCCTCTCCGACTCCTTAATAAGAAAAGAGACAACTAATAACAGTCAAAATGAAGGCAGAATTTTGGTTATCTACATTCAGGCATGCAGTTGGTCTCAATTTTTCTTTTAGTTTCAAAAATGATAGTAAATAACAAAAATGAAAGATGTGTTTCCTGCCCCTTTTTTCAAAACCCTTGGATTTCCACTGATAATCTAAGTGCTGACAAAGCATCCATCGTGACAGTCTTAACAAACCCAGCACCACTTGGCATACAAACATTTTATAAAATGTACATCTATATATATATATACTCATATATCCATATTTCAAATATATTTGTAGCTGTATATGCTTTGAATGCAAGAGGTTCAGTAAGGAATATATGAGGATTATATGCAGCTGTCCCAAGTTCGAAGCCAAAACCCAGAGTCTGTTTCTCAAAGGAGCCCAGACATAGAAAATGCGTATCACTCCTCACACATCATCCTCTTCATTTTAAGAAGTCCATTATTACAAAAAAGAAACATTCATGAGTCCTCCTGGTCACATACAAATCTGCATTTTCTTTTTCCTCTGTTTTAACCTGAACAATTTTACATCAGGTTTTTTGTTATTTTTGTCAAGCAAATATTACTGGGTTTTAATGCATGCATCTCTGAATTCTTCTCTGAATGCTTTTGTTCACTTGCAGTCCCTACTCTCAGGAGTTGCCTATTTTTTTGCTCTCTAAGTTCAGTCATGATGTATTTACAATATGGCATTAAGTTAGGAATTGTATTTCTTGTTTATTTTGTCTTGGAACAGGCTTTTTTCCCCCCCTTGTTGCATCCGTGTTTTGGCTTTCACGGTTTATTCTTTTCCATCAGGGTCCTCCATGTCAATGACTCACTGCAACAGAAAGAAGACACAAAGCGCAGCATCGTCAGAGAAAGTCAGGCCACACACAAAGACAGCTTAAACTCAACATCAAATCAATTACTTTGACTTGTGCAGCTCAAGTGTCGAAGGCTTTGAGCAATAGGGTAGCTGCCCTTGCTGCATAGTCAGCCCACTACAGTTGCTGTGGTGCTAAATCAATCTGCACACACACACACAGGGCTTGGAAATGTGCTGAGTTAAGACAGAGCAAAACACACACCTCATGCTTGTGTGGTAGTGTCATATATCATCCTGTAATCGTAATGCAGTAGGTATTCATTGTTGTTGAACACTTGTTGTGAAAGCCCTGTGTGTGTGTGTGTGTGTGTGTGTGTGTGTGTGTGTGTGTGTGTGTGTGTGTGTGTGTGTGTGTGTGTGTGTGTGTGTGTGTGTGTGTGTGTGTGTGTGTGTGTGTGTGTGTGTGTGTGTGTGTGTGTGTGTGTGTGTGTGTGTGTGTGTGTGTGTGTGTGTGTGTGTGTGTGTGTGTGTGTGTGTGTGTGTTGTGCACGTGCGTGCGTGCGTGCGTGCGTCTGTAAGTGGACACGTGCTCACACGCCATACATCGTTTAAAGTGATATCCATTTGCTCATAATCTATACTATATTCATTTCATGTACACTGGATGTCACTGAGGCTAAACCTACTCTATGTAAATGTGAGTGATTATCACAAACATAAAAACTAGATTGCATTTTGAAATTTGTCCTTCTTGTCGTTGTTCCTCTACCTGCAACGGAGACGTAGACTGTGATGCTGACGATGCCCAGGATGATGGAGACGATACTGAGCAGACGAGCCAGTCGACCCAGCCTCCTGGCCCCGTCAATATCCCCCACCTGGAGACTGTTTCTGGACTGGAGACGCACAAAAGCATATGGTATTACCAAGAGTAACATTGGAATGATAATGTTAACTCACAGATGTTACATATAAATGTAAACTAAACCATAACATAACGTAACGTGTAAAAAAAGTGTAATGAATACATTTTATTCCTCTCACAAATCGGCATAAAAGATAAGTGGCCATATTAGTCATATAACTGCTCATATTACAGATTATAGAAGGCAGGTTGTTACATCCGTCAGAAGTTACTTTATTTAATGCATATATTCCCCTGGCATGACATATGTATGGAGGGACCTTAACCCCTCTGAAAAGCAATATACCTATCACTTGTTATGCAGAATATTCCAGATTAGATTACTTTTTCATATCTGCTGCAGTTGTATAACCTTGAAAACAAAGGTTTCTTCAGATAACTCCAGGTCAGTGATGACTTTTGTAAAGAAATGAAACAAAGAAAGGATAGGGAACCTAACTTGGTCAATATATTACTGAAGCATATAAGATAAGATAAAGATAACAAACATCCAAAATCAAGTATACACAATATATTACAAAACTACAGGAAATCTACTACTATATGGAAATGTTCATGGAGAAAGCACAAAACAATTATTATTTGTATTATTATTATTATTATTATTATTATTATTATTATTATTATTATTATTATTATTATTATTATTATTATTATTATATGGGAAAGCCAGGCAGAGACTTTCAACTCAGGAACCCGGAGGGAGTTATATCTGAAAATCATAATACGGTCATGAGAAGAATGAATGCTGGAGGGAATGTGGTAAAAAAACACAAAATATATTTTAATTAATACTGGCAATAGATCGCTAAAGAAGTAATGACAATTTTTGGAATAGAAATTGATTGCCCTTTTGCCACATTATACGTGGGCAAATTCACAGACAAGCTCATGGCTCAAGATGACTGTTATTCAGAAAAGAGAGCTGAATCAGCAGTAACCATATTAACTCTCTCTCAGTACCCCATACATACATAACCCAGAGTAAGTTCCCTACACAGTACAAGAGCTCTCTCTGAGAGTTATGCTTTAAAATATTTATCAGGTGGTTTTTCCATTAAGTGACTGCCGAGTTATTTTGCAAGGGAAATGACGAACAATTAGTGTAGAAATTTTGACATGTCCACTGGGTGCTGCAGAGTCCCTTAAGGTAAAATTCCGAAAATAATTTATTCCTAGCTGTGAACGGCAAAATTGTCTATTTCAGATTGGCAGATTGGGATTGATCCAATTGGATGGAGTATGTGAGCGCAGCGATGTAAAGGGGCTGTAGATCAACTTGACGTGTGCATATTGCTTATGTATGCTGCAGATATGAAGACAGGATGTGTGTGTGTGTGTGTGTGTGTGTGTGTATGTGTGTGTGTGTGTGTGTGTGTGTGTGTGTGTGTGTGCGTGTGCGTGTGTGTGTAAGGGGTGTGGGTTTTCTATATTTGTGTGCATTGCTTTCATGTGTGAGAGTCCCAAAACAAATCTTAATCGGTTGATTGTCACTTTCTTCTCATCAACGTTTGTTGGATTTGGGTCGCTTTAAATTTTAGTTAATTCCAAGAAAGGTTCATTTTATGACATGTTGATTTTCTTTTTTAAAAGAACTGAACACTGTGTTTAAATATTAAAAACACATTCTTTATTCCTGTTGTATATGTTACTTATTTCTGCCACTGCTGCTGAAACAGTATATGAAACAGTCTTTTCAACACAAAATTAATTGATCCCACGTGAAAATATCCCCCAGCTTTACTCCTGAGTAACATTTTTTAGAACATTAAAGCATGTAAACATGTCCTATTAGAAACCAAACAACAACAAAAACAATATCTTATTATTTTAAATAGAGTGACTAGGTCTATCAGGTCAGGAGAAGTATGATACCTATTTGATTTCACTTGTTAAGTTAACTTAAATGCAAATGATATGTGATATAACAGATACCGTATATAATGATAATACGTTTAAGGTTAGAGAGTAAAATAGGACAACAGGAAGTGTGCAGAGCGTCAGAAAGTCTACAGTGGGCTCCACTAGTGCTGAAACCCCATAACAATATAACATCTTAACATAAATGTGGTATGACAGCTAATGGCTGAAGAGTTGTGTTTCTATCAGCACTAAACAAGAATTACAGGTTACACTGAGGAAAGGAAGAACAACATTGGACACTGGGGAGGAAGCATTTGCCTGGTCTGATGAATTCCATTTCCTGCTGTCTCACTCCGGTTGTGTGACTAAATGCATCCAACACACAGAGTGAAAACACTGCAGTCTGGGGTAGTGTGACGGTGTTGGTTACCTTTGCATGGCACTCACTGAGCCTGTTTTATAATGAACGTTTGAATGCTAAAGGACAAGTGACCATCCCTTTATGCCAGCGTCTTTTAATTAGATAACACACCATGCCTGGAGATTAAAACTGTCCAGGAATGCTTTCGTGAACAAAAGAGTGGGATAAAGTTATGCAGTGGCACTGGCCTGTCCACTCATTGCATTTCAATCCAGCTACTTGGATAATGTACACAATACTGGCTTATTTAAGTCGGCATCCCTAGGGTGGTTTTAACTGCGTTTTTGGGTCTATGCCCCGGTAAACTGAGACTGTTGAAAGGTCAGACTCAGAGGGAAAACAGTATCATATTCTGTGTTAAACAACAGTAAAGACAGAAGGGGAAGAGATCACAAACAACAAAGTCTAAATTCACCTCCCATGCAACGCAGCCTTTTGCTCGTTTTATAAGTCTGAGGAAAACTGTAGGAGCTGTCCGTGGTGCTGAACAAAGCAGCAGAGGCTGCGTGCAATACATCAGGAAATTAACTTCACATTCTTGTTCTTCACTTTGTCATTTTCCACATTTTTTTTTTACTTTCTTTATTTTTTACCTAAGCAATGCATTTTTAAATCCCAATATGTTATCAGTATCTTCATTTTATATTGAGGGTGTAGAGTTGGGGTTTGCCTCAGTACAAGATAAGATTACACTGTAGGGAGAGAGAGAGAGAACCCTCCCGTCATCATCCCCAGTCTCCTCCTCGTTACTTAATCCTCTCACTCCCATGAGCCTCTCTGTCTCCAGGTTGTCTCGGGCAGAGTCAGATCCCACAATGCATTTGGGGCATGTGGGTGGGTACAGTACAACCCCAGGGGTGTTCCACTAAATCAGGTGCAGAGAACTACTTTCAAATACGTACACAGTAAACAGTAGTACACCATTTTTTTAATAACCTGTTTTCCTTTTCAATGTTTGTGAAAACAGTATACATCATTTAAAATGATGTGTAAACTACCTGTTTTCCACTGGCTTTTTGCACGTTATAAAATATACAGAATGATATATATATGTGCCTATATATCTGCCTATATATATATATATATATGCCTATATATATATATATATATATATATATATATATATATATGCCTATATATATATGCCTATATATATATGCCTATATATATATATATATATATATATATATATGCCTATATATATGCCTATATATATATATATATATATATATATATATATATATATATATATATATATATATATATATATATATATATATATATATACTTTAATTCACTTTACTTCAAAATACCTCTAAAAGACAGCTGTAAGATATTTAATTGACAAAAAAATATTGACTTGAAGGAGTTATTCTAAGATCACAGAATTTTTTTTTAATTGTTGTTGATATAATTTTAATGTGACTTTAGCCACAAAAGCTGCATGTGTCAATTTGGGTTCCTGACAGTAAAACAAGAGATTTTATTTCTTCCACACTCACACCGAGGGACACGATTCTCACTTCCAGCACTGCAATGTGAAGCTATGGTGCAAACACAGTCCCAGGGGAGCCTGTATTGATCCAGACTCACAGCACAGAGAAAAGCAACATCAGCACCCTAAATCAATGAAAGTCCCTTCCAGAAAACACTGTTTTTTTAGGCTGTCTGGAGAGAAAACATTAATGAAGGTATATGATGACATTTTACATCCATCATAAAAAGGCAAAGAAAAGAAAGAAATAAGACCAGGCTCTAAGTCAGCATCCCTGTTTAATACACGCTGTATTGTTTGATGCTAGCTTCAGGGGCTGCAGGTGATTTAGTGTGTGTGTGTGTGTGCGTGTACATGCATGTGTGTGTGTGCGTTTGTGTGCGTGTGTGCGTGTGTGTGTGTGTGTGTGTGTGTGTGTGTGTGTGTGTGTGTGTGTGTGTGTGTGTGTGTGTGTGTGTGTGTGTGTGTGTGTGTGTGTGTGTTCGTGTGTGTTCGGGTGTGTTTGGGGTTAGTGGGAGGTATCCTTCACTCAGCTGATGAATGTCTGTATTGATCCACAATGAGAGTAAGCCTGGTCATATTTGTTTTCTGAATGGGAAATTCAACCCTCGAAGTGTCTTGTCCAGTGCTCATTGTGCTACAAATGTACACACACACACACACACACACACACACACACACACACACACACACACACACACACACACACAGCTTCTCTCTCTCTGTAGTTCATGTGTTCAGCAGTGAAAGGTGGAGGCTATAAGTCAGTAAGTGCTCCCTTTCGCTCTTGTCATTAATAATGGAGAGCCAGCAGCAGCCTGGTGGGGAGGGACAGTGTACAACCAGGAGCTGGTGTGTAGTTATGTCTATAAGTCTATTAGACTTATGACTGAATTTTTAATCAAATTAAATGTCTTTATTTGCATCTATGCTGCTTATTTACTATAAAACATTCATTTTCAGTCTTTTTTCAGATATTTATGTGGCCCTCTTTAAAGTGTATGACACCTTTTGCTATGTATTTTACTTTTTAACTTAGAAACCTACATTTAAAAAAACTCTTTCAAAAGTCAGGCTTGAGGATCATTTATCATTAATTGTAGGCATTTTTTAGCCCTATCAGAGAGAGCACAAGGCTGTTGGTTGTCTCTCAGTCTCAGTGTTAAGGATCATGAGGACATAAGGAGCATGGCAGCCTCTAGGGGTCGCTAAGCAGGGCTTTTAGACTCTGTCTTGTTACAGGCGAATGACCATTAAAATTGCAAACCACTCAATGCAGTGAGATAATCAAATCTGTCAGACTCATGATGGCAGTGCTCTCATTCTTGGAGCTATAAAATGCATTCTAGCTGCTGCTGCAGCTTATACATTATATATTATATACGTTATCTTGTGGACTGGAAACATAGTTCAAACAAGCTAACTAACCTAAGTGTTAGCATTACAGAAACACAAAGCCATATAATGGTGTATGCCTTCATACATTTAGCACATCAGTAATAAGCGGACCATTGTTTATTTAGATAATCCAGGGTCAGGTTGCACAATTTAGTTCATAGCGCAGTACACTGTTATCAAGATTAACGAGGTATGCTGCTATTAGTGATATGTTTGTCAAAACTAAATGAGATCATCATTATACAATACCTCTACAAAGTGCCGCATGTCCTCTCCAGAAAGGGGCAAACACATAAATAGGTATCAGATTGACACAGGAAAAGGAAGCTCTAATAACCAATCAGGAAAGGTTTTATCCGGATCCATCAGGGGATTTAAAAACTATGAGCAAACAAGAGTCCAGTTACAACACAAATGCATGTACTGTATACTTCCTAACTACTTAAATTTGATGTAAAGCGGGTGTTATGGTTACTGTGTTAATGTTAGTTCATGTTAGTTTCGCCGGTGTTAAGTAATAAACTAATGTATTGGACAAATTCAGATTTCAACCTCCTGATGGTGTTACACTAAGAGTCGGAGGATAGTTAGAGATATTACTAATCAGGTCTGGACAAAGTAGATGGGAATTATGATTCGTTGAATGGAGCCGGATCTCACGTCTTTTCTTTCAAGGACAAGGGACATACTGTACATAATAAACACAAAAAATCACTAGCATAATAATAGGGTAAGATTTGGATCAGATTCAAAATAAGACCTCTCACCAATTTAATTCTAATTTTGCGTGTGTGGACAAGGTTTTTTCTAAGCTCAGGCATATTGACCTATAGCAGAAAAAAAAGATCCTGCAGTGGCTTACTATTGCCATCGACTTTGTGTATAAAAATGTACTTTTGCATGTTGTATTTTACTTTAATGCTGGGTGGTGCTCCAATGTCATTACATCATGACACAGCTAGCTTTCATTATATCCTATGTTATCCACTACGGAAGCATAATATCATTTCCTTTAACATTGCAAATAATAAATAAATCTATTTTCTATTAAAATATCATCAGTCCGTAGTTTTCTCTCTGCAAGACTCTGATAGGGTTCATATAATTGGGTACAACAGCATAAAGTGCTCTCCCACTATATCTGTGGTATTAGATTGCTAATAAGAAGTCATTTACCTATACACACACATACACTTACACACATATACACACACACACACACACACACACACACACACACACACACACACACACATTCACAGTCATCCATCCAGTGCAGCATTGCAAGTCCATATTTCACAGGCAAATCTGCCGAGCGTGCAATAATGCTTCTGCAGTTTGGGCCTTCCCATTACTGGGATAGGCTGGTCTGAGCAGTAAAAACCTATTACCCCCGCCTCTCCAATCCCCATAATTGACTGCACATCTTCCGTGTTTGCCAGCCGCAAGCCTTCCCCACCAGAGCATCTGTCAGAGATCTGTGGTGGTAGCCAGCTGGAAGTTGGCTTTTAGGTGGTCCTGCTGCTGGAAGTTGAGGTGGATGATGATGGATGTAACTTTTGGCAGTCCTGTTGTTAGCAATGCACCATCTGCCAGAACAGAAACATGCTGACTCCTTTTACAAGGCTAAATGAGGCCCTAACAGATTGAATTTTAATTAAAGTCATTTTGGTCATTTACAGGAATAAAACTGTCTCGTTGTTTGTTTGAAGTTTCGGGTCTGTTCATCGGTTATCTCTGTTAGAGTTTAATTTTTTACTTGCTGTGGCTTGATGCCTTCTAAAAGTTAGTTAAAATATTTGCTGGAATTATAAAATGCAGTTTATGTAATGTGGACATAAGTACAGTAAATGGTGAGAAAATTATATCTACAAACACATTCAGCTGCATTCATTGATTATTGGCCAGTTGGAAACACAACACTGACACATTATCACCATATACCGTAATGTTGTGTTAGCAAACAATTGCCTATTTACATACTCACACAGCGCAACATTAGCATTCATTGGGAGCCCTGCTTGTGTCCACTTGATGAATGAAGTCCAATATTCACACTACTTTTAGCTCTGTCTGGGTTTTCACCTACCCTTGAAATCCAGACGCAGCACTAGCTAATTTCCAATTGCTCTGCCGCTGCCTCTGGGCACTCAGCTATGGAGCCTATTAAAGTCATAATCCGTAAGAATTTAGATACGTTGTTTCTAGCGACCTCTTTGGTGGTAAGATGTTATTGCAGGCAAGCCAGTTCTTTCAGAGCCCTCCATCTTGTCACGTTCAGGGTCGCTATGTCTTAACTTTTTTTTCTCTTTTGTAAACTTTATTGACACATATTCACCTCTCTTCTTCTTCCGGTCCATCCCCTTTATGTTACCCTCTTAAATTCATACAAACACACTTGTTCCTATTAAACTTCTGCCCTTACTACAAGCCTGACTCAGAAGTTGGAAGTTCACAATTTTGGATTAAAAGTGAACGCAGCATAACCGACAGTGACGAGTTCTACCGGCAGACCAACCGCTGTCAGCAGCATCATTTACATGGCGGCGCATTTTTAATGGAAGATTTCAACGGATTTCCATTGCTAGGCAACAGCAATGTTGGTCCTAGTTAACTTCCTGTCAGCTGATGTCATTCAAATAAACTGCAACAGGAAATAAACTAGGACTGTTTTGAAAAGGTCTTTACAGAGGGAATGTTGCCATAGACACAGATTGAAATACTCGGCAAAAAGGCAACAAGTGCTTTCATTATCAATCACCGTTGTTTTAACTCACTTGTTGATGGATAGTAAGCAGACAATAACTCGATGAAAATCTTACAGATTATAACTTTAACTATTTCCGAAAATCCCAAATCACCAATCAAATCTTGCTATCTGTTATTTCCAATTCAATTCAATTTTATTTCCAGTGCCAATTCATGACAAACGTTATCTCAAGACACTTAACATATAGAGTAGGTAAAGACCACATTCTGACTTATTTATGATTTATATAGACCCAACAATTCCCCCATGAGTAGCAACACCAATCTTGTGCACACAGTGGCAACGAAAACCTCCCCTTTAACAGGCAGGAACGTCGAACAGACCCAGCTCTATGGGTGGGTGTAACCGATGACTACAGTGGTGCACATTTGAAGTTGTGATAGAAATTAACTCTGCCACTGACTTGTTTTTCCGTCGTTCTAGATACGCCACCTTCTTCATTGCTCTGATTGGGCATACTGCTATCCAATTGAGTGCAGTGGTATTCTGAATGCATGCGTTGGTGCTGCCCGTTGAGTTGGGAAGGTCTATCGCTCATTGCAAGATTCTAGGTCTCTCTACATGTGGGTCTTGACTTCCAGGGGAGTTTTCACCAGCTCCTGAAGGAAATATTTGGCCCGTAAGCTGCTTAATGATCCACTGTGCTCATCAGCCATTAACTAACTTGGTTTGGCTGCTGTTTGGTGCTGAGCAGGTTAGAAGTTAAAGTTATACAATAGTTGAAAACCTGAGCCCTTTTCAATGAATGAAGGCAGCTTTACACCCTCATCAACAGCCCACCTCAGCTAACTCATTATACACTACATTATGTCAAACATATTCATCCTGTTTTTCTTTTTACGTTTATAGTTTCCTGGAGTCTGGGCTGTTTCCTCTGACTTCCCTGCATTAACACCATTTAAACAGCAGTTGAGCAGTTTCTTTTTTTTTTTTTACTTTCCAGAAGTATCCATTTCACATGGGCGAGGAGAATATCAGCACTTAGTCGTGACTCGTGAGCTCGCACTCTAGGTAGGGCTGTATTGTGCGTTATCAACCGCATTACTTTTGATTCATTTGTTTGCAGAGATTGTTGTAAACCATTTTTTTCCTGCTCTGACTCACTTGCACTTATCTGACATCACTGTGGTATCTGATTCAATTCCTATCTAATCCAGTGATAGGAACTACTTTATAGCCATTTGCTGTCTCTCTCACACCCATCTGCCCTTGTAGCGAATGCTGTTTTGATCTTCTTTGCCCATATCCCCTTTCCATACCCTCAGGAAAGAGAGAGGATGTTGATTGCTGCCACATAGCTTGGCTAACTGCTGCATTCTGCCCTCTGCAGAGAAACTAAATAGACTTCTCGCCTTCGATTGAGTTAGTGGCCAGCTCCAGTTTCTCCCTCCTTCACTTTTCTTTCTTTTGCCCTCTGTCGAAGCCTCTCTCTCTCTCTCTCTCTCTCTCTCTCTCTCTGAGTCTCTCTCTCTCTCTCTCTCTGAGTCTCTCTCTCTCTCTCTCTCTCTCTCTCTCTCTCTCTCTCTCTCTCTCTCTCTCACTCTCTCTCGCTCTCTCTCTCTCTCTGAGTCTCTCTCCCTCTCTTACACACACACACTTTCTGTGCCATTAGCGAGTGACTGACTTGTGAATGTCAGTGGGTTCATGAGGATGGCTCGGGGAAGTACAAGCTGTCTTGTGGATACTGCCTGATATTCCCTTTGGTGTGTAGAGCCCACAGGAGTAATATTACAGAACTAATGGCTCTACTGCATTTCCTTTGCCTTGTTTCTCTGTAGATCTGAGTGCTGGCTGCTGTACGGTGTCAGAAGTAAAGTGTGGCTGTGCCAATAGCAACTAATCTGCCATCAGCCAGCAGGAGTTAAAGTCTTGACACAACAGAGTTACTACCGATGCCACTAAAAGACTCCTGGTAAAATTCTGCCAGATGCTCAATTTAAAAGTGTGTTGAAAGATTTATTCATCTGAACTGCTCAGTTACAGTAGACTATCTTCTCTGCTGTTCAACACAGATGTTCACTGGTGGAGGTAAAAGTACTTCTACACAGTGGGAAAATACTCTGTTACAAGTAAAAGCCCCCCAAATCGTGCAAGAATAATCAGGTAAATGTATATCTGTTTCTAATGAAGCACATTGAAGGAGTCCAGTTCAAGCACACACAGATCAAATAAGGGCCTCATCAGTAACAAAAGACAAAGGGCTTTTGTGTGATTCAGCAGAGGATTTGACCCTGATGTGCCGTTTCAATACCTCAGTAGATGAGCACACACACGTCTGGATTTCACTAGTGGTGTCAGTCAGCTAAAGACCTTTTTTAAAACTGAAGATTAAGGCAATTACAAATTTAAAGGAGCAGGATTACTGACCTGCCAGTCTCTCTGAATTTTTTTTCAGGATAGCATACACACAGCAGTGGCTCCGAAACTTTTCTTTAAACGTACTCCTGCACCCCTATCACATGAATTCAAGTCCCTACATTGAGACGTGTTCATTTTAATGTATTATTCACTTAATATTATGTAATACTACTGACCATATTTTATTCTTTTTTGATACAATTAAACTGTCAATGTTTAGGTTAGTTTGGTCAAGTATGCATTTGTACTACTAGTGGCAGATGGTAGACGTTTAGCTATTTCAATCATCATCTTCAACCACTTATTCCTAACGGGGTCATGGGGGGCTGGAGCCGATCCCAGCTCACATCGGGCGAGAGGCGGGGTACACCCTAGACAGGACGCCAGTCTATTGCAGGGCACATAGAGACAGACAATAATTCACACTCACATTCACACCTACGGGCAATTTAGAGTCAACAATTAACCTAACACGTGCATGTCTTTGGACTGTGGGACGAAGCCGGAGAACCTGGAGAGAACCCACACAGGAGGGCCCCAGCCCGGATTCAAACCAGGAACCCTCTTGCTGTGAGGCGACAGTGATAACCATCAAACCACACCCTTTCCAAATTGAGCTACGCCACAACATATGGTTGGGAATCAGTGTAGTATATATGGTGTGTACAATGACAAATAACTTATTGATTACCAGGCCTTCAATTTTGTCTGTATGGGGTGGCCAGTGGAACAGTGGTTAGAGCAGCCGCCCCATGTAAAGTGGCTGAAGGTCCTCAAGGCAGTGGTCGCGGGTTCGACTCTGACATGCGGCCCTTTGCTGCATGTCTCCCCCTCTCTCTCTCATCCCATTTCCTGTCTCTAATAAAACGGCTTGAAAACTGCCAAAAAATTGTCCGTAATTACCTAATTGAAATAAATATTGAAGTTCTTATTATTTTTTAGTAATTGTTATTTCAGATTTTGACTTTGTACAAGTAAATATACAAGATCAACCTCTGTCATCTGAGAGTTTAAAGATCAGGAGAGGAGGGACACAGTTACATACACACATGACAGTACAGGGCTGACGCTGGTTATCACACACCTTCGACAGCATTTGTTGGAGCTTCCTCTAGCAGGATGTTTGATTATATCAACTTGCACAAGTGTCATTTGAAACTAGACTTGAATGCCACTTTTTATTTATGTGTTTTTAGCTTTGCTGCAATATCACCGGCATATTTGCATAAATGATTTAGTTGTATATGTGTGTCAAAGTGAAGCGAGGGTCAGCATCACCATCATCAACGCTACGCTATATCTGTAGATTTTTTCTAAATGACAAAATCATGAATTTGTCGTCACATTTCTCTCCATGTCAGGTCACACTTGACCTTCACACCTTTTGTAATTTTACACATCTAAATCAACAGCGGTGTCTCCCTTTGACATCTAGGACATTCTCGAAATGTTGCACTGGCTGACTGAAACGAACTAAAAGCTCTAACAGCCTACAATAACAAGTCCACCATTTTTTACTGCAGACCTCTCGCCACTGCAGAGGGTGACAACAAGAAAAGTGTCAGCTTTCAGTTTTGGATCTTGCAGACTCAATTACATGAGCTGCAATATAAATGCAAAGAGGCCTCGCCGTTCACGGTTCGGGGTTGGGAAGAGTGTTTGTTGAAGACTAACGGAGCACTGTGTCCCCGGAATATTGATCAGAGAGTGCTAAACCGTAGCAGCGTATCAAGCATCTGTGGCTGCCCAGTGTGGCTTCATTGTCTTAGCTGCATCTTGTATCAGCATTTCCTGCATCCTGAAACTTTCAGTGAGGGGATTAATCAAGTGTCAGCGCCAGCAACGACCAGCAGCTGAAGCCTCAGCACTGGGAAAGCTGATGATGCACTGAGCTCTAGTTGTGTGTGTGTGTGTGTGTGTGTTGTGTGTGTGTGTGTGTGTGTGTGTGTGCGCGCGTGTTCCAGTGAACCCTGATATTCAGAGTTTTCACGGACCACCGAGTCAGCTGCACTGCACTTGAACACAACACTTTTCTTTCAATGAAATATGGAACATCAGGAAGAATTTTAGGGTATCCAGTTACAACAACAACAATATTGTGCTGAATTGTCTGACTGTTCTGCAGAGGTCTTCTCAAAAGCCTCTCTGTTGTTTCTCATTATGTGGGAAAGACAATATTAACTGCTTAGTGACTATTTTGATAATTGATTAATCATTTGTCGTGATTTATCCAAATGTGTGGATCTGCTGCATTCATCTGTTTTTTATTACTGTAAAATGGTTTTGGACTGTAAGCCAAACAAATGACTTTATTTTAAGATGCCACCATGGGCTCTGCTAATTTATGATGATGGGCAATTTGTCTTTTTTTTTTTTTTATAAAAAAAAAATACACTGACATGGTTCTTGATAATCTGATATTTATTCAAGATGAATATTCTCCTCCCAAGCAGCTTGATAACCACCCTCCCAGGGTTAAGAGAAATATCCCCTTTCTCCCCAAAATATCACTCCTATCCTCAATTATTTATGGGCCTAAACATTTACTGTAGAAGGTTAAACCACGCCAGAGTGCTGCAGAAGCTGTTTTGGGAGTTATTTTGCCATTTCTCAGTTATACAAACCTGACATTTCTGAACCAGAGTTTGTTGATATCACATATATTTTCACTTTTTGACTTGTACTTAATGTGCAGCAAAGATCCCTAAGTTTATGAAGTTTGAAATTAAAGACCTACAATAGATCATCAGCGTGTGGTCTCTCCAACACACTGAAAACATCCACCCATCCATCCATCTCTGCTGCCACACGTTTTTGCACTTTTTTTTTAATAGTAATGTGATACTCACCATGATGGAGTACACCAGTGCGACAATGCTGACGGGCCACACAGGGCAGAAGCAGGACATGATGACGAGGATGAGGTAATCCTTGGGCTTCGGGGTCTCCTGGACGGTAGCGTTCCCGGTGGAGGAGCGGCTGAGACTGGCCTTGGAAGGGGACAGGGGGGCGGCGGCGCCCAGCTGCCCGGTGGAGCCCGATCTCACAGCGACGCTGTGGCCGTTCAGGTCAGCCTCCTGGCCCTTGTCGCTGTCCATGTTGACCGTGAAGGAGGTGGACATCTTCATCCCGTTACCTCCGGGCTCGGTGGTCAGCGCCAGGAGCTTCTCCGTCTCGTGGGGGTCCGCGGGCTGAGAGCCTCCTCCACCCTCACTTAAGTTGGACTTCAGGAAGTCGGTGTCCGTGTTGATGGCCATGTTCAGGTCTCAGTTATATCAAAATAGATCAGAAAAATAAATGGTAAAAAAAAAAAAAAAGTTAAAATGTATTACAAGCCAGGAGACACTGACATCCCATAATAAAGCTGAATGCAAGTTTTTACAACTTTGACTGAATAGGCCTAAGTGTGATCAACCAGCCTGAAGTGAGGTGGGTGGATGGAAAGAAAATATAATTTGAAAGATGAAGGTGTTACAGATCACCTCCCCTAGAAGAAAGGAATCAAATCAGAGAGCAGATGAAAGCAGTGTGTGTCCTGCAGGTATCATTCTTCCCCTTGAATCACTTTCCGTCACCTTCCTTCACATCGGCCGTGTGGCTCATTCTTTGAAGGGGCTCAGATCAGAAAAAAACTCCCCTCCTCTCTGATAGGTCTTACATCCACTTAGAGGAGCTCCTGTTTTTGATCCACAGGCCCACCACTTTACCTTTAAGTCTGTCCATTCATTGAAATGTCTCCTGAACGCCTCTCTGTCCTTTCCTATGCACAGGAGGATGAAAGTGAAGCGTCTCTCAGAGCAGTCCCCACATCAGACACCTTCTCCTCCTCTGTCTCCACGACGCAGCAGCAGCAGCAGCACAGCGACTGGACTCAACTTGGGACCCGTGTCAAGTCACCCATATTAACACCGAGCACTTCCGGTGAAAACGCACAAAATAAAAGCCCAATCATCTTTTGATTTGATTTATTGATTTCATTTTGATTCATTGGTTTGCACACAATCATTTAAATACAACACTATTACAACACAACGAATGGATGTGTGTGCTGGAGGATAGAGAACAAAAATAATTACAGGCTGAAATTCAATCTGATGAAAATAGAATACGAAGTTGGTTACAGGTTAAAACTCAAATATGTAGAAAATAAGTAAATAATAATAAAAATGAGATACTAGGACCTTCTAAAAATTACAACCGAATGGAGGACATTTGAATGAAAAACAAACAAACAAACAACAACAAAAAAACAAGACAAAAGCTGATACATGATTTCACTTTTGTTGCTCAGTTGTGAGCCGGCTGCACAGTGTAAAAGCGATATATTGTTGTTTTTGCACGTATAGGTGCTACACTGACGTTATTACACTTCTATTGTAGCCTATAATTAACTTAATGGTTGTATCTCTTGAAATCATCACATAGGCCAACACCTTCTTTCTTTTTTTTTTAGAAAACCTTATTGAATTGTAGTTGTATACAAGGGAATGCAAACCTTTAATATTTACAAAAATATATATACAAATACTCACATATACATACAATCTACACATACATGTACATTACAAATCCATAATGTGCCAGGGAAGGCGCTGGGTTTGGCCCGGAGTTCTCCTCCTCCCGAGGTCTGGAAAACAAAGATGTCGTTTCTTCTTTTTTTTCCCCCACCACATAAAAAAAGTCCTGGATCTTTTTTGGGGAAACACACCTTTGCTAATTTTCATGGGAAATTATGTAAAATAACAAAATATTCTGTGCCAAAAGGTTTTGTCAAATAGCTTCTACAACTGTAACATGTACAGTATAGCCTGCATGGCTTCTGTGCATACACTAGTTCAGATGGTAGAGCAGGTTGGCTGGTACATTGAGCAGGAGTACTTGTTCAAAATCCAGCTTCTTTTGCCAACATGCCTAATAACTCCCATTGTAAGCTATGTGGATGCCAAAACGATTGCCCAATGTATACAAGAATGAAATAGACTGGCAGATAATCAGTTTTCAGTTTTTTAAGACATTTTAAAACAACAATTTGCATAAAAGTAAAAGGTCAAGACCAGAACAATCGATCAATAAAAAACAAAATAAAAACTTTTACCTTCCTTCCAAAATTTTAGCATTTACAGGTTTTTATTTTGAATACACGATGACCATACTTCCCATGTGAAACTGACTTTCTCAGGCTAACTTGATGCATCTCGTGTTGGAGCAGGGTAGTCTGGTGCTGAGCCTCCCCCTCCTCCTCCTCCTCCTCCCTTTCTTTCCCTCTTCTCAACATCAGCACCAGTGGTTTATGGAAGAGAGCCAGCGGCGGATTGTGCTGCTATGCAGAATTTACTGTAGCCCAGTGTTATCGTCCGGGGAAGGGTTTCCAATGGCACAGCCCGATATCATAAAACAACTCTTTCTAAGTCAATTTTCTGAACAGCGCTGATGATATTCAGGTTTGAAGATTAAGAAAATGTTTTACTGGATCTGAAAAAATATAAATTACACATAGTCTCTAATGAGTGCTGCATCAGACCACAGGTTTAGTCTCCCTGTACATTTGCCTCAGATCAGGCAGCAGGAACTGTATTGGAAAAGGTGGTTGTGAACGGCTGGATGCTACAGCATTTTTATCTGGTCTTATTGATTTCCCTCATCATGAAACTGGTGCATTAGCATTAGCCTAATTTCCCTGAGTGACTGCTACCCTGCACCATGACCTGTGGTAGTGATGAGGTGGGGGGTGGGGGGAACAGTGCAGATACTGATAAATGGGGATTCCCTGAATGAAACTGAGCTCTCTGTGTGATGTCATAGTATTGATCCAATAATTGGTCGATGCACATGCATGCTTCCATTCAAATGTGATTTTTAGTGCATTTCCCAGATGTATTAGTCACAACTCCCCCACCCCTGTTTCTTTACTCTCTCTATTGTTAAGATGTACTAAGGAAAAGAAGGAGA
Organism: Echiichthys vipera; assembly: GCF_963691815.1. NCBI lineage: Eukaryota > Metazoa > Chordata > Actinopteri > Perciformes > Trachinidae > Echiichthys > Echiichthys vipera. Next base: position 15,130,256 of record NC_139830.1, on the reverse strand, counting down.
CAAGCAGTAGATACGACCCAGGTCATTTATTTTTACGAGCCCCTTCATGAAGATGAGAATGCTGCTGAGAGAATCAGGATAATTTCTCTAACTAGAGTGAAACAGATGAATAACTGTGGTCAGAGCCCCACCTTGTGGAAGGCCAATGTGCTTACAAGACTTGGAGAAGTAACTTGGTTTTAATTCTATTTTATGTGACTATAACATTTATTCAACCCTGTCTAGGGAAAATAGTGGCAAAGTGTGACTATTGGTGGTGCTGTTGGTTCACATAACATCTGTTGCAGGGACACATTTAATCACAGAAATTCAGCTAAGCTCCAACAATTGTATTAGCAATCAATCAGGGAAGAATGAATGATTATTTTTTTCCAAAACAATGTTACAAATCAGAACAGTAACAATGGAATAGTTAGGTATTAGTATCTGGAATTTAGACAAGACTGATACAGCGCTCATGTCTGCACAGTAAATATGTAACTGCAGTCGGCAAACTTAGCATAATGACTGGAAACAAGGGGAAACGGGTAGCCTGACTCTGTCTAAATGAATGCAAAATCCATGCACAAGTATACCTAAAGATTGTATGTTATAATGGTGTCGGTTACTGGTAAGTGGCTGCTAGCTGCCCCTGAGAGTGTAGGACTAGGTGATGTGCCCTTCCGTCTATTTTTTTATACTCCTGTGTGAATTCAATACTTAAAAAATTCAAAGTATTTTCTCTTTTTATTTAGTGTTATAAAGAATGAAAATAACATTCAAGGACCAGAATGTAAAGCACCCAAATTATGTAATTATTGCTACAACACAGTTCAACCACTGTTTTATATTTATTTAGAAAATTATACAATAGACATTTTTATATTGTATTTGTGATCATCATCGCCCAAACTCTGTTGTCATTATTCTTATTCAAATCACTTAATGCATCCACATTCCTTGCATTTAGGTGCACCTTAATGCCTTGCTATACATGGGATTATAATATAAATGCAATACAAACAACAACCAAAAATCCATGAAATGTTAACCAATTTAAAGGTTGAATGTGGAGAATGAGCAGAGCACCGGCATTAAGGGTGTCAAGATCATAGTCACAAAAAATAACCACTCAGGTTGCCAGGTTCGTCAGACCGGGCCCAGTAGCCTGCAGGAGATCGGAGTCTATTTGAGCCTGTTTGAACCCGTCCCCTACGGCAAATCGCACCATAAAAACAGAGTTTGACTTACAGTTAGCGTTAGCCGTTACAGCTAAGTAAACATTAAAGTTAACTTACCGATCAAGGAGGAACAAAGCCTTTTATGTGTGTTTTTTTAATGCCGTCAAACTCCTTTATCTCAGTCCATCGAGTGAATGCTTGGCCTGTATTGACTCTCGCTTTAGTCCGTCTCCGGTCACTCAGCTGCCGGGACAAATAACCCCCCTTTGCTCAGTACGAACCCAGCCTACAGTAGCTGCGCCGAACAACATACAAACCCTGGCAACCTGCCGGACGTTTTTGGCTGGTGCGATGTAAACAGAAAGTGACAGAAAGTCATTGTCAAAAATGTAATTTAATTAATTTAATTTTAATTTACAATATTAATTCAGACTAAATATGTATATTATTTTATGGAAAAGCAATACTTTCATTCAGTACACCTCAAAATACCCTGTAGGTATTATTATTTTTTTTAAATATAGCTTTTAATAAAGATTCTACATATTCAACCTTTAAGTGAGATTGTAATAGTGAAAAGTACTTAATTTAATAGGTTGTCCTGCTTGGAGTAAAAATAAAGACAAGCAGAAAGGGAGGGGCTTATATAATATCCTGATTTAATACACCAGGATCATTTTAGTGAACAGTCTTTCATACTCCTGGCATCGTCTCACAGCCCTTGTGGAAGTCAAAGCAGGGAGTTGGGTGTAGTTGATAAAGGTAAAATTAATTGTGGTAAAAATTATACTTTTTTTTTGGCTCATTACTTCTCTGATTCGTCAACCTCTGCTGCACTTTCTCCAAGATCAAAACATGCCCTTGTACTTGTTCCTGTCCTCCTGGTTCTTCTCCTCCATGCGCATGTTAAGCACAGCCAGCTCCCTCTTGACGGCCTTCTTCATGCCGGGGTCCAGGTCCAGCACCCTGCTGAAGTCCTGCCGAGCCTCCGCCTCGTTCCACACTTCCATGTGGGCCTTACCGCGCAGGAAGAAGGCCTTCATTGCACCTGGAGGACAAATACAAACATGCATATTTGACAGCAGCCATTTTCAGCTTTGTAATATTTAATCAACGAGACCATTTTAGAGTGTTAGATGACCTTAACTGAAGTGACGTATTCAAAACAAATTACTTATTCTACTTCTACTTACTTAATCATCTTTTACAGCTTAGTTAGATTCACATGTGTGACGATGAACTCACACACATACACATATACACACACACACACACACACACACACACACACACACGTATACTGTAGACAGTGTATGCTGAAGTAGAGGCACCAGACCTTTTTATTGGGTCGGACTTTTATAGACACATGAAACATACGACTTGCATACACACACAGCAAAAACATATCTAGCTTGAAAAAGGCTGTCAGGCTGTACTGCTTATACAGCATGACAGTCTCTCATACTCACGATATGTATCAACGGGCCTGAATGTGATAATCTAATTAGCAAAGAAAGCCTTTTCTGCTTTACGGATGAGTCACCGTCAGTGTCAAACCTGGGTGCTGGTTGACGATGTCGGTGGTGTGCTCAATGACCTCGTAGTATTCTTCCGTGCGCATTAGACACTGGCAGTAGTTGAGTGTTAAGGTGTTGGCCATCTTTTCCAGCTTCAGCCATGGGACCTCCCACGCTTTCTCCTGAAGAGGAAAAGTAGTTCAGATCCACTTCTATACATACTGTTACAGAATCAAATTAAACTCTATTTCGGACCACTTATTTGATCACCTTCGCCTGAACATTCTTGATGCAGACGATAGCCTCCTTGTACTTTTGTGTGGCCTGTTCGTAGTGTCCTTGTTTGTAGAGCTTGTTGCCCTGCCCGTGCAGCACAGGGACCGCCTTCAGCCTCTCCTCATCACTCATAGCCCACGTATCCCTGTTGTACTCGTTGGGCTGCTGCACCTGTCAATCATACACACGCGCACGCACGCACACACACACACACACACACACACACACACACACACACACACACACACACACACACACACACACACACACACACACACACACACGCACACACACACACACACACACACACACACACACGCACACACACAAATATCTATATACGTATATATATATACCCCTAACCCCTTAACACAGATCCACATGAATCCATGTGGTCGTCTGTGTTCTTTCTCACCCTAAGCAGCTCCAAAACAAAGTAGAGGGGTTTTGGTTCCTTCATCAGCTCATCCAGGTCGTCGTAGCCAAGGCTGTGGTAGGCGAACATGTTGGCCATTCCACATGTATGAATGTGCCAGTCAACGGGGTCTTTGCCCTCTGCAATGCGCCTCATACTCTTGGACACAAGTGGATAAACGCCAGTGTGCTAGAGAGGAGAGAGGAGGAATTAGGCTAAAGGTGACTGAAGTTTGGATAACTAAGCTGTTTTCAAGTCATCACTAACATGATGTTATAGACCATTCTTCTCCTACTGCAATTACCCTACAAAGGAAATTAGTGATTTTCTGGTACCATTCCTTCCAGATACTGATTCTAATACCACAGCTTGCATATCTGCTGAAACTGAGTACTGATCCCATATCAGTGCCTTATAAGAAAAATATATTATTATTTCTTTTGTTATTGTGGATGTGATATGATTGCTCTCATTTGTATGGCCTGGCTCAGGTTTAACCTTTCATGTTAAACATGAACAAATAGAGAAGAGAGAGAATTAATGCCACAGAACCTTTCTTTTATTATCTAGTTTGACAGTCAGTTGTAAGTGAAAAAGAACATAAATAAACAAATAAATATTTCCTTCAGGCCTAAATTATGTGGTATCAAATCAGTGCAGACGTGTATTTGCTTGTATTTTTACCAGCATTTTAGGCAGTATCTGAGGCATTTCCGATGCTGGTATTGGTATCAGGATAACTCTAAAGGAATTCAGATTACTTTTACATTAAACTGATTAAAATTTGATCGTTATTAAAACTAGAGACCATCTTTTGATGGGATCACACCGACCACAACACCAAATCCAGGGGCGGAAAGTGGAGGAGCCAAGGTCCCTTCTTAACTTTCTATCGCTGACTTAAGCCCCCCTCGTTTAAATGACATTCATTTTCAAACTTGGCCTTTATATTGATCTCAATTACACACATGGTCACGTGACAAAAGTTGACCACAGACAGAGAGAGATAAAAACCTGGCAAAAAAATTATAACCTTCTCTTTGGTAGTTCTTGCTACAGTAGGTGTCTCCAGGACCACATTTTGCAGTAATGACACACAGACTCACAAGGTGAAAACAATACCAGCGTCATTGCTACAGCTGGTAATTCTAATTAGTTGTTTCACAACATCTCCAGTCCTCTTCAGTCTAACGTGGCAAGTTTGCCCTCCACTGAATGGGAGTGGTACTGCATAACGTATCAGTGGGAGTGTGGGGTGCAGCCATGTCGTTCAGAGAGGAGTGAATAAATGCTCTAAGCTCCATCAAATCTAATCAGAGTGGAGGGAGTCAGTAGTGCTGATTCAGCAAGAAACAGAGCCGATTAGAGAAAAGTGAGGCTGCTGCAGATTAATGACAGTACGCCTCAACCCATCTGTCTCTGACAGTGTGTGGCATACACAAACCAGAAATAACAAATTCTAGATTAAATTAGATAAGCACACTTAACACACATTCAGAGAAAGTGTGTTACAGTAGCTTCATAACACCTCTCTCTGGTAGGCTACAGGGGCATTTTTAAACATTAGATATCTGTGTGGGACAACATGTTTTATAAAAGAGGTCACACAGAAACCACATTCAGGAAGACAAAACAATACACCACAGGAACTATGCGGGGAATTCAAAATGTCCTTGAGGCAGTGTTCTGAATGTGAAGAGCGACATTATAATTAATATTATGTAAGTGCTTTGTACTTCAGGTAGCCTGTTCATCCAGTCCTGGGGAATAAAGTGAACAGTCAAACTTCTCAGAGGCATGAAACAAGGAGACGCCCAAACAAATTAAAACACAAAGCAGCTGGCACTTAACGTTTTCACTCACAATGATGTCGCACCAGTATTCAGCCACCTCACCAATCCTCATGGAGGACAACAGGGTCTCCCAGACGTCCAGTTTAAACATGTTGCCGATCACCATCTCCATGGGGCTTCCCACCACTTTGCTGTCATCTATTACTGTACGTTCATCATCACACAACTGGGTGCGAAAGTGGAACGTCACCTGGTGTAAGAAGAACCATAGAGACAAAAATCTTACTTGTTACAACTTTACAGTGTGGACAGAAAGTGGGGACATTTAACCTGAACTGCGGACTACTAAAATGGACTAAGCCTCTTTCAAGAAGCACCAAAAGTAATCATGAGAAAGGCCAAACAGTACCTGAAATGCAAACGATCACAAATACCATACAATTAAAGATAGCTTGTTGTGCTGAATTGAAAGACAAAGTGCAACTGAGTCCCAACAAAAATTTTACATCACGACCTGCTCAGTTATTCAACAGAGCAGACCTACAGGAGGAAGGACAGACATGCCAAGGTTGCATTATTGTACGATGTCCAAGGAAAGTTAAATCATTAAAAAAAACGTCTCTTTCATGAGCTTCTCCCACATTTCACAATAACAGTGCCCTCTACAGAAGCAGTACACGTCGATAATGATTTTACCAACATAGAATGATGTCAAATGCCTTTAGTGACTCATCAGTTGTGAAAACTACTAGGGAAACTTCCACTGTTCCACAGAAGCAGAAAACTATTACACACGGTCAATTAGCAACAGAGGTCACGAGGGTCACACAGCTGGTATGATCAGGGAAATGGCAACACACAAGGGACATCAAAGAATTATTTTTCATTCAGTTAAAAAATGTAAAAAAGGCTAAACTTTCAAAGAGGTGGAGGCTATTCCCTGTTGAATTATAATCACACACATATTATAAAACAGTTCTTAGCGACTTATTTTGTCCGACATGGGACCCTTTTTGCAAATTAGTTCCTTTTTAAAGCAAATTCATAGTTGAAGCTCAGTTATCATGGCAACTTGTGCAACCATGTTATATTTGCTTTATGGAACTGAATCAACTAAAAAAAGAGCCAGGCTGGCTTCTCAGTACACTTGCTTCATAGAACAGGTGTCTGATGGTTAAAGTGTGTTGAGTAAGCTCTGAAAATATTGTTCTCAATAAAGGGTCATTGAGTGTTATGTGTCCTCTATCGGCCTCTACTGGCCACCTGGAGAATTGCAGCTACATGGATATGCCTCCCGTTACTCATCACGTTCAACTGCAGTGGCTAAAAATTTGCTCAAGTCATGAGATCCGCAAACCTCAAGTAATGAAGCCATGCAACATCAAACAGTCAGTCAGGATTTTCAGCCGGCCAATAATAGAGACGTTCTGATACCATTTTTCCCTCGCCATACCAACTCCGATACTCGTGCTGAGAGTATCGGCCGATACTGAGTACAGATACTGATACCAGTGTGTTTAAAAAAAAGAAGAAGCTCTGCATGACTGTGATATGATTATTATTGTGGTAAGGCCTGGCTCAGGTTAAACCCTTTGTAAAACATGAATGAATACAGCAAATGGAAAGCAATTCATTTTTAAATTAATTTTTAAATAGAACAGTATAAAACAGTAGTGCAACAGCAACTTAACTATATAAATATGAGAATAATTATGAACAAAAACTACTAAGAATTATTTAACTGATTAATTAAAGATTAAGTGGAACCGTGTCAGAGTGGAGCTAACCAGTAAATAGATTCCCATTTCTAATAAATTGCGTGGTATCGGATTGTCTGGACTTCAGTACTCGCAGATACCGATGCCAGCATTTTCGGCAGTATCGGAGGCATTTCCGATACTGGTATCAGAATCAATAACAGTCTGTTCAGAACAGTACAGATCCTCAAGGAGACACAACAAACACAACTGAAGTGATCCTTTATGAGATTATATTATATATTAATAGAAGAAAAAAGCACATCTGCCACTTTAAAAATTAAGTCTATACGATAGTCAAAGGCAGGTAAAAAAGAGCCTCCATTTGGACATTATCTCATTCTTTGGTGAAATGATGTTGCTCTCTTTTGTCTGTGCATGCTCATATGATGTGTGCATGGTATGATGATTGTTTTTAACTTCTCGTTAAAGTGCATCTAATTAGATTCAGAACACTTAAAACTCTCTTTGTGAGACATATTATCAACCCTTCAATCATTTGTTAAAATAGGGTCTGAAATATGGCTCAGATAAAGTAAAATGCCTGTGGACTCGCACTTAATGATGAATGAGTGCTAAGTTGGTTAACTGTCTTAAAAGTGACCTGGATTTATCAGAAAGTGAAAATAAAGTACTTAAACCCAACAATACCTTTGCCCCTGTGATGAGTTTGGGGATGTCTCCGGTCCCTCCATGCAGGATGGTTTTCTTGATTCCCTCCAAGCCCAGCAGCATTGTATCCTCCATATCCGACATCTTTTTGTTTATTGATATGGATCACGTTATATTACCGTGCATATGTATGTATCTTATGAGAAAGTCAGAGTGTGGGGTACAACATGTGTTGAAGGTATGGATGACTTGGAGCTGTTGTTCCATGGTGGATTAGTTTAGGTAGGGATAATGAGATTAGTAACTTCTCCTCCTCTACTTATGTTTCATCATGTGTCTGTTACTTTGAGTCATCATCAGCATTTTCTCTTAATACTTTCAGACCCTAGAAACCTCCAGAAGGGAGGAGAAGCCGAGTCAGAAGTGGATCAAGTTTTTTTAATGATTAAATTAGTCTTTCTTCTTGTCGTTGTTTTCTTAGCCGCACACGTCGATGTCAGTGTGGGTGAAGAGTCCAACCCTGTTTGAATATACCGTGACACCAGAACAAAAATGTATGTGTGTGTTTGAGAGAGAGAGAGGGAAAGAGAGAAGAAAGAAAGAAAGAAAGAAAAGAAACAAATAACTCTGTTAGATAGGACATGGTTTCCATTCCAGAGGAAATTTCCTGGATTTATGTGGATGTGGTGATCTGAACAATGCTGAGAATACTGAGAAATGGGGGAGCAGACAATTACTGTATGGACTCCTTGACCTTCTCTATTAAACATCTGTCTCCCATCTGGGCGGTGTGTGTGTGTCTGTGAGAGAGAGAGTATTCCAAGGCTCCTGTAGTGTTTGCTAACAAAGTCTGCAATCAGTTTGAGGGGGCAATTATTCTAAAACATTACCCAGTGTTAATGCCTTATTCCGTACTAATTGCGCAAATAGAAAACCCCATAACTGCACCTTGGCAGTTTGTGTTTCCTCTGTGGAGCAACGTGGACGAATAGGTATTTCACCATGTTTTATCAGGCAAGGTTGCAGTCTTATCTCTATTCAAATAAGACCTATATATAACATACTTTCAAGTTTGCCTTTTTTTCCACTGATGTGACTGACAGGATTAAGCAACTATATGGCAACTCCCCCAAGTACAGGCAGTGAGCAGATTCTGTGCTCTCTTGTGGAAGAGGTCGGTAGTGCAGCAGGAGTTGGTCCTTCTCTTCATAATCATATTGGTCCTGATTTAGAAGTGTTGCTAATGTGGATGTGTGAAGCCCTTCAGAGACATTTACATGGCCTACTAGGCTACACAAATACTTGTCGTTTGACTCATCTATATTAGTCACAAACACTTACAAATTGTAACCCAGCAGAGGTGGTAGTGGTTCATGAGCAAAGTCATTCTTATATTAATGATGGTATATTTTAATAACAAGTAAATTGTTTCTCCTCTCTGGATTCTGCTCCTCTGTCCTTCTCTGTGGAAACACTGGCCATATGGCGGGGTGCTTCTCTTGGATGACAGGCTTGTGTTGCTATAGATACAGCCTTTTACATGATTATCATGTCTGTGAGTTAAAAAACAACACAATAAAAAGTGTGATTAATCATTGTTGGACGCCTGTCACATCTGCAATTATGGACCTGGAACCAAAGTTCCTAAGAGGTTGGTAGTGAATAAGGTTGAAGGTGGATGATTGTTTGTTTCTGTGCATTCATACAACTGAGTGAAAGGAGGGCAGCAATACATCCAACCTGTTGAAGAGTTAATACCATATCAATGGTGTTTGGTGTAAGGCTCAGGATTTGTGTCAGTGACTCATAATGCTTGCGTCACACCGCCTACATCTTTCTTTACTGCTCTGCAATTGCGCGTCTAACTGCGCATGTGTGTGCACGCGTGTGTATGTGTGTACACATGCATATCTGGATTTACTTCATGCACCTTGTAGCGTGGGGAAATCAAATGTGCCAGTTTGCTGAACCGCATGCACACGTTTTTGAGAGCAGGTTCAGCAACAAGCAGTCCTGCCAGCAGGAGGTACAACCCAGTCTTCATCATATTTAGCCCTGTTGGGAACCCGTTGCTGATGCATTAGTTCCACTTTAAGCAAGTCATACTCTATTTCTGGAAAGTACAGTCGTGGATTTCCTGGGGAGGAGCCATTCCCTGTGTAGAAGCCATTCATTCATATACATAACCCAAGAGGGAGGGCTCCTTCCATGACGCACAGCATATACGCACATAGCATAATGTTTATGAACATGTGAACCATTTGTGCTTCTGCTGTAGGAAAGAGGCACAGAGGGAGAGAGGGAGAGAGAGGGAGAGAGAGGGAGAGAGGGAGAGGGAGTGGGAGAGGGAGAGAGAGGGAGAGAGAGAGGGGGAGAGAGAGAGGGAGAGAGAGAGGGAGAGAGAGAGGGAGAGAGGGAGAGAGGGAGAGAGAGAGAGAGAGAGAGAGAGAGAGAGGGAGAGAGAGAGAGGGAGAGAGAGAGGGAGAGAGAGAGGGAGAGAGAGAGAGAGAGAGAGAGAGAGAGAGAGAGAGAGAGAGAGAGAGAGAGAGAGAGAGAGCTTCTTCCTCTCCCTGTCAGATTGACATGTAGAGCTGACCTAGCAGATCTAAAAAGAAGAACATGCAATAAGAGCAGTGTGGGGCGTCACTGTGTAGGGTTGAGAGACTACAAACATTATTTACCAGATGTAGTTACTAGGTATTTTTTAGATTTAAACTGTAAAACCTACAATGAGCACATCATTTAACATGATGTATTGTTACACAGTAGGTTTAGCCACCCAGTGTTGTTGTACAGTGTGTGACATAGTTAAAATTAGCAACAGCTACAACATTAAAATGCTGCATACATGTTAAATAATAAATAGATCCAGCTAACACTGACGGAGGTCATCTGGAGTGGGCTGCACGTTTAAAATAAGATAAGATAAAAAGTCGGTCTTTGTTAAGACCAGTTTTTTTTGGTTACGTATCAGTATGAACCCTTCCTGAATGGACACACTCATTGGTCTTTTCTAGCTCTACATCTGGAAAAACATGGAGGCGGTTCTGGAAATGTAAGATTCCTCCTAAACAATCTGGAGTAAAGAAGTTCATGAATTAATGTAGCATAGTAAATAAAAGAAGTTGCAGAAAATGCTTGATTTTATATCTATAATGCTTAGTGATGATGCAGTTCAGGAATTTGGAGAGATAGGATCATCCAAATGTTTACTGACTGGTCCAGTATGTACTGTATGTGACTGGGCTTAACTGACTCTTGAGTGGATGTTTAGAGACAAAAATGTTGTTAAAAAAACATTTATGTAGTCGGCTATGTCAGGTGAGGTTTTTAACCTAGAACAAAAACATGTTTTCATACGCTATTATGAAAATGTGTAGTAGATGTTAAGTTGACACAAATCTTGAAAACTATTTTCATCTTAATCATTTCCTTAGTAAGTTTCAGCTGCTCCCATCTGGCTACATACACCAGTACGTAGTCACAACATGCTGCAGATCTTTATTTAAAGGGAGGAGTCAGTAAAGCACAAATAAGACCCACATCAAAAAAAATAATTGTTTAACTTTTTCTTAACATCTCAGGATTGTTGTTATTTTAAGTTTAATTAAATTTATTATGGCATTTTTGCATCTTTTCTTCCAATTCTAAATTCCAGATTTTTGATGTAACATTGCTTTTGCAGTATTTTGGGTAGACGTCAAGGCTTCCGCTGAGTGAGAACAATAAAAGTTTATACGTTTTTACTCCTCTACTCTGCCAGATTAGGAAGTCAAATGTTGAAGATCTCCAGTCCATCCCTCATATTTCCTCCCAAAGATTTGAAAAGGATAAGCGAAATGGCAGCAGTTCAATCAAGCTAGTCAAATCCTCCGGGCTCACAGGATTTCATATTCAACTTGTGTGTGTGTGTGTGTGTGTGTGTGTGTGTGTGTGTGTGTGTGTGTGTGTTATTTATCAAAGGGACCAAAATGGAGGAAAGCTGTGCGCACAACTTTCATTCATAGATTACAGATGTCCGTGGAATTTGATCGATCATCCACCCGCCCAGCCTCAATGTACAGTGTATCTGCAGAAGTTATGATACAATGGCAGTCATCTGCTCCTTTGATGTATCTATAGTGTTAATCACTGGTTTGTGCACGTGTTCATCATATTGTTTCTGACCCTTATACTGTTCTACAATTACATTTCCTTGTATTCATTTTTATAAAAAAAAGAGCAGAGATCTGAAAAGAATGCTTAACAAGTGGCAGCTTCACAAACACGTCTTACAAAGTTCCGCTGTGAGTCAACAAGACAATGATGATTTTGGTCTATGGCTTGATTAACACAGGAACAGAACCATTAGAATAGAGATTTAACCCTGCGTCATACGTTTTCCACATATTTAACTAACAGGGAAAACACACAAGTTAGGCCAGTTACGTGTAAAACTAACCTTTTACTACATGGGACTTTCAGTTCTCTCTACCTTGGATAAGTCCTAGCTCTGACATGTGTAAAGCAGACTTTGGCCAGAATCTCAAGCACAAAGGTCAGAGGTCACAGCCACTTTTCTCTAAACCACTGAGGGAGAGGACTTTTGACCTTGCAGTATCTCTTCTGGCCAATAGGAGAACTTTTGGAGGTGTGTGTGTGTGTGTGTGTGTGTGTGTGTGTGTGTGTGTGTGTGTGTGTGTGTGTGTTCCTGACTTGCAACATTCTCAGGAACAGCCTGCACCGGAGTCATGTGAAGTCATGCAGTGGGTAACGACAGGCGAGAAGTTTCAGATTCCCAAGGTGTGCATCGGGTGCTGCTCTTAAATAAATTACATGCAGGCTTTACTTAATGCCGCCTCTGTAGGGGGAAATCAAATATACATAACTTACTAACTGATTATATCCTCTTGCATTCTAAAGCCTGTAATCTTTTAGCTTGTGTACAAGGATCTGTATTGTTTTGCGCTGATATCCATGGCTCTGTCCTAATCACTGCCCTCCTTTACTCCTTTAGAGCTCTCCGGCTCTTCCTTGCCACAGCTCCCCCTAACCGGGCCCCTTGCCGTCCTGCTCTCAGCCTGGCCCCGACCTTTAGCTACATACCACAACACATAACGGCCAGGACAAAGGGCAAATGCACACGACACATAAACGCACTCATACAGTACATACCGGCTCCCTGTTTCTAATGCACACACCAAGGCACACACAGGTGTTCTCTGTGGCACAGGAAATATTGGATCTAGGTCTACACACACACACACACACACACACACACACACACACACACACACACACACACACACACACACACACACACACACACACGGCATGGCTGCTGACAGTCACCTTCGCAGTTCACACAGTAGCATGCAATAGGTTACCAGTTGGAGATAAGGGAATATTCTGGGATAGAGATGGGGGCCGATAGTTAAGCTAAGCGATGCCACGCTCACACTTATACATAAATACAAAGTAATCATTTACGTGATATTTTAGATCACTAAAATAGATTTTGGATTCACCAATTTCCAAATACTGTGGATAAGAAATGAGTATTTGTGTCGAAGTGAAGCAAAAGTAGCTGAATAATATTTTGCAGCAGGACTCATCAGCAAGCCCTGTGAGAAAAACAATATCAGACATCAACATAAAACTTAATCCCAATCATCTTTTAGCCTCCTTAACCTCTTAATTTGTGTTATGTTTATATTTATTTCATTTTTTTAATATGTCGCTGGAACTCCTCATATCCACGGAGATCCACGAGCTAACAGAGCCAATTGACCTTATAGACCTAACAGGTCTGCGCAGATCTGTACAAACCTAATTCTACTATTTACTTTCAACAAGAGCTTGTGCCACTATGAAGACATCTACTTAGACATCCAGATCTCTCTCTCTCTGTCTCCGCCCTCTCCTCCTCCCTTTCCTCCTCCCTCCCAACATCACTGGACATTTTAATGTGAAATTGTGCCAATGCAAAAAACCCCAAGAAAATAAGCGGGTAAACACCTTAAGAATCCTACTGCATTGTGTAAAATGAATTTGAGCATAATTTACCGTAAATCCCGATTTCTAACCGTACGTCGTTATTATGGTAGCACGTCAACAAACCCTGATTTCTTCAACTCTTTTTCATTTAGTATCCTTTTGATTTAAAAGTAAACATGTAATCTACCCAATAATAGCAGGTGTGTCACGGGTGCGTGACATTTGAAATGAAGAAATTCAAGTAGCTAAATGACGTGTGTTGCAGTTGTTATTCAACCTACTTTAGAAGTGTCATTAGCCTGCTCCATTACCTTAATGAAATTGCTTTGTTGTATTGTTTCCTAAAGTATTGTCTGTACTTTTCTGTTTTTTCTTTTGGTACTAAATGCCACAAAGTTACCCTGGTACAAAATTCTGCCTGTGCTACCGTCAGTACTCATTGTTTAAAGTAGTTCCTCTCTTTTATCAGGCTATGTGACGCAGTATTGACCTTTTCTCCTGGGCCGTCGGGGATAAAAGAGGGGGAAGTCGGAAATTGAGTGTGATTGAAGTACAGCCAACAGAGAGTGACAGGATCGACCTGAGTATTTCCCCCCAACAAGCTGGTCTAATCTGTCGGTTGGACCAGGTCAAGGGATTAAACGTGTGCTGTTCAGCGGCCATCCTGTCTGACCTCAATACACTTAACCTGGTCTAGGCCTTAAGACAAATCGCCTACCTGTATAGAAGCAGGTGGAAATAGAAAAGTGTGATATTAAACATATAAAAAGCCAAGTTGGGGGTGCAGTGTTTTATTAATACATAATCCTTGGAAAGTTGTGCAATCTTTATTTTATGGATAAATATGTAATTATAATTTCTATATCAGCTAAACCTAATTTCACTCTGAACACCAGCAACTTGGCTCCGCTCTGAGCCATTGTTGTACTTACAATGACACCACATGTGGAGAAATCATTAGCTTGTAATTTCTGAAATGTGCAACCTGTAGTTTGACTCCTGCACAATTTAGTTTGACTATTACTTACCACCTTGAGGTGCACTATACCTTTTTTAAAAGGAGGCTAGGCTGTACGGATTTGGAGCTAAACAAAGTTCTGTTAATAATGCATCGATCCCAGCATTACAGTATCATAGTCCACTACTCTGCATGACTGAACACAAACCCAGGGAACTTCAAGTCTCTGCTTACACTCACAGGGAAGATTATCCACTCAGAAGCCCCATTTCAAATGCCATGTCATTTCCGCACCTAAAGACGACCACTGAAATAGCCAGACGTTTGATAGGGGAACCTAATGGTGAGCACGCCCTTGTGTGAGATGGCTTGATGTGGACCATGTGCTCTCAGAGGGCAGGACGAGGCTGAACTGGTCGTGATCTTTATGAGCAGCTATTGACAATTTCCTCAAATATGCGTGAGATGCACACAGAATAGGACACTCCCAGATGCACACACGCTCACACAGAAACATTTTTTCTATCCTGGCGAGGTTGTCGCATGCAGCTAAAAATCAAAGGTCAGCCTGCTCTCACATGGATGCTGCATGTGGTGAATCTCCTGTATCTCTTTTCTTTTCCTTCTTTACATTCGCCGTTTCGTCTTCCCTTCCTTCATTCTTACATTCTTCATTTCTCTTTTGCCTTTGCTTCTTTATCACCATCTTACCTGCACCTTTCCTTCCTTCCTTCCTACCTATCATCCTTCCTTCTACCTTTGCATCCTTCTTTCCCTCTTTTTTCTATTTTTCCTTTCTTCTTCCAGCTTTTTGTCTTTCTTTCCTTCCTTACTTCCTTCCTTCCTTCCTTCCTACCTTCCTTCCTTCCTCCCTACTTTCCATCTTTTCATCTTACCTTCCTTCGACTTTCTTGCAAGAAAAGAAACAAAAATCATGTTTACAGATGTTCTGGGTTGTTGAACCTTCCCGTTTTGAACACCCCAAAGCTGCCTCTGGCCATGGGCATGCATCCAAAGGATGACACCAGAGGATAGCTTCAGCTTTCACTTTTTCACTTGAGTAAAATAAGAGGAAGCTTGGAGGCTGCCTACATTCGACAACAGTAAGAAAGAGCCGTTAACTCAGATATAATCAATCCTCTTAATCCTGTATATTTGAGTGGGACTTTTTTTTCTATAGGGCTAAATGTATTTTAACCGCCTGAAAAAGGCACACCTTAAAAGAGCCATTCAGTTTAAATGTACGCTATTTTTAGAATATCTTTGCTGCCTTACCTTGCTATCAAGCAGCGCTTTTCTCCAGTTTCCACAGAAGTTTCCCCTCTCTCTCTTTTGGCAGTTCAGTCTACCTCTGCAAAAGTCCTTGTTCTATATAGTCTTGCATATAAGTTGTAGTACTTGTAGTATCCACGATGAACAGCATTTCGTCATCACTGTTATAATCTCTCATTTTTATTTTCTAGTATTTATTTATTCAAAAAACTGCAGAAAATCTGCCTCCAACGGTTGGTCTGCAGCTTAATACAGTGCATGGCACAGATGAGCTAATGTGTAGAAATACATTAAGAAAATGTAGTGCCAAAGGAAAGGGCTGTCTGCCGGCAAGGTAAAACAGTGTAAATATTCTATATATATCATACACGCAAACTGAAATTGATTTCTTTAAGGTGTTTTTTGAAGCAGCTTCTGCGCCCGTCCACAGCAGCTTCTGTGTCAGGACTCCTGTCTGCTTCTCCAAACTGTGCTGATTGCTAAGTACCTCATGGTACTCATACATCCCCGCTTTAAAAAAATACTCCTTTTAACATTTTTGTCTGGGAAGGAGCAGAAAAAAAACTTGCTAATAATGCTTATCTCGTCTACCATACTAAACTATTACTATCTATCTACTATCTATGACTTCTGTTGTGCTGACTCTGTGAAGAGTTTTAAATGTAAAAAAGCCCTGAAATGTGGGTGAGTGGAAAAGTATAGCAGAACAGTCTGTGTCTGTTTGAGTGAGTGTGCCCACGGTATGCACGTGTGACATTACAAGCTGAACTGTATCCAAAAAAGAGCAGAAGTTTGCTTTTCCTCTCCAAATGCTAATAAGCAACAGTAGCTTGGAAATCTTAGATGGCCCTCCGTTTACCAATCTCTCTCTCCCTCTCTCTTACAAGGGATTAAGTTGTCAGGTTACATTGAACTCTGAGCGCCCTCCAACCAGACAAAACCGTCTTAAGGTGCAGTCCGTCCAGTTATTTATAACTGTTGGGTAAGCCTCCACTCTCTACAGCCCACTCCAGCGCATAGACATGTATGGGCCTCTGTGTTCTGCTTTATTACGTGGATGAGGGGAACTCATCACAGTGGTTATATGCTACATTTTAAATTCCGATACTCTGTGTGTGTGTGTGTGTGTGTGTGTGTGTGCGTGCGTGCATGCATGCATGCGTGCGTGCATGCGTGCGTGCGTGTGCGTGTGTGTGTGTGTGTGTGTGCGCGCTTCACAGCCATTTAACAAGATTGTCTGGCCACTTCTGGACAGACTTTCCAATGAATTACATAATAGGCCTTCACTTGTCGAGCACCAGACTGACAAGAGCAGCTTTACTGACGTCAACACACACACACGTGGGCACACACACTGAATTAGGAGCGCAGGGTGCAGGCAGCAGATTGCAGACACACAATACAAGTCCTCTTTCCTTTTGTTACACTATCCTGTGTCCCACTCTCACTGCCTTTTCTACTTCCTCTCTCTTTCGCCTCATAGCCCACCTATCCAGAACTGCTGTCTATTTTAGGAGCTCTGTGCCGGCCAAGTATCGGCTGCAATGTGTAGAACACATCACGGGTAGGGGCCCTTTGAGACAGGATGCGTTCTGGCTTAAGCACCGTGGTGAGTGGGTGTAGGCTACTTTGTAAAATCTCTCATTCCTTGGCTGTTTTGGTCCTTTAAAATCAGATTTTAAACCCTCTGTGATATAATTTGCATTTTTATCTTTGATTAAGCATTGGAGATACTTGTATATTTGATATGCAGGATTAAATACCTGTCCATGGTTGCATAAAATCACTTAGACTAAGGTTACCCTTACATTTTCATCCTTCATGGACCATTCATGGATTTCCTTAGGGTGTTGTGAGGGAAACCCCTAATTTCTTGAATGTTTGCCCTTAACTGTCTAAGTATTCCCTTATGTGTTGCTAAAAGGTCCTTAGTAACCATTTTCCTTTTTTCTTTTTATATGTAAAATAAGTAAGATACAAATACAACTGAATTCATGGTGATTGCAGAGGTTGACGAGATACTATGGATTTTATGGGACAGGGAAAACCCATTAGACACACTGAGTGATGTTCAACTTGACAGACAATCATGAAAATCACCACAAAACTTCAGATCTTCCATCCACCTTCAACAGCTTGTCCCTATCAGGGTCGCTGGAGCCATTCCCAGCTGACATCGGGCGTGAGGCGGGGTACACCCTGGACAGGATGCCAGTCGCAGGGCACATAGAGACAAACAGAGACAGACAACCATTCACACTCACATTCACATCTACATGCGCATGTCTTTGAACCGTGGAAAGAAGCGGGAGAACCCGGAGAGAACCCACGCAGACACTGGGAGAACATGCTAATTCCACACAGAAGGGCCCCGGCCGGGATTCAAACCAGAAACCCTCTTGCTGTGAGGCGACAGTGCTAACCACCACACCACAGTGCTGTCCCCTCTAACAGATCCTGGTACACCAAACTAGGAGGTACCACGCTTTGCCAGCTTTCCAGCAAGTTTTAATAAACATTAACCGCTTATATCATATATTAACGTTACGTTGGACATAGCCGATCAATAAATGATCGATACCAGACCAATGTATTTTCACTCACCCATTTTTGTTGACCCCCGTTGATGTTCGACGATCTCCTTTCATTTTTTCTTTTTCTTTTTTTTAATGCTTTTTGCAGACCAGAGCACAGAAACAGGTAGAACACATGTACAGTATGTCTGCTTTAAGGTGAAAAAAACAAAACAAAAACAGAAAAACCCCAACATGAATCCCGCTATCCCTCCCACCAACCGACGTCAGACACAGAGTGGACCAGTTTAGGAATGTCCCTCCACTGTCATTAGTGATATCTACCCCCAAATCCTTTTCCCATGCATTTTTAGGTGAGGCAGTGGGGACAGGGGCGATCTCCTTTCATGCTGTCACTGTAATATTTTCCTATTTCTTCATTACTTCCTTCGCATTTCGTTTTACAGAGAGATTTCTCGAAATTTATTTTATTCTCCGTAATTTCTTGCCAAATCTTCTGCCTGTCCGAATTTGTTACGACTAGGTTAAATTTCCTTTGAATAATGTTCTTACATTTTCTTTTAAGATTATTTTTTGGAAGTTTTTCAAGCCTTTATTATATAGGACAGACAGGAAATGGAGTGAGATAGAGGAGGAGACTTGCAGCAAAGGGCCGCAGGTTGGAGTCAAACCCGCAGCCGCTCTCTAAGGACCTTCAGCCTCTCTTTGAGGAGAACAATATTCTCATCTTCTGTCCTGTTTGGTTTTTCTTTTCTTTTAGTATTTTAATTTTGGTCCGTTTTGAAGAAGGCTGACAACCTGCTGAAAAGTGAGTAAGCATAACCATGGTAACGTAACTATGGTACTGAAAGTAACCTGCTGTATTTTGACAGTTACTGTAAAAGCCTTAGTCTAAACACTTAGGCAAGGAGACAACCTAAAAAGCTTTATGCAACGCTCTTAAATTAACCCCTTAGCTCAGGGAAATGTTTGGTTTTAGGGACACACTTACAACTTAGGGTAGTTAATGCATCCGGGTACAGAACCTCCGCTCAACTTACCAATCTTGTTTTGACTCGTTTGACTTCATTGGATTCTCACCCGTGTTTCCACATTTACCACGTTGATGAAAAAAAAAAATCAAACAAGACTACTATGACTTAGATTTATATCAAAGCTGAACATGTTTTGCATAGATTGGTGCCAGTAATGTGCTCCTCCTACTTTAGGCCGTCATATGATTTATGGCCATGTTTATTAAACAGTAAAATATGACAATAAGCTCAGATAGTTATTGACTGTTTCAATATTTTTGCTTCATTCACTGTTCATTTATCAAAGCTTGGTAGACCCATAAATCAGCTGAATGAGACAAAACAGAAGACCACGGTGATAGATTCCCTACATTTAAAATAAGACTGTATAAAGTTTTTCACAGCATGAGAAAAACCAGACCTCACCACATTTCAGCTGCTGACATTTCTGCAATTACTCTTCAATTCTCATGAGCGAGTTGCAGACATTTTTGAACATACCATCAAGTGAAAACCCAGAGTAAATCAATCTCTCTGTTCATCAGTTAATGTGCTGTTTTTTTCGTGGTAATTTAACTCTTTATATATCAACAGGAGACGAGTGCTCATGTGGGGTTTTCATGCAGTATCTCATTTATGTCTGAAGACAATAACAAAATGTGTCTGGATTATTCACATGTTCAGTGATTTACAATGGCGTACATCGACTCTCAATGAAAATCACTTAACATGTAAACGAGCTGTATTATAGTTTTGTTCCTTACATATTTCTGCTGTAGTTGTATGGGTATAAATCATAGACTGTATCAATAAAAGTAAGCATTTTAGCTGGCAGCCAGTTATGTCTCTCCTGTAACTTATTATCTCGCCCGCCAGGAATCAGACAGTGATTCCACTTTGCATTTCTCTGCTTTCACATAAATATATATATTTTTTTAGTTTTCAAATGAAAGACAACAGCTGTTGTCTAGACAGTGCGTTGGGTATATTTAGTTTCTTGGGTTGTGCAATGGCCCCTGAAATTGTAGTTTTTCAAGATTGAAAGGTATTCTAACAGCTCACAGCACCATAGTTTACAGCTGCATCAGCTGAAAAGAAAAAAGTATTTCTCACTTTAGAAAACTACTGCTCAGCCACTGATATTTTCTTTTCCGTGTTTTACCTGGAAAAGGCTCCCCTGTGAAGCATTCATTTTTTAATAAAACTTGCCTCAGTGGCTGAGTGTGATAGGAAATGGGTTTTATTAGAGCATTGTGTTTCCATTAGGTGACAGTGCACCTGGGACCTCATTAAAATAAACTTGGAAGGAGACTATTCTTCTACTTATGCCTGGACCTAATTTTAAAGAAATGACAGTTACCATATACGTGTTAACTGCCAACGCCTGCCTCAGATAAATTAAGACTTTTCATATCTTATAACAGACTGCATTATGGACAAAATACAGCACAGTTGGCTCAACATCTGAACATTTTCTTATATCTGGAGAGAGCTGGAGCTGGAGCAATGGCTAAAAGACAGTATTCCCTTTATAAAATTCCCCTTTCTTCTTTGAAATTTACATTTTTAAGTTTTGTCACTGGGGTTGTCTTTTATGACTTTTGGTTTCTGATTTTACTATTTTATTTAGTTTTTGATCTCACTCGTATATATCCTATTATCAGATACTGAATTCCCATTTCATTTAAGGGCGGCTGTGGCTTAGTGGTAGAGTGGGTCGTCCCGTTCGAGAGATTGGCAGTTCGGTCCACATGTCGAAGTGTCCTTGGGCAAGACACTGGACCCCGAATTGGTCCCCGTGCTGAAAATGAACAAAGCTAAAGTGCTGTTTGGAAGTATTTAGCATAAAAGGCTAATGACCAGGAAACCGCTAAGGATCTAAACAAGCCACTAGCGGCTAATACTAAACAGTAACGTTAACGGTGGAGCTAAGCAGCTTACATCATCAGTTCTGCCTGTCTAACATTAAGAGATGTTAATTTAACAGGATGACACAATAACTTGTCTGAGAAGACAGAAACAGTGGCAGCTGCTATACCAACTCTATTCAATCAGCAGCGATAATATAGTGCCAGAAACACAGATAAACAGGACTGTATCTTAATACATTAGCATGGACCAGATCCCTGTTTACACTGTGGAGAAATCCGACGAACAACTTATTCACCAACTGAATCCAAGGTTTAACCTTCTTCACACAGAAATCCCTGAGCTTAATAAAACAAACAAGACAGCTTTTAGAAAGTGTTGATTGATTTTTTTTTAAATTCTGCCTTTATTTTTTGTAATTTTCTCCCTATGGTATCAAAAATGGTATTGAGTAATTGAGTAACACGTATTTTCCATCCCATATCGACTTTGAAATACTAGTTTCATGACAACCCTATTTAATAATACAAGAATTTCTAAAAAATCAAAATGTTTATCAAAATGTAATGTTAAACATTAATTACACAATCTAACACCTTCCTGGACAATCCAATCAACCGATTATCATGCTTGATTTGTAACAATTGTTTTAGCAATCAGATCACTAGTGCGTGCGCGTGCGTGTGTGCGCGTGTGTGTGTGTGTGTGTGTGTGTGTGCGTGTGCGTGTGTGTGTGTGCGTGTGCGTGTGTCTGTGTGTGTGTGTCTGTGTGTGTGTGTGTGTTTTCCTGATTTAGTTTCTGCTTGATTTGGGCCACAAGATGCATTTCCCTCCAGCGGCTAAAGGTCAAGGAGGATTGTGGGAGCATGTAGCGAAGCAGGCTGCGGTTGCGTCACCACCAGTATTGAGTCAGGTGCACTCCCAAAGATCTCACTGCCAGCTGCCGTCGAGGCAGGGATAATCTGCCTAAGCAGCTTTCACATGATTTCACCCACAGGGAAGAATTTAGGAGAGGTTTGTAAACCTCCTCAGACCTGGCCTTGGAGCTTCTTCCTGCTTTGACTTAAGAGGTGAACAAGGGCTGTACAGCAGATACTACACCGGAGAATACTAACACCCCCTGTTCCTATGCAGTTTATTAATTCCTGCGTACACACGCACACACACACACACACACACACACACACACACACACACACACACACACACACACACACACACACACACACACACACACACACACACACACACACACACACACACACACACACACATCCTCTTGACTTATCTAAAAACCCAGCATATGTGCATCTTGTCCATTAGCTCTTTGTTCTCTGACTTTCTATCACTCCATTAGCCATTAAATTGAAAGCACCACTAGGAGAAGAGAAGTGATAAGGAACATAGATTCAATCTTATGTAGATGTCCTGAGGGAGAATATCTGTACAGCAGATAGAGAGCAGAGTTAGATTTATCTTCTTGAAAAGACTGCAGGAAATCTCTGTGACCTTCTCTGTGAGGGCCAGATGAACTTGAACAGATGAAGTTAATCCACTAACAGCTAGAGGTCACAGTCAACGGCCTGATGACTATACGTGCTGTGCAAAGATGTGACTGGTATTGCATAAAGGGCACTGGAAACCCTATCCCTGTTGGGGAAAAAAACTGTCTCAGGCAGGCTTGTTCACCCATGCAAAGCTCAGACTTTTGGCATTTGATGGCACTGCAGATTAACATCTTAAAATTTTGTTTTTAGAAAGACCAAAAACTGACAAGACTGAAACTGAAAATCCCACTTTTCATTTTTATGTGTCGTTTGAGTTGCTTATGATATAATGCTGTCATAACCACAAAAAAAAGATGATCCTTCAGTTTGATACTTATTTTTTTAAACGATTAACTTTACAGATGTGTAAATTTATTTTTCCTCACCCTCCTTCAGACTTTCTTATCCCTCATGAGCTCAAGCCCAACCTCATCAGTGAAGACAGATTACAGCCTGCTGAGATGTTTGTACGCTAACCTTCAGCAGATGCCGGCCTGATGTTGATTAAAAGACCTGCAATAATGAAACGTTTGCCATTAGTGAAAACAAGTCACTAACCAACAGCAACCTACCTTTTAAACCATTTCCCCCGGGGATTATTAAAGTATTTCTGGTTCTGATTTGCACTGCAGATGTTTTTACACGTCATAGCGTGAAAAGCATGTATATTCAGTAATATAAAGAACAACGATGGATGCTTTCAATAGAGGGCTCGTTATTACAATGAGTACCTACTCACTGATGTAGCTCACTGTGACTAACCATTGTTATTGTTATTAGTTTCACCTGTGCTCTTCTATATCCTGAATCAAAATGAATAGAGAACACTATGTATGGTATCTGTGTAAGTTCAGACAGAAATTAGTCTTCACCAAAAAAATGTTCATTCTGGTCCATGTTAAGAGCACTGCTATGCCCTATTATGGTAGAGGTATGGTATGGTACTTGTCTCCAATTCAGCTTTAGATACAGTAAATTGCATAAGTAAAGGCTTGCTATTACTGCTCACAGAAGAAGCTCTCACCTTAAGAAGATTATTGTTTATGTTCCCTCTGGCTGTATAATGTATGTCTCCAACAGGAAGTGTGTTTGCTAAGTCCATAAGCCTGGAGTCTGGGACACTAATGTGCTGTATTTCAGTTCATGACATCCCAACCCCCCAGTAGAATGCAAGGGGAAAAAATATATATATATTTATATATTCACATTTAATGTTGTTAAACTATGTGATAATGTCTTTTCTTACTTTTAATTTAGTTTTAGAAGAGTGATCTAGAACCATAATGTTCTGTAATTCAGAATTACCTTTATTTGACAAGTATGTGTGCTCTTACATTATTATATAGCTCTTGATTTTCTGACACAGAAATATACATACAAGGAAGGACAACAAAGGTGTACAAATAAAAGTAAAGCATAGACAGGACTATTATGTAATGATTCACAATTTGCTATTTTTATTGTTTTAAGGAAAATATATAAAACATTTCTTAGAGTATGACTGCAGCATAGTACAAATTATCCCACCTTTATTCCAATTTGCTTTCGACTTAATACGCTCTATGCAATTAAATCATTGATAATAATAATAAGCTGATAATATATTGTGATTGATGGTGTGATGGTGTGTCGACTCGGCGCTCCTTTGATGATGCTCCTCCGTCTCTCCATTGGCTGCAGCTGTCTCTTCATCTCTTCCTGTGATAATGTTCTGCTAACTCACACTGCACAGTTGGCACAGCAGCTGGCACAGGTACAGGCAACCCGGGTCTAGAGGCACAGGTGTGGCACATCTGGGTGGGAAAGGAGGAAGAGAAGTGTGGATGCACACAAACATGTGTATATGTGTGTATATACACACATATGTACAGTGTGTCCCAAAAAAAAAATACACACTTTAAATAAGTGTTTGTGTGTGTGGTAAAATTCCTTTAATTTTTAAAATGTAATAGAATTTACAAACATCACTTTATTGTTTTGTTACCCCCTGTTCTCAAACTGACGTCCGTTTAGTCCAGACACTGCTGACAACACGAAGCAATGGAATCGCACACATTACGAAACGATTCCCTTGGTATTTGCGTGCATTCACCTTCGATGGCTGCTCTCAATTCAGCGACTTTTGCTGATTTCATAACATAGACTTTTTCTTTTAGGTAGCCCCATGATACCTAAAATAATGAATATATAATTGAGTTACCAGCTGCTAAAGTGTGCATACATATACTACCGGAAAAAGAAATGGTCCCACCCTGTAGGGTGAGGTGATTTCTTCTTACTGCAGGTGCATCCTTCCTTTCACAATCTCTTAATGCACTCACAGGCAGAGTCCCTGAGAGCAGATCAGGCAGTTGAATCACTGGCCTGAAACTACACACGGACGCACGCACACATGCATGCACGCATGCATGCATGCATGCACGCATGCACGCGTGTGGTCAAGGCGTGGTCCTTATATGCACTGGTGTGGCGCATTAATGCAGGTACTGGCAGTGCTCCCTGAAGACGATGTACAGGTGAACGTGTGGAGTAATCCCATGTTGGTGTTTCCCGTGTGTGTGTTTTTTTTTTGGATTGACGTAGGATTGTAGGGGTGAGGAAGCGGTAAAGAGGAGCAGATAAAGAGATTGAAAGACCACGTTAAAGGTAGACAGTTGATAAAGAAGACGATGTTCTTCAAGCAGGCTGAGGAGGTCTGCCCAGTTCTCTCTTCTATCTGCAGTGTTAAGTAAGAGCTTGAAGAGTGAGAGAAGGGAATGGAGAGCATGTGAGTGAGGGAGAGTAAGCCGGGGCATCTGGTTTTGTTAAGGCCTCAGAACATTCCTTCCCTCTGTTCGACTCTGGCTGGCAGCTTTTAAAGGGACACGTTCTCTCTCTCTCTCTCTCTCTCTCTCTCATATCCCGCTCCGGGCATTGCCCTCTCCCTTGAAGTTTGATTTATGACCGCTGAGGGTCACAGGCAAGGTGTCTATCTGTTGCATACTCTCCTGCATGGAACTCAGGGTTGTTACAGTGGAGAAATGCATTTTATGACACATAGGAGTAACATTAGAAGCATATGGATGACAGCCACCTACCTGTTTAATTATTATTATTAATTATAAGTGTTATTAGTTTTGGGTTTATCCTCATTATCCACTAAGGACACAGAGGCAGAGCATGCCTACTTTCCACTGTCACCACTAGCAATGGGTATTTTGTTTTCTAGCCTTCAGCGTTATTAGCTTCGACAGTGATTACTGATCTGTTGAGCTCCCAGCATTTGTGGACTGCCTCAAAGCTTTTGTGAGGTTTGCGTTTCAACACTGAAAGGATCATCTCCAAGAGGAATTTCACTGGAAATTTTCAAATAGCTAAAAATCCATTTCAGATGTTTGTTTTTCCCCTTTAAATTTTAACGAGGAGTCATATTTTAAGACCGTAATGAGAAAAAAATGTGACTGCTGATGCTCGACTAAAATGTTTTTTTTTTTACAGGGATGATGCAAGCCAGGTGAAACTTGGCAAAATTATACAACATCATGACACCATATCATGAAAAACACTTAACACTTAACTGCAGAGCTATCATGAAAACTAATCCAAAATGATAAGCGCCTTCTGTCCCATGATGCAATGCTTTTGTTACATGATACGGCAGGTGTCATGGTATGAATCTCAACACATGAACGGGCCGCATAAGTAACAGGGTTTTTATGTGACATTTTATGCTTATTATAGCCTCTTATGACTATAGGAGGCTGGATTTGATTGGGTCATTATCCTCGTGTTACTCCTGGTGATGGACGGGTCTTCAATGCAGGAAAGGGCCGACCACAACAGTTCTTCAGCTGGCAGCTTTAGCTGGTACATGAGGACATAAAGCTTGCCAGTGAAGAACTGCTGTAGGTCAGCCAACGAGCACCTTAAACCCAACAAGAAAAATATGCGCATAACATGAGTGAATCAACCATAGAGACATTTGAAGCTTTGATTTCAATGTGCTGACATCTGTGATGGTAAATGAGACGACTGGTATGAGACACATAATATGAAACACCTTCATCAAACATCGAAACACACCCTTAAACATACTCCTGTTTAAGTCCTAATATCTCCTAAATGAAACAGCAATTCCCTTTTCAGTTGAAGTCTATGCAGTTTGAGATTTTTACATTTACATTCAACATTTAGCAACCATTACTTGTGCTCCACCTAAAGGAGCTTCCACATTGGCTTCAGCTTTTGGCCATGGTGGTTGGTGCGTGCACACAAACAGTTTTGCGGTTTATGGCTTGTTTAAATGTGTGTGTGCACGCTTAAACAAACATTTTGCGTGTGTGTGTGTGTGTGTGTGTGTGTGTGTGTGTGTGTGTGTGCGTGTGCGTGCGTGCCGGCATGGAGTTGACTGCATCTGACATGTCCGCCTACTGTTTTAGCATTCTCTCTGCTTTTGCTATAATTGAATACAGTCTTTGCTAGCTAGATAGCTTGGCCCCTGGTTACAGCCTGATAGAAAACAGCTTTTGTCTTGTAGTGCAGTTCATTTTAAAGCAGCCATACCAGGCTGAATGACGGAATTTTCCTTGCTGTCCAGACTTTCACTCCCTTATGTGTGTTTGTTTGTGTATGTGTGTCTGTGACTGCTTCACCATGTCATGTATTTTGTTATTTCACCTTGAGAAAACCCCCACAAATTTCCATTCCGATGAATGTAACTTTAGGAAATTTTGGTAGGATGAAGTCCTTCAGAGTAACGACACAAGGACAATTCGGTTCATCATCTTCTATGCCATGAAATACTTTTATTAGTAAGTTTAACCATGGCCTAAACAAGTGTTAGAAATTAAGAGTGACAAGAAAACCCCTAATGTGATGTTCCACTTTAACATCCCCTTTCCGCTGGCCACTGTTTAATACTACATGCGAGTAGCCCAGGATTTGTCTTGCCTGGCTTCCATTCAGCTGGCCTGACTTCAACTATTGCAGTCACTCAGTCTGAAAAGCCTTTCCCTAGCAGCATATTCTTACACAGTTCAAGGACAGGACTTTGGGCAAACTAGCTCTCAGCAGCACTGCGAACCCAGCAACCCCTGGAAACTCACTGAACCCCACGCTGCTATGAGCAACGGTGGAAAGCTCTGGACTGCTGAAACACACACATGCACACACTCACTCTCAATGTGACCAAATGGTCCTCTTCCACAAAAGTCTGAATGGGCTGTGGGCCTTGATCTTGTACTGAACCTAGAGGGATCCATTGTGAGTGTGTAATATTGGAGATGGGATCCAGGGAAATGGCTTCTCCTTTTGTGCTCATTGAGTACATTTGTAAAGAGGCACCTGATATCCATTGGCCTTTGTTAGCAGTGAGGAGATAAGTTTTCTTCTGGTGCTCGACAGATTGTATTTAAACTGATGAAGATTACATTTTGAGTGAGTGAGTGAGTGAGTGAGTGAGTGAGAGAGTGAGAGAGTGAGAGAGAGAGCTCAACAGATGAAAAGGAATAAGAAGAGACGGAAGGATGATGAAAAGAGAACAGCAAACACTAACAAGATCAGGGAGCAGCACTGCTACAGTAAAACAATTGGTGGTGATCATGTTATAACCCAAATGTGACAAAGGGTTGGAACTGCAAGTCTCCCTCTGGCCAAATAGCACAATCTGGCAACTTGTCTATTCAGTTCCAAAACATCACATGCAATGAAAGAAACACAATTTGATTATTTAGAATCAAATTGCTTGCTAATCCAAGTTAGACAAAATATCTGCTGCACACACACACACACACACACACACACACACACACACACACACACACACACACACACACACACACACACACACACACACACACACACACACACACACACACACACACACACACACACACACACACACACACACACACACACACACACACACACACACACACACACACACACACACACACACACACACACACACACACACACACACACACACACACACACACACACACACACACACACACACACACACACACACACACACACACACACACGAAAAAGACAATATGAAATCAATTAACATCTTCATTATGCACAATTTGCATGCATTGGTTGGTTTTTCACATAGCATTAAAAATTAAGTTGTGCCTTCTGTGACAGAGCTGCAGTTTTCCCCCCACTAATGTAATTTTCATCCCGTTACTCTTTAACTATGTTCCTTCTCTGCTCACGATATGTTGAGCATGCACACTACAAGCACACAGAGACCATCCGCGAGTGGAGAACACAGTGTACCAGAGGAGTGATTTATTACACAGAGCTGATGATTCCCAGGACAATTACAGCCAGCCTAAGCAACAGGCTGAAAATGGCTCGGAGTGCGTACGCACAAATACGCAAACACACAAGAAGTACACAGTGCATGTGTGTGTTTGAGTGACTCAAGCACAGTTGGCAGTGTGAAAGTGTGGACTTAAATCGTGGAGAACAAGGCATACTGTCCCCAATTGAGTCGCTGTTCTTAGGTAATCATGCATCCCATATATGTTTGTGTTTCAGGTGATTTTAAGCTTTTCCTGTGACAGCACCGTGACTGCTTATCTATTAAGCTCCAAAAGCAAAGGCAAAGCTCTGAAAAACCTACGGTTGGATAAAAACTAGGCCAAAAGGTGTGTTTAGTGGTCATGGGGGATGAGGTGGTGGTTAACTTTGGGGTCAGAACAGAAAATGAGGTTTGACTGAAGTAAGACTTTAACTTAAGTGTTTTAAAATGCAAATTCACTGTGAGACTTATGAGATCACAACCTGCTGCCACTTTGCAAACAGCCAAGTATGAACATTCCCTCTTACAGAAAATGATTTGACTTCACACAAAGCGCTCTCCCCCCTGGGGGACGACACCCTCATTTGTTTCGAGTGTTTGAAGTGATCTTCTCGTTTTTTTTGATTTTTTAAAAACAGATTGGGGAATGGATCAAATCTATGGATGTATGCCAATATTAACATATCCTAGAGGGCCGTGCAGGGAATGACTTGGCAAACACAAAAGAATGGGAAGCCCCATCAATCATCCTAGGAATGCCATTTCTTATCCAAAATCAACTGGGGGAAAATGCATTCAGTCTGAATTGTGGAATTTGCACAATTCCAGTGCCATGGTGGTACAGTTGGCTAAATGTTTCTCCTGCAACTTGAGACGGCAAAAAGCTAACGTGGATACTAGAAACCACCACCACACAAGGCAAGATTTAGGCCAGATTGCATGCTGCATGTAAATACCACAATACCACAGCTGAGTATACCATAGTTGTTTTCTATACAGGTAGGGTAATCTTACATACATGCTTACTGTGCTTTGAGAATGGGAACAATTGAAAACAGATCTGGCAAGCTTCTTATCTGTCATTTCCACAAGTCATTTCATGACATTTTCACAAGTAGCATTACCCTGCCCTCTTCTGTTTTGGTATCTTGGTAATCTAAAATACTGTATTTTCCCTTAAAAGTCGCAAGCTTGGCAGAACCACCATAAACCAAGTTTATTACAGAAACCTTACAGCACAACCCAGAGTAATTACTTAACTACAGTGTAACAACCACACATATCCAAGTCCTATATCTAGCTGTTCAGAAAAAATACATAAAATAAATAATACATAATACAATAACACTGCACATTACTTGGAAAGAAAGAAAATATTACCATTTAATGCCTATAGCAACCATTATAGATGTCAGTGTATGCTACAAAATAATTCAAATGTTCACAGGCATTTGTTTTAGAATTTGCCTAAAATCTATAATATCAATGATGACTGTACCAGTAACGCAAATTCTGTAAATAAATATTGAAGGAAAATGTCCATCTTGGTTCTGATAACCATCTTCATTATAGCTAAATATTCTGATATTTTCTTTATTTCTGATCACACTAGAAACCATGCAGCACTTCAATCAGCTGTATCATTTGCATTCACTCTTCCAGACATAATCAAGGATCCATGTTTGTATAAATCTGCCACTGAGACTTTATAAAGTCTTTTAATGGCCACATTCAACGCTTGAATTATGCTTGTAAGAAATAGACAACTAATCCAAACTATTTACTTTTGCAACCCCCGGTGTACACGTCAGTATCTGATCCATTGTCCCATTCTCAGCCTGTCTGTAGGCCCTCTAAAGTCATATGTACACTCCCAACCCATAACCCTTTACCTAAGGCCATGACAAATTGCTTTCAAATCAAGGGTGGATCAATATATTTGCCAGTACTTTCCTCCAACAGCCTGGAATTGGATTAGGGAGAAGCAAGGGCATGAATTTCAAGAGATATAGAGAGGTATACATACACACAAACACACAAGCAAACAGTGTAAATCTGGCGGAGATGCATTAGAGTGCGTTCATCATTCGTACCGCTTTGCTTCTCAAAATGACCGAGATAGGGGAGGCAAGCTGGCACTAATCATTGTGTGTCTGTGTGAGAGAGATTTAATGTATATGCATGAGGTATGTGAGGGGGAGGGGGGGTTAGCCCACGCCCTGTTTTACAGACGCACGACTAGCTGCATGTAGCTCTCACAACATGCACACACACACGCCAAGTGAATCATGAAATGCCACTTGACACGGCTGAAAATAAGGGAGTGTGCGTTTACTGCACATGCGTGTTCATGAGCCCTGTGTGTCTATATTGTATCATCACAATTTGTGCTCTTTGTTTGCTTTGCTTCTCAATATTAATTTATGATTTAAAATGAATTCAGTTAGAGTTGGAAGTGGAAGAACAACTTCCAGTGGTAGAAAACCGCAACATGCATAAAACATTCATTAATTGTGGACTGAAGCCCCGTAAAGGGCTAATGTGTTGCTCCATAAAAGGTTTTGTCTAGTACAGCTGTTCCCCTGATAGAAAACTTACAGTAATGTCTCAAAGTGTTGTAATAAGACGTTTACTTCAGATTTGGGAGAGAAGCGGGAGGCTTGGGGGTGAAGGAGAGGGATACAGAGAAAGACAACGGTAAAGGTGGAGCCCGTGAAAACAAGGTGTAAACAAATGGCTCACACACTCACACACCATTGGATCTGAACAAGGATTTTTTTGCTGTAAAAATACACATACACAGACTGACACTGACAGCAATTTTACCATGGTCAGTATGCAAGCAGGTGTACAATTTTGCAGTCCCCTTTGATCCAGTGAGCACATCTTGTTAATGGGCTGATTTCCTCCAAGAGCATGATGGTATTTGCTTATGGAAGAGGTGGTGTCAACTGGCAGGAAGTCAGCAGGTGGCTAAGAGGAAGAGGGAATGACTAACAGTAAAGTCTTGCAGAGTGTCTAACAGGATTTTATACTGAGCATCTGGAGCCAGAATGCATGGGAAGGGTGCGTGTGTGTGTAAAAGAGTGAGAGGGGGTGGTATCTTCCTCAGTGATGTCATGAAGTGAGAATAAATTCAATTAAATTCAATTTTATTTATAAGACAACTTGGTCCTGGTTTTTTCACCATGCACAGATGAGAATGGCACAGCATAACTCAAAATGTGTGTGTCTGATGCAAGCTCCCTGTAAAGGACACAAAGTGTCAAATTGTCTATAAATGTACACACGCACACACGGACGCACGCCATCCTTTGGAAAACATATCTGAACAGGAGGGGAAGAGAAAGCTCCTGTGACTGCGATACAGAAACAGAGAGGTGGAAGTAGGGGTGTGAACACTGGATAAAGAGGCCCAACATAAAGAAAAGATTTGTGTGCGTTCGCCAGCTGTCATCTCCCTTCCTACCACTGGGAAGAAGCGTGTCAAAGACTACATTGTTTCTCTCTATGTATCTGTTTGTGTCCATCCCTTGCTCTGACTAAATGCCCCTGTGGTCCTTGTAAATTTATTCATCATTCTCTCCATTTCTGTATGTATATCCTTTGTCACCCACCCCCTCTAACTAGCAGTTTAGTTAGAGTGCTGAGAGACAGGAAATGCCTGTAGGGCAAATGAATAAGAAGTGGCAGCTGCCCATGCGTGGTACAAATCCTGAGAATCTCCTCGATATCATCCCTTCACCCCACCCATCCTCCCTCCAGAGAAGGAGAAAAAAAACAGAGCTGATGCATTTGGTAGATCGTCTCCTCAAAATGTAATTTTCCTCACAAAAGATTATATCTTAAAATGTCCCACTACGTCACCATTTGGCGGTTCATAATCAGAATATTAAGGTGTTGGTCTCTAAATCGGAGATAATAAATCTCTAAACATAAACATGTTGAATTTAAAAGATCATCTGGCTAAGAATGTCTATCCCCATTTTCTTGAAAGACACATTTCACTCCCCCTCTTCCAGTTCCATTGCTTTTTAAGTTATGTTTTGTACTGACATATGAATGTTTCCTTTAAAAAATGATTTGAATGGTTAGAGAGGCTGCTATCTGTACTCTAAACGTTTCCATGTGTGCAATAATGACATTCAAGACATTTAAGGAGCAAAACTTAAAAGTGTAGTTAGAAACTTTACAGAGGAATCCTAACTAACTTTTAGCTTCTGGGCTGCTGTTACTGGTGCATAAAAGCGCATAGCGGGTGTAATTAATATTTTCCTCATTAATTATGTATTATTTTACCCACCCAACTATCTAAACCACATGCATGTGCAGTAGTATTTTGTAGGCCTAACATTTTATGCTTATCTTTCATACAATAATACTTAATGTGATTCATGCGGTTACATATGAGTGGACGAGGGTGAGTGTGAGCAACACCTTTTAAACAATAAATTAACTATAGCTCAGTGCTTTACAATAAGGAAATTACATGCACCAAGTGTTTCACATGAAAAGACATAATTAATGCAGAATAATGGAATAATATTTTCCACCAGGTTGTCCATGTTTATAGAGCTTGCATAAAACAAGACACGGGGTGAGGTATCCAGATGCAGTTTTTGTAATCCACGTTCAGAATCCCATAGTTTCATCACGGCAGACCCACGTCAATAATAACATGTGCTGTTGCATAATTAAAGAGCTGAGTGTAGGTGCAGTTAGTTCTGTCTTTTCCTAAATCCTGATGAATTCTCCTTTGCATCTTTCCTTGACCTCATGTTATTCTCCATCAAGGTCAAGGATAAGGGGTTATTAAAGACATTGCCGATAATTTTTGGACTGCGACCGCCATAGTTTCTTTCAGAATTTTTTTTAGCCGAGGTGCAATGCTAGCTCAATCCTGACACATTTAATTTCAGGACCAATTTAGCTAGTAGATGATGGCTTAAAATGGTAATGGTTTAAACCTTTTTGCCTACTCTGGGCAATATTATAACCTTTTTAGTTGATAAGGTGAACTTGTTATAAAAGTACAAAATACAAAGCGGATAAAAAAGATAACACAAAATAAATTATAACATATTTCTCAGAGCTGTGTTTCTGGCCACCTGATTGATGGAAGTCAAATATTTCTTGTCCTTTTTGCTCCTTTTTTGGTCTCTACCAACTCCAAAGGGAAATGTCTATTTTAAAGTTACTGTAGTTTAAGCAATTTCTTGTAGATAAAAATCTGTCTTTGTGATGAATGGCTCCGTACCAGACCAGTTACCTTTCTAATCTACCTAGCTAACCACACTAAGCCCTTTGATTTGTGTGGAGGTAGTTACCGTGCTAACGTGGATGAGCCCCCACACAACATAGAGATTGTAATTTGGCATACTGGATTTTGGTTTTATGAGCTAACTATCTAATTAGATTGGAGAGGATTAAGAATGTCTCATCTATTGCACTGACACAAGATGAAATGATAAGCATATGACAGTTAGTTTGGTTGGTCAATGGAAAAACTGTGGCAGGTGGAGGTCAACGGCCGTTCAACCACAGGCTTGTCACACTCCACTGAACAGAGTGTGCATGTGTGTAGAAGACATGGCCAGGATATGTTAGACTAAAATGAAATGTTTATACAAGTGTGTGTATCTGTGAGTGAGTGTGTTTCCTGACATTCTGGCCCCAGCTGTACCCAGATGGCCTGAGAGCACAGTGTGCTAAGCTAACAGAGACGAGACAGAGACATTCGCCCCGAGTTAGTGAGCTGGAAGAACACTGTGGTCTGACACATAATAATACAGATCCATAGAGGCCACACCCTTTTAAAAATCCTCTATTACATTGCACAGGAGTTTACAGAATCCATTAGATACAACGTGTTCGTATTCAGCAGCTTTAATTATTAAATAAAGGGAGTAGGTTCCCACATGACTAGATAAGGGAATCAGGTAATTACAGATGCATTCACTCCAGTAAAATCAACAATCTTTAGAGTAAATGGTCTTTGTTTTAAGTTAGTTGCGTCCTGTTATTTGAAGGCTTTAATAAACTTTTTTTTTTGCATTTTAAGTTGTACTCTGTGGGATTTTCATCTATTTAATTGTCTCTTAAGTTATTATCAAAGAGTGAGTTAAAACAATGGTGACTAATCACATGACCCACTAATGGAAGCCCTTATACATGCCTTTTTGCCGAGTATTACAGTCTGTGTGTCTGTGGCGACATTCCCGGGCTGGATATAAATAAGCTGCCATGTTAGGGACACTGCTGACAGCGGTTGGTCTGCCAGCCCTGATGTCACCAACGGCTATGCTGCATTCACTTGTAATTGGAACTCTGGAACTTCCAACTTCTGAGTCATGCAAGGCAGAAGTGCAATAGGAACATTTGTGTATGTGTGCGTGCTTGTGTGTTTATTTAAGAGAGTAACATATAGGGGACGGACAGTAAGTAAAGAGTGGGATGTGTTTCAATAAGGTTTACAAAAGAGCAAAAACAGAAAAAGTCAACAGACACCGTGACTGTGAACATGACAAGATGGAGGGCTCTGAAAGAACAGGCTCACCTGCAATTACATCTTACAGCCAAAGAGGCTGCTAGAAACAAGTTATCTCAAATATTACGGATGACAACTTGAAGTTCCCTTGTTCTCTGGTCAGTTCTTCCAAATTTACATGTCAGGTCATGAAGAGAAATAATTTATGTAAAAAGGTAAAATTAAAAGTTAAGTCAAAGACTGTTAAAGCACACCAGCTAGTTAATATTTATTTATCCTCTTGTGTTTCTTATTTTAAGTCATAGGTAGTCACAAACTCAGCATCAGCTGTTTTCAATTCTATAAATCTTTTAGTCCATCACTTCTCCACCATCCCATCTTTCCTACACCCATCGCTCATGTGCTTCATTAAGCGCTCTTCTTCTGCTTTCACAGCTTTCATTTTCCTCCATCTCAATCCCCTGTGATCTGTTTTATCCTTTGATATCTTCCTCGCTCTCCGTTTATTTTATCCCTTTCTCTCCTTCTTATCCTGCTCAGCTCTCTCCGTGTCTTTAGGTTGGTCAGTTCAACAAGGCTGAGTTACATTCCTGGGATGCCTGCTACATATGGTTCACATTCCAGCTGGTCTGCCGAGAGGCCCAGCTCTCCTCACCACTGGCCCTGCAGAGACCAGCCCAAAGCCGAGCGTGCTACAGCATTGCTTCAGCCTAAAATACTTTTCACAAAGCTTTAGTTTAGCTCAGCCTGTGCCTGCTTGGAGCTAGGACTAAAACTCGGAACTATAGGTCCAACCTGAGCCCACAGTGATATTTCATTTAGCTGTCTTTCCTTGTGTACAGGCAGCTGGAGTTTCTTTCTCTGTATATCTCTTCCCTCAGGCTGCTACCTCAGGCTCTAAGTATGTGTGTGTAGTTTTACATTTTTGTTGCAAGAGAGAACTTTTTCAGTAGACAGGCACACCATGTGTTGTACATATGAGAATGGAGCCGGGCTGGTAAACCACACACAGCCCTGCTGAGGAGTGGTGACAATCTTACTCCATATGAGGCAGTTTCAATATAGTCTGGGACATAGTCTGGAATACTGTTAGCGCTGCATCACCACATCACCAACTACTATATCTTAGACTTAGCCATACTGCACACACCCAAACATCCTTGTCCTGTGCATGTGAGCACATGCAAGCACGGACGGAGAGTACATCTGTCTCTACATCAAACAATACCATACACGCATCTACATACGGCACTTAACCAGTTGCAGACACTCACCCTTTTAACCCGCTTTACACTCTATAACCTCTTACAACTGTATACAGATAGAAGCAACATTTAATTGGTCAGCAACAATGCTGTATTCAGCCTAAAGCACGTAAAATATTGTTTTGCCAAAGCGAGTCAAAGTTTACTCTCTATGACTGTCTGGGTGTGGCCGTAAAAATGTGCAACCTCATTGCAGCTACCGCATTTCTACCGCAGATCCTCCCCTCTTTGATTGGCCATCAATAATCAATGTCCAGTCCTTCTCACTTACACCACGCTACTTGATAGTATGGTCATTGAGTAGGAGTGACTCATTTCATCAACTGACACATTTTTACAGGGAAGGGTTCTGCTCAATATCATCCTCTGATGAGGTAAATCGGTTCGATGGGTATTTTGGAAAGTTAAATTAAAGGTCAGATTAAGCCCTTCGAGCCCACACATAAACACATATTTGCATAAAATGTGGCAAATACTCAAATGCACACAGAGATGAATGCATGCACTCAAAAATAATGACTGTCAGGATGACTTGACATTTGACTCTAGATTATAGGGCACTGTAGGGACGCAAAATTGCTGGTACAAACACCAGATTCCAGTCTTTCTCCCCTCTTACATGCCCTTTCTGTGTGTGTGTGTGTGTGTGTGTTGGTGTCTAGGGAGTGGCGCAATGGACGTCACTGCTGGACGGCTGTATTAATCGCATCCAACCAGAGATAATGACTGTGCTGGCTTGCCACGCACATACATACATAAATCGGTAAATTCAATGTGGCTGAACAATCAAAGCCCAGACAAAGCAAACACAACACAAGATAGGAAATGGGAGGAGAGAAAGAGAGCGAGATGGTGGAAAAGAGCTCATGAGGGAGTAACTTCTTAACGGCACAGCTGTACACTATACTGTACAGTACATAATAGTGGTGAATAAGGATGTCATCTGATCAGCGTCTGACTTAATAAAGGCATTACATTCCTCACAAATGAACAGTAATTACCCATGAATTGCAGGAATGCAGCTACTGAGGCTGTAGATTCAGCTCCTTAATGCAACATTCATGTTAACTTCTAACCTGGACCATATTTCAGAACGTTCACCAGGACTCCTCTAACAAAAAGGACAATGTCACATCCTTTTCAAATCCTTTTTGCATAGGCAAAAACACCTATAATATGTCATTGTGACTAATGTCAGCAAGGCCTTCTGAATACATAATCCCAATCCTATATGTGAAAGCAGCCCCAACACAGCGGTTCCAGCATGGGTGGGACATGTGCTGGGACTCCAACATTATTACCACAGAGGTTATTTTTTCTTAAAAAGAGCCTTGGGCAATTCCAATGGTAGCATCCTGATAATCCATTTGTATCCAGTTCCTCTGACCGGCCTGCAGCATCATATATAATTCACTATTCATACCCAAAGAGGGGATAATTACTGCTGGCCACTCTTAAAGGAAAGGGAAGGTAGTGGGGGAAGCCAAAATGAGCCCTGTGCAACTAACAAGCATTTCCAGAGCTTCTGAAAAGTGCATTTTCTATGATTCATTGTGTAGAATTGGAGCAGGAATGCAGGGGGAAAGGGGTCATTCTTACTGTTGCAATTTAACCAGGTAAGCTCATCAGTGCTGGAGCAGGTCCTTGCAATAATAAGCAGCACTGGGAACCTCTTGTGAATCTCTTACATCTACAATCTGGGGGCTAAAAAAGGCAAGTCATTGGCCAAGAGAAATTGCCATGATTTACACAATGTTATCCATCAGGAGCTTTTATGCCAAAGATCAGAGACGTCATTTGGCTGACGTAGATGGGAAGCAAGTGGAAAAAGCCACCGGTTGCTAAACAGAATGCGACGACGGAGAGTTGCAGCTCGGCAGCCAGCCCTTACTGAGTCATAACCGGACTCGAGAGCAGTTTTCTACCAAAGAATGTGAGCTTTGGAACTTGAGCTTAGATACCTTGTTATATTTTAACCCATTGTCTTCCCTAATGTTGAAATCTTTAAACTGAGGTTGTGCAAATGTTTGAGGGCCGCTAACACTGCCTACGAGATTACATAATCCCTGTCCAAAATGGGGGGACATAGTACAGACAGTCTAAACTTGCAGCAGGTTGATGAGCACATGCAGCGCAATAACCAGGGTGCCGGTGGGGGGAAAAGAGGCAAGCAATGAAAAACATAACATGAAAAAAAGCATTGAGGTATAAAAAGTAAAATTTGTCACAAGAATACACTTCTTGATTGTCATTGGTAAAGTAGGCCCTACATTTTTTCTCTATAGGGTTACAATTAAGCTGTAAGCATTCCACAGGTTGACTCAAATAGACAATCATGCCTTACCTCCATCAGATAACACCTCTGAAGATTCCTGGATGTAGATCCTGATGCCAGGATGTAAAGTTGGTTAAAAGACAAGATGATCTACTCTAGGCACCTGGAGACACTGAGGGAAAAAACGGCATAAGACAAGCTTGAAAGGTGAAATGAATGACGCGGAGGGAGAGACAGAAAGAGGAAGAGGAGGAGGAGGAGGAGGAGGGGGGGGCAGCTCTCCACATCCATGTTGCGCTACAAAGGGTGGGGCCTTGAGGAATTCACTCTATCTGCTCTGCTGTCGACTTAAAGCTTATCTTAATTAGACTATATACGGGGTCAGTCTGCCTCTGCACCCAATTATGATTTGAGTTATTGTGGCATAAACGCATCGCAAGAGTGAGGAATGACTCCTCTATATTCTTTAACAAGTCGAGCGGACTACTGTAATACGGAGCCAACTCCTTCCCTGCTGGATTTGGATTCATTCAACGCCCCAAAACGTTTTTCCTCGCTAAAGACAAACCCGCCTCATCCCATTATAGTAATAGCTATCCTCGCGCTGTATCATAGACGCATACATACAATGTTTTTTGAATTAATACAGGCCTCGATCGACCGACACACAACCTTCAGTGCATATTCGTGTTTAGACTGACACTAAAATACTAATAAAACATGTTTAAATGCCTTCTAGGTGACACCGTAGCACGCCCTCTCCTGTGGCGTTTAAATCTCACCTCCGCTAAAAAAAAAATTAAAAAAAGTTTGCAAAATGTATTTGAGAGTCGCACTTACTTTGGTTCTGGTAAATCCACTGGCTCCACCGAGGCACTTGTCAGTATGGCTACACTATGTCAAATATGTGCAATTTCCGCCGCGCTTGGATAAGATTTGAGGAGTATTAGGCTCTGCTTGGACCGTTTCCCCCACGCCCAGTTTGCCTGTGGCATCCAGCGGGGCTGGCTACTGTAAAGTTGCCACGTCCGTTACATTTTCACGGACTTATGAAACCAAAACGACATGCCAAGCAATAATTATACAAAAAAAAAATACTCGATTTACCTCTGAATTGCGTAAGACTCCAGTTAATCTAGGCTATGCAGCGATGGATTGAGTCAAAAGGTGCGCACATCAAGATGGCAATACATTTGTTATGTAATATCTTCCCAAGATGAAAATGACTGAACAGAATCTATTGAAGTCACTGGTAGATAGAAGAGATCAGGCCTCACTCTGGAGTTAAAACAGTCGGTTTTGAAACATTTCTCAGTGCAGAAGCCGCACAGAAAACCCTCAGCCACACCTTAACTCTCAATCAATTTTTCTGACACTTCCAGAGGTTTCGACGAGACGTGAAACCCGCAGTTCACCCTGACCACACTATTGCTTTGCGTGTCTCGTGCACTCCGGTGTTAACGTTTAACGTCTGAAAAAAGAAAGAAAGAAAAGAAATGTAAAAACGGTCCAGTCTGAGTATCCGGTTGGCCGGTCCCACCCCATGTTTGCTCGCTGCTCCTCGGGGCTCCCTCCCTGGTCTCTCTCTCTGGTCCAACTCCTCTCTTCAAACCGGCTTCTCACTCCGATCAGCTGGCAGTGTCGTGACGTCAACACCCGTGACTGGCCAATCGGGTGCGAACCGGAAAACCCACCGCTGACGCCCTCTGTACACGCACGATGATGATCAGGCGCGTCCACCAATGACGGCGCAGCTTTCTGTGAGAAATGAGGCGGGCGCTAGAGACAGTGACCAATGGGTTTACATCCGCCCATGAGAGGCGTTTTATCCTCTGACCTATTAGGTGTTGGGAAGTTTTATTTGTGAAGTGTTGGGAACTTTTCTAAACCAGCAGGCTACAGATGAAATTGAGTATAATAGAATTGAATAATTCCAAAAAGCCTGGGTGAATTAATAAAATGTCTTAACTATTAGAGTGTAAGCAAAATCAGCAGTCAACATTTCATAAGATCCATTTACAGCTTTTGTGATGCACCAAATGTCAATCTAAGATGTTGCCTATTCTTTTCTATTCAAGTTAGTTTTATTTATATATATAGCAGCAAAATACAAATTTGTTTCAAACATATGTCAATATCATGAGTCAAGCTCACATTTGAGGCCTTGCATGGTCTGGTGCTGCAGTAACCAAACTTCTAACTCTTTATTTTCCTTCCAGTTCAGGCTTTTTCACTGTTTACGGACATGCATGATCAAGCTTCTGTTACACTGGCTACTTACCTCTGGCACAGCCCCCCATTTAGCATCAGGTAAATCTAATTTTAAAACCAAATGTTTACCTTATTCAACTTTTTTAATTCTGCGTATGCTCTGTCATTGTCTTCTAACTCTGGAAAACACTTCCTGGTTGAAAATTGCTCCATAAATAGACTATCACATTAGTACTATGAGTTAAAACGTTTATAGAGGGCCATTACAAGTTCACTTTACAGTTATACTGCGACATGCAACTAAAAACAAACACTTGCCATTATGTGAGAAAATATGGTATTAGATTAAGGGTCTTATTATACAGTATGTTATGGTGCTCAATTCATTCCCACAGCTACTAGTTGTACTTATTGTTCTTTAATCTTGACAGTTATGGCAGTGCTGATACAATGTCCCTAACTACTTTACTAAATGCGGCACTGAAATGGTGCTTTTTTTCTTAGAGCTTCGTGACCAAGCCCCCACCACAGCGACCTCCTGGTTGATCCAATACGGAAGCGCCGAAAACTGCAGTTCTCAGAGTGTCCACTAGGAGTAGTTTGCACAATAGAGCCATTTCTCATTGACCCCCATGTTGAGAAGGCCGTTTTCACAGCATAATCAAACCTATTTAAGGCCTGGTTAAAAAAATATTATTCAATTTTTTTTTTCGAGGTTAAAGTTCATGAATAATAAAGGGTTCAGCTTCTTGAGTGACAGCTAGCCACCGGACCTAATTTCTCTTCGAGGTATAGGTCAGCCAGATGGACTTATCTCCCTCCCCCCAACGTCACATCGATGACCTTTCTTGGTAAGAGGAAATGAGGCGGACTCAAAGTCTGGCAAGATGGCGACTCCTGTAGGCAAGTACGATTGGATCAAGTTCAGAGAACAGACCTCGACGGAGATGCTACGTCCATTTTTCATACAGTCTATGTTCTCGGCCTGGACATGCTTGGATCAGGTAGGGTTGGGCTGTGAGTTAAAATTCACTCTGGCCTGGATCAGGTTGGGTTCAGCAAGTTTTGCATCTTTTTTAAGTAAACACAGCATTCCTGTGGTTTGGAGTGGAGAAAAAATCGGGTTCTACTACTAAATAAGCGTTTGCACTTCTTGTGGATGGAAACCTCAATTGGAGGCTTGCT
The DNA here is from genome assembly GCF_963691815.1 of Echiichthys vipera. Taxonomy (NCBI): domain Eukaryota; kingdom Metazoa; phylum Chordata; class Actinopteri; order Perciformes; family Trachinidae; genus Echiichthys; species Echiichthys vipera. Next base: position 15,087,842 of record NC_139830.1, on the reverse strand, counting down.
TGTTGAAGTCACAAATCCACATTTGGAAAAGAGAATGGAGTATCCAGAGAAAAAAAAAAGAAAGATGTTATTTACACGATGAGATCTTTGTTGGGAGGATTAGCCATGTGACTGTCCGGATACTTTAGCAACAGAGTCTGGAGACTGAATGTGACATGAAGACAGTATATAGTATAGAGTCTTTGATACTGACTAGCAGTGCCCGCTGCTGCATATTTGAATATACCTGATGTCTACAGTGCATGCATGAGAAGAACCAAATCTTGAGTGGATTTTCTCTCGACTTTTTAATGTAGTGGATATTGCACATGTTACATATTAGCATGGCTTTTGGGAGTAAGGATCATTAGACTGTTCTACCTGCCTGTGCACATACTGTACAGTATTAACGCGCGCACATGTATGAGCATGCACGTTTGCGATCTGTAAATGTATGCCTTCATGTCAGGAGTAAATCAAAACAATTTATAACACAATTTATAACACTTTATCCTACACCACATCAGAAATCTTTTGGCTGAGGCACAGCGCAGATCAAAGGCAGCAACCTGTCAAACCTTTTGCTGTAACATATCTTTTTAACAGGCAGTAACACAATGCCGTCTCAGCACAGTGACGCAGCTTTTATTCCTTGCCTCAATTTATGTTGATGCATTCACAAAGCTGAGCAGGAATGCGCCACAGGCACACATCGTTCAAGAAACCAATCCTTCCTCCCCTCAGTGTTTTTTTGCATGGTTCTAACCGTGAGGTGGCTGGGACTGTTTTTCCCCATTTCCTTTGTGCCTGTTGACTCAAACCCATAAGGGCAGAGTGTAACATTCAGTTGATATCGCACGCAGGCACGCACACAGGCACGCACACAGGCACGCACGCAGGCACTCACTCACTCACTCACTCACTCACTCACTCACTCATGCACTCACTCATGCGTTCACGCATCTTTTCTGCAGAACTAATAAAACAGTTCATTGAGTCTTAAGTAAGCGCACATGGAGGGAACTGCTAGCTAATTCTGTTTTCTATGGGTGAATCATGTCTAAATGCTCGCATGATCTAGGGCTGGGTATCACACTGTCACAATTTCTGATTTGATTCAATATCCGTTCGATTGGGGATATTTCAGTTACAAATCCAATTTTGCTTGGCTATGAAAGAGATTCTTAGAACTAATGCTGCACATTATACAAGGAATCTAACCATCAAACCTGCTGCATTATTAAAAACATTGATACTAATCTAAGATTTGACCCCTAGTTGCATAAACTGACTTTTTTGTTTTAATTAAACGTGAACACTCTACAGCAGAAAACACAATAAAGTGCTAGTCTACAGACTCTACAGTCAGCCAGCATGGAGTGACATTTTCATTCAGTTATCTTGAGGTCAGAGGTGAAGGTACCCCTTTGAAAAATGTAGCCTAAAGGCCTTTACACACTGGGGGCTTTTTTTTTTCATGGGGTTAATTCGCAAGTCAATATATTTTTTTCAAATTGTTGTTTTTGGCATTACTACTTTCACACTGAACACAAAAATGATGTGGATTCATCACATCTCCGGTGTTATTTAACCCCCTTCCCGACAAGTTAGCACTACATGACAATTGGTAGCAATGGATTCCTTAGGTCTTTTAGTTTGATATGATACCAAGAAATAATAATGACATTTTTTGTATTTTATACTAGTGAAATCTTTTGTTTGGTTATTGTTAGTAGTAGTAGAAGTGGTAATATAACAATGTAAATCCTCACGAACGTATCAAAACCCTGCACATTGGGTAAGTTGTATTTGAACGGAATTCAATTGTGCTGAGAGCTTTGCTATGTTAATTTAGTCAAACTAAGATTATGATCGAAATGTATCATAATTTTAGGTATTTTAATATGATTTGCAGAATGAAAAGGTTACGATACAAAGGCCTTTCTTGTCTCTAAACCTTCAACCTACAAAGTGCATCGAACCATTTCTGTGAAGGATGCTAAAATTCATTCAGGTTGAAGAATAGAGGAGAGACATCTTTAAAGCTCAGGAAATGATCAGATCATCTTTCCTGTGAACAGTAAATTTGAGAATACGACCAGCCACTATGTCTCTCTGATCCACAGATTAGAAGTTATTTGAGCAGACAGAGAGAGGATACACTGACTCAGGATATTAAGGTGGAGCACGAGAATTATACTGACATGCGGTTACATTAGAAGCTATGCAATTTTAGTGACGCTCTCAGTCAGCGGTAGGCGAAAATAAATAGCTTTCATTGAGTGTTGGTGAATCAGAAGGACAGTGCACAAAATGTAATTTTAGTGATATGTAATTTTAACTACGACATGAGTCAAAACCTGAAGACTAGATTGTTTTGCTTAGTAATCTGAATTTTTAATCAGCAGCCTTTGAGTTGCATTACATCTGCAGTACATCTAGAGGCTCTTGCTTCATTTGGCTTTAATAATTTAGTTGAATAATTAGTTACAACTGTACTGTGATTGGTAGATTTTGATAATGGTGGTTGGGTTACAGAGTGCATGTAAATAATGTAGCCTATGTATTAGTTAAAAAAAAATCAATACTGTAGATGAGAGGATAATCAGTAAATCAGACAGACAGCGGGTTCATCCAATCACCTGCAAGGCATGATTTTAAAGTGCCTGCCCTTTATACTGTAAGGAAGCGTCTCAGACCATCTGACTCATCAGGTTAGCATACCTCCACTGTCATTTTACAAATCAAGCCTGAATGAATCAGCATTGTTAACAACAATGAAGAAGCAGCTTTCTCCCTTTAGAAAAGACTTCTCACGCAGCACAGAGTACGCTTTGCCCCCGCTGTGACGTATGTCAATGTATCAGTGGAAACATAATGTTGCCACTTCCTGTGTCTCTCCCACACAGCACAGGCTCGAGAACAATGTTGTGATTTAGGTGCAGCTATACAACCTGTTAGTTAGAACACACATTTTCCATCCATATTTCTCACTTCAATACAAAGGAGCTCTTTTCTTTCTGCTTATTTCTCCCCCTTCCTCAATAGCAATCTAGCTAGCTGAGTACATAAATCCCTCTCTTAAACAGATTCCAAGAAGCAACCTGCCCCACTGCCAGGTAAGGAGCAATCTGGAAACTATTCAAGCCAGGTAATGGCTCTCTAAAGCCAAACAGAGAGAACTCATTGCAAAGTCACACACTTCAACAGGTGGGGGAGTTTCTGCTTCAAGTGAGTTAGTCCGACTCTCGCAGATGAAATTAAGAGCCTGAAGCCATGAGTCAGAGGGTTCAACCTGATAATGACGCTAGGTGAAAAGTAAAGAGATCGCTAGAAGTGTGAATCCATCTGACGGTTGTTAAGATATTTCAGTCTGGACCAACGTGGTGGATCCATACAGTAGACTGTCTGCCAGACAGCATATACTGTACATGTATCAGAGCTACATTCTGGGCATGTCAATGAGAATTTTAAAAGAAAACGTCCATGGGATTTATGTCAGTCTGTAGTTCTTAGAATACAAGTGCCAAGACTTTTCTAAGAATTATTGTCCACATAGTTGGACTATCAGGGTTGTGTCATATATTTTCCAACCCACCTCTCCCACTTCCATATGACAAACGTCTCCATGTAAGATCAACGCCTTAGCTTGGACAACAGCGATATGAGGAACTGAATTTAATTTATTTACTGTTTAACAGGCTACAAATGAGACAAGTATCAAGTTCACCTTTTGACATACTGTAGGTACTACATACTATTTTCTGATTTTATTACAATCAACATAACATCCAAGGATTAGAACATAAAATGATGTAAGTATTGCCATAACACAATTTGGCTGACTCTGACTCTTTACTACCCCGAGTGTCTCTACCCATCCTTTTTCTCTTCACACTTGTCTCCCACACAGCTTCTCTCTTTCCAAATTCCCCACAATTAAACTCCTATGGCCTTCTTGGGTCTGGTGCTCTCAGACTGTCAGGCATCAGTCACAGGGGAGTAAGGGGAGCACCTCTGTCACTTTAAGAAATGCCTCTAGTGAAAAGAAATTGATTAGTAGTGCTGGCAGGCAACCACGTGGATTGCTGTGTGAGACCGAAGCCAATGAGAAGCCCTGCTGGGTGGAGGTTACAAAAGCAGTCTGAACCCAATGACTCAGCAAAGATGGGTGCGTGTGAGATGACACTTTGCAGCGATTTAAAGGGCCAGCGTGCCGGCTTTCAGCCCTCTGAAGGAAGCTGAAAAATGCACTTTCAAAATCAGGCCAAGTGTTCCCTCCCTCCCTTTTGGGCAGATCACCAAAGTATGTGGCCCAGGTTGCTTTGCAGGGTTGTCCGTGAATGCCGTGCAGAGTCCATCACAGGGATACACCCATGTTTTCCCCCCTCAAGGTACACTCTCTAAGTGTTTGTTACATTAATATATTTCTGTTTGTTGCCAAATGATCCAGTGCAACGTAACTTCTAAAGGCATTTAACTACAGTATAATGCTTAAAGTATTGTCTCTGCCGATTGTGGTGACCCCTTGGAATTGGGCTAACCTACTTTCTTACAGGAGAAGTGAATCCAAAATGTATACAAATTATACAAATAGACTCAGTCTAAGGCCCAAATCTGTTCCCTATCTAATGCCCTATATTTACCGGCTGAATACATACATTACATTTGCAGCTAAAAATATATGCAAAACAAATGTACTGTATAAAACATTGTAATACAGTGTGCTTCACAAAAACCTGAAATGAATGAACCCACATAAAAAGAAAAATTCAAGCAACAGGAACATTAAACACATAACAAAAGATTGCGATGACAATCACTGGGACACACTGAAGTTGATGTAATGAATATATAAGTGTTAGCCGAATAAGGATTTCTTTCATTGAATGCAGTCCTACTACAGTCAGTAATCAGTAATGGTGCAAAAGTCGGATCCAAGTGTCTAGAATCTAAATTTTTGAATTAATTGAAGGAGGCTTCAGCTCAGGGGCCCAGCCTTTAGCTAACTTCAGTTTAATACACTTGCAGGGATGATTATTATGAACAGCCTCTATGTCATGGAATTTGTTAATTTAGTTTTGGCCTGATTTGTATTTCCAGTACTCTCTGGAGGATATCACTCTAAAGATGGTTTTCATTTCTCACAGAATCTATTTCATCTACCCCTTCCTATAATCTGTTTCCTCCAATATGAATGGCCGAGTCATCCTCGCTCTAGTACACAGCTTTGCAGCTGATAATGAGTTGGGCCTTTCAGCTCTGTTATAGATTGAATGACCCACATTATGATGTGGTCAGTCACTGTTCCTTCTTCCTCTCTATACTGTAACACTGAACGGTATTGTAAAAATGTCGGCTCAGTGTGAGCAGCAGTGGAAACTTCCATTAGGCCACACGAGAAGTATCCTCCTGAGTATTGTTCTGGTCAGGCCTGCAACAGTCAGCAGTGCAGTACACCTCTGTGACAAGACAGGGGCTATATTTATATACTGAGGCCTGCAGTAATTCAGCAACTGCAGCCATCTCCAGCATCCCAGCTACCTCTGCAAGAGGAGAAGGGGCATCTTAAAGACATCATTCACATACTTCATATCATTAAAAGAACAGACATTTTGAGGAATTCTTTTTTTTTTTGCTTGTTCTCTTTCTTGCAGAGGGTTAGATGAAACACTATTGCTACTGCTATCTGCAGCCAGAGCCAGGAGATGGTTAGTTTAGCTTAGCTTGAACTAGTCATTTTATCTTTCCTACTTTTATGCTATGCCACGCTAACCTGCCCTTGACTATAGCTTCATATTGAATATAGTACATATACAGTATGTGTGGCATCAATCTCATCATCTAACTCTCAGCAAGAATTAAGTATATTTTCCCAAATATCAAGCTATTGCTTTAAAACTTCCTTGAGTGGCAAGGGTCACTTGGCATTTAAAAACATCTCCATGTCAAAAAACAAATAAAGAAAATGTCAAAAATACCTCCAAAATACCACGTTCAGACACCAAGACCTTGAGGGACCATACAGAAAAACCCACCTTGTGATTTGGTATCAAAAACTATTGGAAACTGCTTAGAACCCCCTTACTGTCAATATACAAAGGAAAGCCACCCACCCCTGAATGCCCTAGGTCTCTAGTTTAATGAAATGGTCTCGCTGCAGTGAAATTGCTATTATGGAGACATCACGCATGAACCGACTCATTTATGCAATTCCAAGACTGTTCAGGGACCTGGTATGCAAAAACATCCAAAACATCATTTTAGAATAGGCAAAAATAACACATTTGTACTGCATGAGAAAAACGGCATGTTGCATGCAAACTGTCTGGGATTAACATAAAGTAGGCAGGTCTCTAAAGACTTGTAAGTTCACAGGGAACCATTTTTCCTTCAGTATCTTTAGGTGAGAGGTCAAGGGACCTTGGAAATGGGTGTGCCAGTTTGAGCCCCCTTCCTGACAAGCTAACACGATATGGTTAGTACCAATGGATGCCTTAGGTCGTCTAGTTTTCTTTAATACTGTAATCTTTACTCTAGCTTTAAAACAGAAGCCTGCTACAGCACTGCGTCTTGGAACCTTGGAACCCCTTAACACAATTGGCAATGAGAAACCTTTATCAAATTTAAGTTTAGTTCAATCTCTCTAAATTCTTTTGTATTTTGTCAACCAGATGGCTGCCCGTGAAAAAATCCTGGAATCCTGATAACGGATACAAAACAAAATGGTATCATGTAAATGCCAGTGTTACAGACCCAGTGGCTTGTCTGGAATGTTACTTCTCTTATTCATGCTGACAGTTCAAATTGAAAAAAGATGCTGAAAAGATGCTCGACCAAGGCAAGCTGTAATTTGTAACTTTGTGGAACAGTAGATGCTGTTCATAATATATTCATATTTTCATAATTGTCAGCTATACAAATTCACAAACAAATGAGAATAGGCAAATGGGCAAACGTGGGTTTAAGATGTCATTTTGCTGAAAACACTTTCAGTGAATGCATATTCACATACCAGTATTTATTTTCTATTCATGCTAAAAGGAAGAATGTACGGTCTGTTTGCTTAACCATCATGACAATTGCGGCTAAAGGATTAAATCTGTTCCCAGTAGATTAGACATTGGTCCAAAGTGTTGTCACCCTCGTGCTCTCCATTCAGTGCTCTTCTGTAGTCAGTGAACTCTGACCGCTGCCCTCGGTCTCTGTCACCTCTCCACGTTGAGTTTGTTTGTTCCAGGAAATGTTTTCGCTCGAACTCTGAACCCTTTAAGAAATCACCTACTTTGTTCATGGTTCGAGCCAGAAAAGGGTGTTTCCTCATTGATTCATGTGATTCGCATCCAGCAGTTTCATAACCCCATTGTGGCTGTGATGTCAACCATGATCGTTCAAGAAATTGTGACCTGGATTAACTACAAAGAGAGCATCTTTTTATGCATAGTCACATCTGACATTGAACCGCTGGTGTAGCAACATTTTTCTTAGGGTTTAAGGGTTACTTTGGCCTGTTATATCATTCTCCTACTCATTACCCACTGTTCCCCGCAGCAGACAGGGAACTCTGATCCCTTTGCATGTAAGGACAAGAAGGCCAGAGGAATATGCACTCGTGCTAGAATTCCTGGGGAACAGCATTTCCATAAGGTTTATCTTGGTTGCCACATGCAAGGCCAAGGCCTACTTACTGATATGATTAGCCTCGCTGGTGGAAAAGGAACACATTATCCCCAGACAGTCTGATCCAACCTCCATTCTTTCCAAACATTACTCGTCTGATGCTTGCAACGACTAATGATGATAGTAACAGAAATGCACCTCTCTCTTACTAGAAAGAAAAGAAAAAAAAGATGTGACTGTTGAAGCTAATAGATTGCGACAGGCTGGCAGAGCTGTGGCCGGTGAAAGTGATGACATCACCGCGATAGGGAGACTTTGAGAGAAGACGCGTTAGTGGCAAGTGCTAGCTATTAGAGCTGACAGTCCACTCTGTGGCACTTTCTTTTTCTCAGTATCAAAGTGCCATGGCTTTCTTTTTTCAAACCAGCGGGTTGAATATTAATATCATCCTAATCTTGTTTAATTTTACCTCAAAATCTCATACTGATTGGAATAGTCTGTGACAGTAAGCACCTCCAGCAATACCCTGACATGTTTGCTTTCCATGCTGTGAGACACCATGTGACAGTACCGAGGCAGACACACCAGCAAGATGCCTCAGCGCCGACTAGCACTCCGTTTTCCAACATGCACTCTCACAGATCAATAACCTCTTACATAACATTCTGGTTTGGACTGGAGGCCAGATTCCAGCTGACTGGAACATGTGACAGGGCTTTGACTGTGTTGACCCACATTTTCCCTCCCTCCCGAGATCCTTCCCTTCCTCCCTCCCTCCGTCTTCTCACAGCATGTCCCTCCATTAGCCCAAACCCCTCTCTACCCCTTCACACCCGTCAGGAAAGCAGTCATGTAGTCAGTCAGATCCAGACTTGGGTGGGTCAGGCACTTTCTGCGACATGCCCAGACTTGCATCCAGACAGGGTGAATGACACACACAGGGAATAGCTGGTGCCTGAGCAGTAGCTTTTACTCGGACAAATGACATAACAGGGGTGGTAATGGAAAATATTTGACTTTGTATGGTATTCCAGACAGATACAGTGTTACCACTGGATGCTTTGGCAGGATTTTTTTTGTGGGTTTTTCTGACTGCTAGTCACGGTATCCCCACAAGATCTTGATTTCTACAGGTATCCAATACAGAGTATATAAGAGGTGTGGGTGTGACAGGTCTTTGGAGTTGTTTTAAATTACATTTGATACACCTGTACTGGTAATAATAATTAGCACTAATTACTTTAGCTGTTGTTTTGCTTAGTAATTAGTCCAGTGATTTTTTTTCTGCGAAGTAATTTGCCCAGCAATAATTAATATAAGGTATCAATGGATGTCATAGTTACTTTGACTGTTTGTCCAGTTTTCTGATGTTTTGTTAAAGGGGTTTGTGCTTGGGTGACTAACTACTGTTTCCATACACAACATGAGCATGTTGTGCCTTCAGAAGAGAAAGGCGATCACACAGACGTTCATTAGATGCAGCAGGTTTGCACACTGCATTGTCTCTGCAAAGTTCTGTGATGTTCTCACAGCGAGCAATCAGACAGAATTATAATATGAGATTGAGTTCGGGTGAGGTAAACCCCATCCTGGTTTCCTGCCACATTAACCTGTCTGACTTTGCATTACAGTAAGCTGATTAAGTCACCACAGGTGTCCTATTTAAGTGTTTGTTGCACTAAAACTTCCTCCACACAAGTGCCTCTAAATTTTTTCCCGACTGATCAGTTTACCCTCAGCCGCTGAATGACGAGTGGTCTCTGTGCGAAGAAATGTCTTTCCTGCAACCTTGATCATTCTGAGCAGAGTGCAACTAAACAACCAAGTCGAAACTTATCACTGCCTTATCATTACTGGTGCTGGCCAAGAATGAACCAAAGAATCTTATCTAATGCTACTTTTGTGAATAAGATACATGTTTACGGTCTATACAGGTATGTAGTGTCTCCAGTTAATAGCCATAGCCATTGGAGATACAGAGGTAACATAACACTTGCACCTCCCGATACTAATCATGACTCATCCTGATGGAAAATTTTACTTGAGTGTTCTCCAAAACATACCGTAACTCTAATCTGTTCTCAATGAGTTGTCAGGGCTCAGCAGTAACAGTTGCCAGGTTGCCATTGGCAACCATTATTGAGAAATTAACAACCGATTCTTGGCCACTTTTTAACACATAAAGAAATAGGGACAGCCAAACGCTCACCCCTAAATACATACATGCATGCATAAATGCATTTGAAATATCTGTTGCTTTAGTATTATTTGAATATTACTGTTAGAGAACTGAAACCAGACAACTGCATGTGGCAACTGTGCATTGCTGCGTTTACTCGTTTGTGTGTGTGTGCAAAGACATTTATTTTAGAGACAATGGTAAAGCAAATTAAGTTGTGTGACTGTTTGACTAACCCGTCAACATCACCAACAAACATGGCAAGTTGATTCAGCTGACAAAGAACCAGATGAACCTGAACGAAAAACTAAAATAATATTTGTATGTCTTGAACTGAAAATGGCAACCATATTTTCAGTTTTGGCAACCAAAAGCTCATGCCTGGTTGTCAGCCTGGCAAGTTAGTGTTGTGCCCTGATTGTGTATTTATTTTGTCATCTGCTTGCAGTATGTGGGTAATTAGACTGTGAATTGCACTGGGCCCACAGTTAGTTCTTCAGGAAGTAGCAGTGACTCATCAGAAGCTCGCTTCGTGCTTCTATATATAGCCAGTTATTCACTAGCTTGAACAACAGGTAGCAATCAGAGTACAGAACCATGTCTTCTCTTCTTGTTTTATACAAACCTAAATATCAGTCTATTTCATATAAAAAATAAAAAATAAAAGCGTGGTTTCTACTTCTCAAATCCAACATTTGAATTTAGCCATCTTTTTTGAAGTTCATTTGAATGTAATGTTTGAAAAGGTTGTAAGGACATTTTCCACAGTTTAAAGTCCGAGGAAGGAAATTCATGAAAAATATATATAAATATATATTACATATTATTATTATATATATATTTATATATATTTATATTTATTTCCAAATCTTCCACAGGCCAAAGTTTTGTTAATTATTATTATAAGTAGTCTTGAATCACTGTTTTGTCTTTGCATACATACAAAAATGAATATATTTAAAGCACTCAAAAGATCTCCAATTAAACATTAAGTCTCAGGTCCAGTCAATTCCCAAGTGCACAGATAGTTCACATTTAGAGCATTCATGAATGCAAGTGGCATGTTGCCTTGCTACTTTCTAAGACTCTAATTAATTGTGTAAAAGAAAAGAGGGGATCTTGAAGGAGAAGAAGAATGGGAGGAATGAAAGACCTGGGGCAGAGGAAAAAGGGCAGGATGCCACCACCAGGATGAGTGATGCTGGTGGTGGGCGGGTGTGCAGCAGAACATCCAAGTGGACTGTGATACAGAGATCAGTGAAGGCAGGCTGGTATTTTTCCAGGGAGCATTGCTCTGCACGTGCATGCTTACACGAACGCTGCTAAAACACACACACACACACACACACGCACACGCACACGCACACGCACACGCACACGCACACGCACACGCACACGCACACGCACACGCACACGCACACACACACACACACGCACACACACACACACACACACACACACACACACACACACACACTCTCTCTTATCTAATCTCTCTTGTCTACATGACCACCCATATACATATTTTTTTTCATCCATCCTCTTATTTCCTACACTCTCTTCCTTGCTTGTGCTTCTCTCTACTCCTTTTTAACTCATTCCATCCCTGTTCCTCCATTTTTACTTTTCTTTCTCTGCCTTGCCTCCACTTCTCCTACACTCCCCTTCATTGTCTCGCCTCCTCACCTCCCCTTCAGTCCTCATCTGGGGCCCTCGTCAGAGCTGTCTAACCCGGACAGGCACCAAGGGCAAGGAAACATCCTCCGGTGACTCCTTGCTATTGCATACGCTGATGTGACAGAGTTGGACTGCAAAAATGTCTGAAGAAAAAATTGTTGTTTTTGTACATACAGTATATGAGCATACTGAGACAGATGCAGTATCTGGGTGCCAACATGTATGTATGTGTTTGCATGTTGAATCGAACGCATCCTGGATTCCATTTCGAAAGCAGCTGCTTATGGACTGTTTGCTTATGTAAGCCTGTACTGTAAAACACAGCAGGACAAAAACAAACTGGCTGCCCTGTCACTGTTCAGTCTGTCTGCATTCTGCAGAAAATGAAAAAGAGATCAAGAGAAAGAAATCCACTGAATACTCTGGCGATCAATGGTGCACTCATCACAGGTTGATCTGTGCCGTGCTTAAGCGCGATTGTCCTCACTCTTGCCCCGCTGGCCAGGCCCAGCCTGCGCTCACATTTCTTAAAAAGATCCGGACCACGGCATGATTGCTTCTTGCTTGTATGTCATCATGTCGTAGTACGACACACATATTGATAGACGTCATCGCAATGCACCGCTTTGTTTTTGAAAAGGCGTTCTGTAGACCCGAGTTTTTGTGCATTTTTGTCCAACTGAATATTTTCATCTCACCAAATCCGCACAACGCCATTTTTAAAATGTCTGTTGCAGGGAACAGTCGAATATGAATTAACGTCACACTGCATTCTATGCTCGTTCTCATACATCTGCAATCATGCCGTGCCGAGCCCATCTCTCTAAGCCGGGCCAGGAAGAATGCCGTGCCTAGTCACAGTACAGTTGCACTCACAGTGGTCAAACAAACTAGACTTTAGCCATGAATCATGCTTGGGAATGGTATGAATGGCAAGTGTGAGTGAGCCCTAAGGTATTGTAGGGTCATACTACACAGGACTGGTGTGCTGCAGATGAGGAGGAAGATGAGCCCCGCTGTGCCCCGGTAGCCCACCTGCTGCTCTCTGGCCATCATCTACTGCTGCTCTGTTATACAGCACACTGCCTTGCACAAGACTCCATGAGTTGCACAAGAAGAGAAAAAGAGACAGAGGAAGAGCAAAAACAAGATTGCATTACAGGCAGAGAGTGTGAGAATACAAATGAGAGAAAATCTGAGCCCTTTAAATGCCTTACAGTATACACTAAAGTATACTCTTTTGCATTTAAACGAGTAATTTTAATTGAAGTGGGACCGATCTGCAACTGGGTCACAATTCTACAGTAATACCAGTGGTCTGTATTGCTCAGTTCAGTTCTTGTCTTGAGAGATGCTTTGGTTTTAGTTGCCAGGTCTGTGTGCAGAGACAGTTGGGCAGGCCAGGCTAACTGTCATGTTGCATTAGCTCTTCCAGTGTTAGCTGACTCCAATTTAGCCTGAAGGGGAGGTGGTTACCTACTAGCAACCTCATCATACAGAGAAAAGGACATGCATACACATGCAACATGTGCAGACCTAGATGCACACTCACACAGCGGTGCACGCTGAGAAGCAGTATTACTCTCTTTGTCTCCGACTTTCTCACCCTTGTTTCCCTTTTGTGTTTCTCTATTGTGCCCTCTCTTGTCCCTTTCAGGCCAAGACCAGATTGAAACTAGCACACTGGTTGATTCACTAACTAAACTGCTCCTCGCCAGCAGAGAATGGCCACACCCTGTACAACCCATGTAATGTGACATTTAAGGAATTTGCTGCAGGCTAGCCACAAATACTTGCAGCCTGAGTCCAAGATACTTAGACGTCACTTGTGGTGTAAATTGCAGAGCGTGAGTCATACTTGCTGAAAACAGTTTTCTGCATGTTGGCTTCTTTTTTTAAATAAAAAGTATTTTTAAATGGGCAAACCTTCTCATAGTATAATTACAATGTGAGATTCTACCCTAAAGACATCTTAGTTTTCTTTGCAATATAGATAATGATTTCTGGGTTAGGATTGGTTTGCATCTGACTGCATTTAGAGCAAAGGTTAATGTAGAATGTATGCTGTCACCGGTTTCTATTGCAGTTTGCACTCCAAACAACTTTAAAAAAAATGTTTGCTGAACCATTTTTATGGTTACAATGTAAATAAAAACACTAAGATACTGTATCCTAAGTCTCTCTGACTTCTCGCCTACTCCACTTTGGAAAAGGACGACACAAAATCCACTGATTCACATGACCAGAAGTCTGAAACCAACAAAATACAAATGTTCTGTGCAGGTACCACTCCTTGGGAAATGTAGATTTTGAGCATTGTCTGCTCGTCTCCAATAAGTGGTAACATCCCACATTGTGATTGCACTTCTTTTTCTTAGCTCCTTTTATGCTGCAAGTCAAGAGAAAAGTGCAGCGAGAATGCAGGTGATATCAAAATGGCACAATACAGTATACAGTTTAGTCTGTTCAAATTTCCATGGTTACCAAAATAACTGGGACATTTTATGTATTATGCCAACATTGGTCGAGAACATGTTTTCTCATACTTTCTGATGACCTTGGAATTAACCAGTTGATCAGCTCAGATTTACACTAACATTTAATCTACTAAAGCTGAAAGCTTACCAACCTGCCCCCTGTTGAAGCCTAGCACACTTTGAACAAAGAAGAACAAAAGACATTTTCACTTGTTATACAACTACATTATACTGTATGTATTATTGTTGAGTGGTACATTGGTTTGAATAACTAGTTTCTGAGGTTACACTTACATTACTAACTTCTTTTCTGGTACTTTTTAAGTGTTTGAAGAACTGATACATGTATTATGTTGCTTGCCCAATCATGGGAATGCATGGTTTTGTTTTTGTTTTATGCAGCTTTTTAGTTTCTTATTGACCCAATCTTGGTTTTGCATTTTCAGCTTCTGCAGAATATAAAGTCCTGCATAGGTTATTGTCTGTTTTGGTTGCATTGTCTGTAAGGCTATCAATTATCTGTTGATGTATGGTCCAAAAGCAGACTTAAAATGAGTAATCTATGTCAAATAGTCTTCATGGTCTTTCAGATAACATTTGGTGGCGTTTATTTCTGTAATTATTAGCTGCACAAACACTATAAGACATTTTAAGCATGATTTAATTAGATTGCTAATAAATTAAAAGTCTAGCGTGTAGGATTCGGGGTAACTATTGTAGTGATGCCATTTTCAGATTATCAGCATTGACGGATGCTTGCACTCACAAGGTTGATTAAAAGAATATGTTTGCAGGCAGCCTTGTCAGTGTGGCTGCTGTAGAAGGAAGTTAGCATTCGCCCATGTGTTACTTTCGCCATTGTACAAGCAGGCATCAGTCTCAAGTAGAAAGATTTGTCATTTGGGATGGTTGTGGGACGGTGAGCAAGATATCTGTGAAGTCTTTACATGATTGCAGAATGTATCTCTACTATGCTGCAAGTTATAGCCCACAACTGAACACAGATTAAACTGAGACAATGCAGACAACAGTAATAAATAAATGCTCTTTTAAGTTCAGCAATTTTGTTTCTTTTGTTATTATTATAATTAAATGTTTGTATTTTATCATAAATATTGGCATCAGTATCGGTCACTGAAAAACCTACATCGTCGACCACTAATCTTTTGGCAGAAATGGAAAAGAATAGTCATAATTGTGTTTTCATGCGTGTATAAACAACTAAAAATAACAATAGTGTCTTTGCTAGCTTAGAATGAGCCCTTAATATCTATAGAGAGTGGGTCCTCTTCCATGGAGGCCACCATGTTGCACCGCCATGTTTCTACCATAGCTCAGAATGGCTAAAGCAAACACTGGCTCAAAAGAGGGCCTTTCACATTTTTATGTTACCTGAAGGTCACCGTAGGTCTACAAGCTTTGAAAAGGAGTGTTGAGGGAAGGGGTATTCACTTGGTTGCTAGCCGCAACCTCGCTAGATGCCACGTAATCCTACACACTGGCCCTTTAAATAGACATTAAGCAGGATATAACGTCGCTATCAGACGGGCCACAATCCAAGTTTAGCTCCAACACAGAGGCTCAGACTCTATCCACATGGTACACTAATATTCCAAAGAGCACCAAGGTTCATTGTTGATGTGAGCTGACCTTAAGCCTATGCTAACACATGGCAAACACATGTTCTACTGCCAACTTAGTAAACAACGAAAAGGATGATCATTTAAAAGTTTTACAGCTCACATTGAAGAACTCCTCATTAACTAGTTCTTCTGTTCTCATGCACATTGCGCAGGTGCTGCAGTCCAATCTATTCTTTGTATTTCTTTTTTTTACTGTGGCAAGTTTGCTTTTTACCCCTGTAGGGTGTAAAGACGTAAAATGCAGCCATGTATCAACAGCAGAAAAGTAAAGTATATCCATCTATAATCACTTAAGTTATGTGGCTTTTATCAATGCAAGGAGTTATAACTACTCAGTATGCCATGAACGCTCAGTTTGTCCACATCTCTTCAGTGTGGAGTCATGTGACACACAGTAACCTTTGTAACACATTTCATGAATGCAGAATTTCTTTGGAAGATGACTCGATGTTTTCTCAAAAGTAAAAATGACAATCAATATTGAATCAAAAACCAATTCAAAACTTATTCATATACTTTTTATTTTAAGTTCCCCAGAAAGTTGAACTCCTTCATTACATCTCCACAGTATTTATGGACCTATGTGCTCGTTCCAGTTTGTGTGACTCGGCAGATATCTATTTAAACTGCCAGTTTAATTTATTGCCCATGTGTTGAGCTCTAATTTTAAACAAGGTGCTAAATATACAGATAGTTTCCGAGCCAAAAGCAGAGATAGCTGCGTCATTGTTTCTGTCGGAGCAAGAGAGTCAACCCCTGGCGAAGAACATTTCAGGCAGAAACCTTGTTGATGCCACCATCTGCTGGCCGCTGCTGCAGAACAGGTGGTCTCCATGGACACATCCGATGACATGGTTGGATAGTTTGGATGGGCAAGTAGGTCGAGTGATCTTGATAAAGACATCATTGTGAAACCAGGTCACAGGGAAGCAGACAGTGTTTAAAGAGTTACGGATGTGAATAATGATATGATGAGAACACTGCAGGGGTTTTATGTCTATTAGTTTGCTGTACTCATTTTACTCTACTTTTGTTCCCAAAGCCTCTTTTAAACATTGTAATAAAAATGTATTATCTGACCTAAACCTTTTCCTGACTTAACTTTAAAATTGAAATTTGCTGTCATACAAATGTCAAAATAATTGTAAATGCCTTTTTTAAACAATTATTTTACTGTAACCCCAATAAATGCACTAGTTTATCTTCATGCCACAATCTTATACTTCTTGTAATAATGTAATGTACATACCCTATACTGAAATAACACACATATTAAAATAATACCAAATGTAAACTAATACATAGAACCTGATTATTATATCAGTATCTTTTTTCTTTTACAAGGATTTAACATACATATTGAAAAGTTGTGTACAATAGACACAAGTTTTTTTTTATTCTGGTAAGAGATTTTGTCATTGTTGCTATTCGTGTAATGTATCATTTTATAGCTTTTTGTGCTCTTAATAGAACTACCCATAGAAACACCATGTAGAGGCATTCAGATTGTGCCCTCTTGCTGCGTTAAAGGACAGAGGTCAAGTTCTGCGGTCCTCAGTGTCATGAGAGTCTGGCTGGTAAATTATAACCTAAGCTTTAAAGTGATGTAGGACTTAATGATATTCTGTGAAGGTTACCCTCTTCTATACTAGCTCTATATGTAAAATGGCGAAACAACTTGTAGTGATGGCGGGACAAAGAAGGGTCGCTAGCGCATAGAAAGCTACCATTTCTGCAATGCCATCGTGCATTTTCCAAAACTAGGGACAAAGACCTTTTAAAAAATTCACCAGGAGACAGAATCCCTCCTAGTCGGCATGACGGCCAAATTTTGGGGGGCTGTCTCATGTACTAATTGAACTTTGAATTGAACACACAATCCTTTTTACCTGCTGCAACTGGGATCAACGTGATCCATCCTTTCCCCCACTCTCACTAACATCCACAAGATGGTGCCCTTGATCTAATAATTTTCTGTGGGATATCTCCGTTTGTGTTGGCTGTGTTATTAATCCATAGCTGCACTTTATAAAACTTCTGAACAAAATGGGAAACATAGGAGAACATCCAGAATTAATGACTGAGCAAAATGCAAATAAGAATCCCAAAAGGAAGAAATGTTATAGATGTAATGTTACATTAGATGGAAATGGCATACACTTTTACTCCTATACTAAGAGGTAATAAAGCTAAAACAGCCTACTGCATTAAACACACCAGGTGTATTGTAAATATTTTACACCCTCATATTTAATACATGCAAATTACTTTTTACCATATTTATTATCTGTTTATTTTTTCACGAGCAAATAGTTGATGCCAATGTCATTGTTACATTTTTGTGCTAAACTCTAAAGCCAAGAGCTGATATTTCACACAGAATTAAAAGCCAGCATAATGTATATACCACAGTAGATTAAACTTCTATGTTACGTCTTGGCACACCAACTCCAGAACCTGAGATTCAATAAACAGAAAGCTTAGAGTCACTATCACAGCTTCAGAAAAAAGCCAGGGAAGGTCTCCGTGTTTATCTCTGTCTGTCCATGACACTATCTCTGGTGTTTTATTTATGTTCTACACACATGTAAACAGAAAGGAGAGGGAGTCCTCTATTATAATCACAGCCTATACATGTATGCACTCTTTTGGATACTGACAGAGGAACAGGGTCAACAAAGAAACACCAAGACAGTCGTATTCCTAACTTGTTGATCACCATCCAAACCAAGTACAATTAGAGTGTCACTGACCCAAACCTAAACATCTGTTTTGTATTTTTGTTGGCGTGCCATTTGCTCGGTTCTCTCTGATCACATTTAGTTGTCTTGGCTTTGAAGAGGCTGATAACGTAATGTTTATAGCTAAAATGTCTCCAAAGTGACTGTACGAAATCTCAGGCATTTCTGCTATTTTCTGTGAAACGGAAAACGCTTTGACCACACCAGCTATTAGATCATCTTTAATAGTGAAGGAAACAAAAGAATACAGAACTACTGAGGAGGTGTGGCTGACCAGAGCTGAGCGTTTTGTTGCTCCTCCTTGACCCTTAACTGATTTTGTGTTGATTTTGGGCAGAGTGGTTTAGTGAGTCAGTTCTCAGTGGAGACATTGGCCTTTACAGTATCAACAGAACAGACTACCTCTGAAGACAGTTATCTGCAATACAAAGAAAGAAAAATGAATCAAGGGAATAGGTTGACATTTTTGGCAAACACATGTTTCTTCTTTCTTGATGAGCAGTTGATGAGAAAATAGATACCTCTGTTGTGTTTATATGCTAGGAGATTGTTAGCTTAGCTAAGGCTGGAAACTTTCATTATTTGTTTAATCTGAGCTGTGGGGCGGGGTGGGATGGGAGGGACAAGCAATAACCTCAAGGGCTGAAAAGCTAAATATTGCAGTACCTTAAAAGGCCACTTGGGGCTCTGGCGCGGCTTGAGCCTCCCAGTCTCAGCTTCAAAAGGCTTTTCAAAAACCCGTGGGTGATGTCCAAGCCCTGGCCACAGAGATTTCCTCGTTGATCGAATAAAGAAGTGCCACAAATTGCAGTTTGCCAAGTGGCCTATAGGGACAGGTTTTATAATAGAGCAGTTTCTCATTGACCCCCATGTTAAACAGGCCGTTTTCACAGCGTCATTAAACCTGTTTAAGGCCTGGTACAAAAAACATTCTTGTCTGTATGTTTAGGTCCTATCTCCATGACAACACTGAGGGGGTGAATTTTTTTTATACCAGGCTAGTTTTTATTTTATTGAAGAATAAAGTTTATGAATAATTAGGGGCACAGCCTCTTAAGGTGACAGCTAGCCTCTGGCCCTTACTTCACCTCAGAGGTATAAGTCAGCCAGATGGACGCATCTCCCTCCCCTCAACGTCATATCAATACCCTTTTTAGTAAGAGGTAATGAGGCAGAGTCAAAGTCTGACAAGATGGCAAACCTGTAAGCGAGTGCGATTGGATCAAGTTGAGAGAACGGACCTCCACATAGAGGTGGTTTGTCATCAAATAGGTCTCAGATCCACTGTTATCAGACCAGATCTGTAGACCTAGTCATAGTCAGTTTTACAGAACCAGTCTTGGCCAGTTTTCAATTAGGTACAGAGGTTCAGTCATTTGGAATAGTTTTCCTGTATCACTCCACAGACGCTTTCCTCTAATCACGTTTAGAGAACATCTTAAAAAACATTATCTCTCAAAAGAGACAATGTGTAAACATACTGACTGTTTTTAAATCATCTTTTATTTGTAAATAACTTTATTCTTCCTTCTTTTAGATTCCTTAGAAAAGTTTCATCTATTTCTTGCTTCTATAGTTTGTTTTTGTTGATGTTTTAATCTTAACATTAGGTGGACATCTCTTAGAAGCCCTCACAGGTTTCTTTTGTCCCACCTGTGCATTTATTTATGTGTATATGTAATTTCCGATCCCAGCTGACAACGGGCGTGAGGCGGGATACACCCTGGACAGGGCACACAGAGACAGACAACCATTCACACCTACAGGCAATTTAGAGTAATCAATTAACCTAACATGTGCATGTCTTTGGACTGTGGGAGGAAGCCGGAGAACCCGGAGAAAACCCACACAGACACGGGGAGAACATGCAAACTCCACACAGAAGGGCCCCAGCTGGGAACCAGGAACCCTCTTGCTGTGAGGCGACAGTGCTAACCACCACACCACATATACCTGTCCTGAATACAAATAATTTGCTATTGTGTATTTGTTATGAACCAGTCTCTCAGTCCCCAATTTCACTTCTTATTATAATGCAGTAAGTGACCATTATCTATTTATGAGATGGTACAAACATATTTTCTTAGTTGTCCCACTTAAACAAATGCCTCACAGAGCGCGCACCTTAATTTAGAGCATCTAGGATTTAGTGTAATCAAAGTGATGTGAAATGTCAAGCTCTTTGTTAATTAAATATCAATCATTTTAATTCAATCACTCTCTGATCACTGAGGAAGACTATTCGGTTGGAATTGAATAAGCAAAGTGGGAAAGGGCAATTCGATCTTAATTTGCTAGAGGCCAATGAAAGCCAGCGTTTATTGCGAGGGAAACGGTGCCTACTTTTGGTTGTAAATTATGAGCTTAATGTCAACAATAAAACAGGACAGGTTGTATAAAACCCATTTTATGTATGATACCCCTGCTGTCACGTATGCTCTTTTTCAGCATGTGCTGGCCAGATTTGTTTCCAGTTATAAAGAAAGAAAGACTTCCCTTTCTCAGAGGTCCCAGAAGTGTTCTGTTTGTTCTGGTAAGATTGAAATAATGTGCCCAAATCTGGTCTCAAACATATTTCTTCTAGGTACAAATGATAAGTGAATTCACTGCTAAAAGTGCATGAATGACCAAGAGATCTTTAAATCATGAAGATATGTTTCTACAAAATGTACTAACTGGTACTGTGGGCACATGCTATTTGATGTTTATTGGATAGACATGTTGGTATGCCTATTATTAACAGGAAAACAAATTATGACACTAGTAATAAGATCCATCTGCAATGACAATTACAGGCTTTACCTGCCAACAGTTTAGTATAAATATCTATCATTCTAGCCTGTCGCTAACTCTTTTAATATTTGATTGTGGAATATTTATAAAATAAATTAAAATACTGCTGTAATACAACAATAATTTGTACATGGTCACTTCCATAATATTAAGGCAGATATCCATCCATCCGATGTACATCTTCAGCTGTTTAACACACTCCATGCTCATGCATGATTGTAGTCTGTAGTCTATATTTGGTATAACAGTCATATATATATATATATATGAAATAACCTTTATTATATCATCTCATCTTTATCCTATTTTTAATAGTGTTGAGTTCATAATGAGCCAGATTCTCTCTTGTTGTTGCTTCACGATACTTTTATTGAATCATTATCTGTATAATGATGGTCTCTGTGTGTGTGTGTGTGTGTGTGTGTGTGTGTGTGTGTGTGTGTGTGTGTGTGTGTGAGAGACAGGCAGTTTTTGTTTGTATGAGACTGTATCTCCCTGTAGATAATGAGCATGTATAAGGATATCCTGCATGTGTGTGAGTATTTCTGTCTCTCTCTGTTTGTGTGTACAGTATATTTGTGTTTGTGTGTGTGTGTGTGTGTGTGTGTGTTTGTGATGGCAAGGATGCGTGTTGACAGTGTGTCTACCGGCACACATTTTGTGTGTGTCTGTGTGTACACTGCTGTGTTCCAGCTGTCTGAGTGGATAAGGCTCAGTGGGCAGACAAACACTACCATGACACACACACACACACACACACACACACACACACACACACACACACACACACACACACACACACACACACACACACACACACACACACACACACACACACACACACACACACACACACACACACACACACACACACACACACACACACACACACACACACACACACACACACAAAATGGCTGCAGGGGCTGTGCTATAAAAGGGAGTGTCTGTGAGCATTTTTCACAGCAGGAGTTTGACAAGACCACAGATCCCATATTTAGTGTGATGTGCTTTAAAAATGAAGATGATTATAAGCACAAAGGAAACTGAAAACAATATATGATCCAACATGCTGATACTAATGAGGGATTTACTAACCTGTATTGGAAAGATTTCAACATTTTTCATGATATTATTGCAGTCACAAATGTGTCATCTTGGTTCATGTATGATTATTTGTAATTCTATCACAGAAGATAGAAGACCAGTTGACAAACCTCAACTTTTTCCTGCTTATCAGAATGTTGAGCTGCCCTTTTCCTTCTCTGAACAATTTCAACAGAATATTTATTACTTTGTATCCTTTTTATTTGTATATTTATTAGCTTAATGTCAAATAACTCAGTTTCTAGGGGCTTGACATCACTTTTCAAAACAAAGTGCTTTATAAATAAAGTTTATTATACTGCTAAGTCTAATCAATAAGATCCTGCCGGGGTAAACCTTGGAGCACAGAGTTTAAATGATGAGACAGGAATAATCACAAAGTGCTTCCAGCCACCCGGTTAATTTAAACATAATAAGCTCATGATGCAGTTTTTCCTCCAAAAACCGATTGGGTGGCAGAAGAGAACCTTTAATAGGAAACTGTCTTTATTGTGTACATTAACATTGGATGAGCTTGTTAAACTCATTTGGCATGTCGCTAAAAATTTCACAGGATTTCTTTCCCCTTTCTATTCTATGCACAATACTTTTAACACTTTTGCTCCCGAACAAATGTCCGTTCAGTGATTAAAAAAAGAACAAGATACTACAGTAAGAACAAGATACTACAGTAAGTGTCAAGTAGTGAAGGAAAACTTTGTAAACTTTGTTACTGTTAAGCAGATGAATTGATGACTCAATAAATGTATGCGTGACAGAAGCCTTCAGTTTTAACAGCTGGCGCTGAAGAGATTTGTATCAGTCTGTAGAAAAATATATAGCCATCTGGGTTTAGTGTCAACTGTTCAGCATTTAAATACAACAACTGCATGCAAGCTTATGGCCTGTCGTGATCTTTTCTCTGGCCAAGTCTTTTATGCCTCACATCACACACAACTGTGTGAAAAAACACACTTGAAAGTACTCCATGACCTCAGTACAGGTATGTCACAACATCTGTACTTGTTCTGGTTCTGTATATGTTAAAACTTTCAAGCTGAGTGTCACACAGGCAGAGAATAACCTGAGTCCTTCACATCCCAAATCTAAACAATATCCCAAAGCATCCTAGAGTACATTAACTTCCATTAAGTTCCCTCATCGTGTGTAGGACCTCTGCCAGTTGTAAATTGCATGAATATTATGGGAACACGCTGGCACTCGTTTACACGTACTGACGCTGCGGTGGCGGAAAGCCCTCCCCCCTGCGCCTCCCCCCAGCCCCCTCCTCCTCGCAGCGAGCTGCTTCGCTCTCTCCTCTGCAGCAAAGAAGTCTGTGGTTGCCCTGAAGAATTCCAGCAGAGCTTTGTGACTCCAGTTGGTCCGACGGCTCTCCATTCCGCTGTTCTGTGCAGCTGCAGAACTGACTGCACCAAATGCACCGGCGGCTCTCCCCTCGGATTGGGTGGAGAAACCACAGTGACTTCCACGGTCAGTTAAGAGGAGAAAAAAATGTGGGTTTGTCTCAAAGAGTTCCAAGGGTACTGTGGATTGGGCGTCACCGCGCACTGGGTCATCCTGAGCGCACACGCTAAGAACGGGAATAGCCACTTCGTCCACGTCTCTCAAGGGCTCATTGCGTTCCCAGTAAGCATCCCAGGTACCTGAAGTATTACAGCTACTGCTGCTCCCTGTCGGTGCAGCTGGTGCAGAGCCCACATGTCCACTCTGACAGAACAATGCCTCCTCCAGGCCCCGCAAGGAACAGCTGGAAAACAGGGTGTCTGTCTGTATGGTCTCACCCAGCACCGTCTTGTACCTGTACATCATCAGTACACACACACACACACACACACACACACACACACACAAAGGAACACAGATATACAAATCAACAGAAAGCCAGTAAATCAATTCTGAAGAGCTGCATCAGTCTCGTATTCTCTTAATGGCATTGATTCAAGAAACTACACAAGGGTCACGATGTCTTTCAGAATCAATGACTTGACACTGAGCAGACCATCTGTTGCTACAGTAACCTCATTTTCTCCTTAATTGCCTGTGCCTTTCCAGTAAATGTTGAGTGAGCACTCACATCTGTTTTTTTTTACAATGCCCTTGCATCCATTTCTACCTTTTGGCTGAAAATTCCAAATTTCATGGTCCCAGGGTTTTCCGTCTGAGATTTTTATATGCCATACTTCATGCAGCAGACTTATGATGTGATCATCTTCCTGACAGTGATACATTCCCTGTGGTTAGCTGAAAGGAGTAGCAGCTGCTGATTTCTGTCTTCCAAAAACCTAATCTATATGCCCACTTAGTTTAAGTGGGGCGGTTTTGATTACAATGTTATCATAACCAATAGAAGTGAAAGCCAAAACTATTAATATAAGACACATTGTAATGAACCACAATCTTCTTTTTAACAGGCAGGAATGTTGAACATACCTGGCCCTATGCTCAACAATCATTGTTGTGTTCGTTTGAGTCTTTCTGTTAACCTCACCTTGATATTTTCTTTCCAGGTATCATCACCCATTTTGCCCACTCACCCCTCAATGCCTAACCTTGAACTAGCATGAGTCCCTCCATACCTGCTGAGACATATCTTCTGGTAGAGCACCAACGCCCACTGCATGGGCCAGCACAGCCCGTTTTCAAACCAGCTCTGACAGCGGAACACGGGCGACAGGCAGACTGCCGCCGTCATGTAGCTGGATGATCCACACTCCCCCAGGTAAGAGAGGAGAAGGCCCGACCCGGTGCTCTCACTCACTGCATACAGTCTTCCCGCAGGTTGTCGGTGGCGAATGTAGCGCACGGCCTCGCGCAGATCCGCGGGGTCACCGAACTGCTGCAGCTTGAGTGTGGTGAGCAGGGTGCTGTTGTGGCTGCGTCGGTTGAAAACTACTGGAAGGTAACCATGGGACAGTGCCGTTTCACACAACTGAAGGAAGAAGGGGGTGGAGAACATAAATGAGAATTAAACAATGCCTCCTTTTAGAAATCAGTTTCCATTTTGTTCCCCTAAATGTATTTGCAGTGGTAATACCAGAAAATGGCATGGTACTACGTTTTATTGTATGGAAAAATAAATAAACAGTTGCTGGGGAAGTGAGAACACAGTAAAACTTCAGGATTGAGTGTTGCTCCCTTTTACTGTGGTGCTTAAAACTGTAACCCTACAAAAATACTCCATTGATAAAGAACACAGTAAATCTTTTGTCATACCACTATTTTCTCTAATAGTTTCAGCAATTTATGATTTCAGACACAGATATACACCAGTAGGCTTCTTAGTAATACAGTTGAGCACAGATGAATGTGAGCAAACAAGAGTTGTTTACTGCGACAAACTGCCTTCAGTGACAAAACACGGCCAAAGAAGCCTCCTGCGGTGATTAACATCAACTTTATCAACTCTGAGAACGTTCTCTGACAGTGTAGAGGCCTTGGTTAAGGTCAATAATTCACACATCCCTTATGATGTCCATGCAGCCTGATTCTAAGCTCAGACAGCCTCAACCCGCACCATGCATCTCTCTTTGAGGCTCAGCACAGGTGGCACACAAGAAGAGAAAGGGCTTCAGTGCGGAAACCTGTGATCTCATGTCTCTGGCTTCACTTTTCAGTCAGCTGAAGCATCACTACTCATTTCTGTTGGTGAAGTGAGCCACTATAATGTTTATTTTGAGAGATGAGATATCTGGGCTGGAAAAATGAATTATTTAGCAGAAATTCAAATGTGTAGATCTCTTAAATAGATGCCGTAAACTTGGCAAAAGTTGGTTTTATTCGCTACATAAAAACACTATACTTTAAATGCAGCGCAGAATGTAGGAGAAAACATCCTCAAAGTTTGGGAACTGTGCACAGCAAACAGCATAATTTATGGCTTTGTGACGCATCATGTAAAACTGATGGGAATATCAAATCACATCAACAAGCCAGTTTCTTAAAAGTTATCGTTGAGTATGTCTCTTTTAAATCTGTAAAATCTACAAAAAGCCTTTTCATCTTCAAAATAAGGCTCAGGCACAAATGGATAGCATCATTTTATTTTGTTATTAAGGTTCTTAAGAATCTGGCTGTCTAAGTCTAATGGCTCTGCTGGTGTTTTATCTTTACAGTAAACTGCTGTTTACTAGAAACATTACAAGCCTGCAATGGTTTTAATAAAGGAAAGCAGAGTAGATATATATACAGTATATCTGCCTGTACAAAATCATTGTCAGATATGAGTTTTGCTTTAAATCTGCTGAAATCCCAGTGATGCAGGAAGAGCTGCAGAATCACTGCATTAAATATTTACCAGCTGAGAAAGCTTGCAGTAGGTTTGTTGCCGGTTACTGGTTTTCATCTGGTTGTATGAAAAAAGGATCTACTCTACAGATACATTCCTATGAAGTGTCAAGAGAGTTCTGAGCATAGCTGATACACCGGACCATAACTGTTTAGAGGGGGAGTAGAGCAATTTCAAATTAATATAAATCACTTGAGTTCAGTTTAATTGCCAAAGATATTGAAAGACACAATTTGATATTTCACAATCAAAACAGCATATGAGGGCCGGGGATGAGCCTTGAATGTTTCTTATATTAAATTAGGTGAACCGAGTATAAAATGACTTTGTCCTGCTTACTCCTGCCTGCTCAGGTATTAATTTAGCGACACTGTGGTGATGCACCGTGTGAATCATCTCCTACCCTCTATAACGGCCACGATGAGTGATACGCAACAACTGCACACAAAGGATACTAAGCACACCTTGAGGATGGGAAATAAAATGAATGGAAGAAATCACTAAATCCAAGGATACTGCAAAGCCCATATCTGAATCATTCAGCCATGAAAACCTACTATAAAACCTTCCTTTTCTCAAGAAGGGAAGAACTGACTCATGAAGGTACTGTTTGGTCAATCTGACAAATTCACCAGCATAGAGGTGCCATATTGTAAAAAGGGATAATTCCATGTCTTTTTTTATTACCATAAAGCAGTTTGAGGTGCAATAAAAAATACTGTGAAAGTATTATAGCGCATATTCAGAAACTTTGCCTTAAACGAGTCGTCAGGACTAATGTACGGTTCTGATGTCACAACTATACTATAGAAAGTACCGCTTCAGTTCCATTACAAACATTCCCCAGCTGCAATGATCATGCACAGACA
The DNA here is from genome assembly GCF_963691815.1 of Echiichthys vipera. Lineage (NCBI taxonomy): Eukaryota > Metazoa > Chordata > Actinopteri > Perciformes > Trachinidae > Echiichthys > Echiichthys vipera. The sequence goes on along the minus strand of NC_139830.1, from coordinate 15,060,472 downwards.
CCAAGAACGCAGATGTGGAAGATCAGGTAACGCCTCCTTTTTTGGGAGGGGGTCTTAAAGAGACAGGCTCTAAAACGGACCATTTCAGACAGAGGGTGAATACAGGTATATTCAGACAGACAGTATGAGAAAATAATGTGTTTTTTGAACATTAAAGCATGTTAACATGTTCTAGTAGAAACCCAATATGTCCCCTTTAATGATAGTGGCTTTTTTCTAGTTTTGTTCAGATTAGGTTTCTAGCAATATTTCTCCTAAAATGTCATCCTGACAGTGTGAATTTGTCTTTTTCATAGATCTCTGCGTCATTAGAGGAACAGTAAAAAAACAACAGTAGCTACCCCAGTGGTTTTCTGTCAGAGCTGATAAACTGTCAGCTCAGTAACAAATTCCTTCAGCAGGGACTCCAGACACTGGACAGCATATCCTCAAACACCACAATGTCCTTCTTACACACACACACACACACACACACACACACACACACACACACACACACACACACACACACACACACACACACACACACACACACACACACACACACACACACACACACACACACACACACACACACACACACACACACACACACACACACACACACACACACACACACACACACACACACAGGCACGTCTCCCCTGCTGCTGTACTGAATCAATGACAAAGACAAAGACATAAAAATAAAGGGCTTCAACAAAATTCCCTTCTACTTCTGTGAGTCCAACTCTAGTGTTAAACAGCAGCTTCATCACAACATGTTTCCAAAAATCAAGTTAAATTAAGGATGTTATTTGATTAGAAGCCTTTTACAGGCAACAGAGAATCTCACTACAGTGCCATGTCCTCTAGTCAGGTCTATAGTTACCCTAAATACTCTTCAACAGGCGTGTGATACATGTCCAGGGGATTGATTTGCTCCTCTGAGTTGGATATGTGCCGGAGCGCAGCAAACATTTGTGGGGAATAAAAACAATCTTATAATTTATCTGTTCTGTTGATGAACTACACTAAGAAAAGTGACAGCTTAAACAAATGATAAAGATCTAGTATATAGATTAAAAGTTCCTGTTCTTGTTATATAATAAATGGCCTGACTGCCATCTTTCATTCATTCATCTTCAACCGCTTGTCCCTCTCATGGTCACGGGGGTGCATTATTTGTGCGACCAACTAATTATAAGAACCCTAGCTAAAGTTCCTTGATATCTTACATCACAGCAGACAAATGTCAGAGACAGATCTTCCACCCAACATGGAAGCACTGCTGGAGAACAGTGGTAAGTCAAAAACTCATAATACCCTAGATATATTGGGGTCTTGTGATAAGGATGGGCTTTAAAATATATTTTGTAGCTGCAAGATTGCCCAATTTCAAAGTCATAAGCATCATACATTCAAAGGGGAAGCTATTCCTTATTGAGAAAACATGCCACAGTAAAAATATCAAGAACTGAAGTCCCAACCTTTTTTCAAGCTACTGAAGCTCCTGTTTCACAAGTCTCCATATAAATGCATTTTGCCACCAATTGTTTGTTGCATTGGTCTTATTGTATAGTTTAAATGCATTAGTGGTGTTTCTGTCAATATTCTAAGTTAAATGAGCATCTACTTCCTCACAGGTTGGTAAGAAAATGTCATATCTTATAATTTTAGCATAGAAGACAGCAAGTGCTGCCAAATCCTGATGCATATATTCCAGGTAGGGCAGGGCACTGATATCGGAAAAGCTGTGGGGACAAATTTGCATTCTGCTTAATGTCTGGGTAGAATTTTCTCTGTATCCTTATGTATCCCACTGAACACACTCCCTCTTTTTAAATGGTGCAACAAGACGATCACAGGCTACAAATCCTACACAGTTCACCCAACATGTTCTGTACATAGACACAATGTCCCATTTCAAAACCAAGAGCAAAAACCAAAAGATAAGTCACGGTCTTAACATTTCAGACTGGTCCTGGTGTAACAACACCAAACTAAAATTCACAAAGAGATAAGGGGACAGAAAACACAGATTAACCTTAACCTGTTGCATACTTAAAACTGCAGTCAGCAAGTCTGGCAGGTCGAGCTCCTCCCATCGAGTGCTCGTCAGTGCGTTTGCACCAGATTCCTTTGAACGCGTCTGTTAAAATGATGATACGGGTGCGGTCGATTTTTGAAAAACAAACAACAGGCTCTAGGTACACATAGAGGCACGTTATTTTTTCTAAAACCAGATGATTGATGTTGTTCTATCGGCGCATAGTATCGGGTTCAGTGAACATGATAAAAAAATGTTGCAGACTGCAGCTTTAATTTAAGTAGGTAACTTCAATTGTGTAACAAATGTACTTATTTTAACCCAAACCATCATCTTTTTCTAACATAACCACGTAGTTTGGTTTCAGTTAATAACCTTATGGATTACAGTTTATAACCGTGGATTTAGAACGCCGACTTTCACAATGAGAAGCACCGGTTGCTGGGAATGTATTTTTTGATGAGACAGGGTTGCTGTGTCCTAGTTAATCTTTCCTGGGTCTGCAGCTTGGTTATGTTTTTGTAACTGAGAAATTTCCAACACTGATTAAGTATTACTACTACCTCCCTCACTGATCCAATCGTGACTGTTAATGATAAAACTTTCCCACTTTTATTTCCCGAGTGCTACGCTATTATCCAATCCTGCAAGAAATTTGGAAAATTCCAAATCTGCTCTCTCAGCAATCAGAAAGTGAAAAAGAAAACAATTATCCAAGTGTTGAATGGTAAATTACACATAATGACTGGATTATATCATACCTAATATCTGTAACGAATGAGAAAATACTTGATGTGAAAATGAGTGCCAAAAACATACGGAGTAAAACACTTATAGTTCACAAAATTATAGTAAAACAGCTCACAGGTCAGGAAAGTCTAAATCATAGGATGGCTACAACAGCTGGATGTCTGCCTCCAGGAACATTTATGGCCTTTCAACACATTGCTCTAAATAGGGCACGGAATATGGGGCTCATTTCAACATGTCCATACACGCCTTCAGTATATTAAACTGGCCTCTTTGCATGACTTTATTGAGGATAAAAACTGATTAAAATTGAGTTTGCTGATGGTTGAGATAAGGAGAGTTTAAGGAGAGGTAGCTGTACGAATGCAGTGCTGGTTTGAAGGAATAGTTTGACATTTTGGGAACAATGCTTCTTGACTTTCTTGCCCAAAATTGTGAGAAGACAGATACTGCTCTCACAGCCTCACTGTAAATATGAAGCTACTGCCACCGCTGGTTAGCTTAGTTTAGCATTAGCATATAATGTGCTGGACATTCACATGTAAAATCATGTGTTAATTTTCAACTTTAGTTTTTGTTACGGATTAAAATATAGCCCTTCATTGATGCGCTTTAGAGGTGCTGATTGGCATATTTTGTTGTATACGGTCTGAACCAGACTAGCTGTTTTCCCTTGTTTACATTCTTTATGCTTAGTTTAGTTAAAGCAATTCTTACCTTTCTGGCATACCATACAGCACTTAGTAAAAATTTAAACATGAACAACTCCGCCTCCCTCCAAAGTCCCACCGTCTTCCCTCTGCCCGACCTCTGACGCGCCCTGCTTTGACTGGCAAACGGTGACAGAGGTAGGCAGCTGGAATGGACGCTGCGACGAAAGACAGATGGGAAGCTCTGCAAATTATTTTATTTGGAACGGATAAAATGATTGGTCAGACTTCTATCAGAAATAAATGAGAATTGAATATCGATGAGGTTCAACACCCGGTAGATTTCTTTTACATTTTAGTGTGCCGTATGCTTATTAGGAGCGTTTTAAGATTACAAAAGAAAAGTATAAAAAATGTCAGAAAGGTAAGAATTGCTTTAAACACATAAATGTGAGAGTTGTATCACTCTTCTCAAATCACTCTTTGCTAGTATGCAAATTAGTGTATTTCTCTAAAGGTTGAGCTACTGCTTTAAGAAAGGAGGAAGACAGACTGATCAATGGTAATGCATTTTTGGTGAATGTGTTATATGATCCTATTAGTAGTCAATACACAGTGATTTAACTAACTAACAAACCAAATAACTGACTGAATGAAATACTTAATGCATTTACGTATATTTTGGGATGAAAACATTTCAATCTCTGAAGCCATTTAAAAGATTGTTAGATACTGTATCAATTTTCACCTATGCCAATTATATAAATGGAAGTGAATCATTCCAGATGACATAGAACTAAGGAGCATGAGACAAACCGAGAGTAAAAATATCAATGATTTAAGAGGAGCTAGCTCATTCATAAATTCATGAGTTCCTAAAATCTAACGTGTAAAAGAGAAGGGCACCGGGACCACAAGCCCACACACTCCACAAACAGGTTTACAATTCCCTCTCTGTTTCTTTCGAGTCCCAGATATAGACCTACGTGTGTGTATGCCCACGCAAACATGAGCTCTTCTTATCTTTCTCTGTCGTGCACACACAGACACACACTAGGTTATGCACACCAGTGACAGGAGCAATCTTAATTGGTGTATGTCCCTTGTGGCGCCTCAGCTTCCAGCCCTCCCAAGCGTAACTGCCTGATTCTGATGATGACCCAAAAAACAAGAGAAACGACAACATGAGCCACAGCTCTTCCTATATGTGACAGTTATTTTTCACGTCTCCATCATTTAGCTTTTTCTGTGGTTGCAACACTTTTCCTTCTATTATTTTGTCTCTCCACCATTCACATAAGTTATTCACTCTAGATGAATGTCAAACACATTTGGTTTTGTAAGTGCTGAGTTCTTGCAGAGTTGTTATTTCTGACATGGGCCTGACAGTGAGCCTCTGGCAGATTTGCACACAGAGCTAACAGTAAATGAAATGAGCTAGCACGATGCCATGTGCCCAGAGTGTTGCGAGAGCCAGCAGGCAGTCATGTGGAGCGGCGCAGCAATTCCCTAGGCCCCTCAAGTCAAGCGATGCTTTGTAATCCTTCACTCAATTACCTCAGTCAGTGTATTGAAAGGGTAGTTGAAAGACCGGTGCTGCCTCTGCATCTGCTCTTTTCAGCTCTCTGCCCTTTTCTTTCAACTGAGCTTGCCTGGCTTAAGCTCAAGTGATTCCCTTTACCCAAATGGCCATTACTGTATTGATTTGCACTGGCATCTTCCCATGAATCTTTTTAATCACTGAATGTCTGACTTCTTTGATTAGTTTGTGGATTCCACATTCTGAATTGAAAAAACATTTGCTCCATTATTGTCTAGTATTTTTGTGTTTAAATGTAGAAATGCTACAGGACCTAATGCACTCTCGTGTAGCTGCTATACTGTAATTTTCTTGTGTTGACTCATAATGGAACACATTTTAGAGACAAAGTTCATGACAAAATTCAATCTTGTGTGGACATCCTGACCTTTCTATGGATATGTATCGATTCAGAAACAGCATTATGAAGCTGTTGGTGTCTTCAGACATCATGGAAGCTGCTATTTCTAACCATTCACATCTGGTCTGTTGAATATTCAGAGTTCATTTCTTTGTTATTGTTAACGATGGATCCTACTTTATTTACCTATTTACTGTATGGTTTTTGTTTTCTGTATATTTATTATGAACTTGCTCATCATCTTGATATATGACTGTCTGCTTAGTGTCTGCATTAATATGATGTGTCTGTGGTTATTCGAGCCCTATCGTCTATATAATGTGATCGTTTTACAGTGAAATATGTGTGTAAAGTCGCACCTTCAACACATTTCTAGTGATCTTCCCGAAAGAGTTTGGGATGATGAGTAGAACAGGACTGGTGGAGTGACTGGAAGTCCTGCGTCGTTTCTGGTAGGAGGGCACTGCCCAATCCAACGCCACCAGCCCATCGTCGCTCAGCTGCAGGTTGTCCCGCACGAACTGCACCGGGCTGTCGTACGGCCAGCACGCCTCGTACACACTCTGGAGAAAGGCGCTGGCCCTCCACGTCCACCTGACACACGGAGAGTAATTACTGAAAGTTCTGCAGTGTTTCAGGAGATAGTTGGCCAGCGCGGACGGTTTGCAGATCAGTGCCACGGTGGGTGCTTTCTCATCGGCCCCGGCACCCGCACAGGCAGCCTGGGCACCGTCGCTCCCCTCTCGCGCTGGGACGCACCTCCCGGTCTTGTCCTTCGTCGCCTGTTGTGAAATCCCCAGTCCCCGTAGCAAGACATCCGACTGACTCTCGGTGCCAAAATATTTGGAGCCCGGCCAGATTAAGACCACCAGGATCACAATGCACAGAGCCGCAAGCCACTCCAGCATTGGCACGGTCGGGGGGAGCAAAATGAGCACAACACGGACGCTTTCCACACCCTACAGTCCGGTTCATAAGTTGATCACTTTACATTTGCACTAAAGAAGACGAGGGAAACATTCATTCTAACAGTGTGCCGATCTTTCGTCCTAAACTGATGCTCGGCTCGTCCGTGGAGTTTCGGTGCTTCCCTCCGGTGCCAAGGCGCATCAGTCGCTTGTCTTCGTAGGCGTGATGTCTCAGTTACGCAGCGTGTCTATCGTTCCAGGTGGTTCCAAGCTATATATCATGTTTCCATTTCTGTGGGCACTTTTTTTTAAACAACGTGGAGATCCCGTCTGCGATCCACGCATGCACCGCTAAATTGGTTCATTAACCCGGCCATGTGCAGGGCTGCGCTCAACAGCTGGGAGCGCAAGAAGTGTATGTGAGCAACTCGCCGCTGGTGCTGGAAACGCCTCCCCATCATGTCCAACCCTCCTCAGCGAGCAGGTACTCTGTGCGCGTCATCATCCCTGCTGTTATTTCCCAATCCCCTTAAAATACTTCCAGTACACCCAAGTAAAGGTACATTTTGAGTCTTTTAGATTTAGACGTGGAATGCTTGTCAGAACTCTCCAATCCCTCCTTCTCTTGCTCACTCTTTCAGAGAGAGAGAGAGAGAGGGAGAGAGAGAGAGAGAGAGAGAGAGCGAGAGAGAGAGAGAGAGAAAGAGAGAGAGAGAGAGAGAGAGAGAGAGAGATGTCACTAAGAGAGCATGAGAGAACACCAAACAATTAAGCATGAGATTTGTATACAGTAACCTTCAATAACCGACCATGTAAAGTAATGAAACCTGTCAAGCCGGTTGCTGTTGTATAGGAAAACAACTCTCAACTTGACATCAGTGTCACTTCTGTAACTGTAAATGAAAGAAAAGGGTGAAAGTAGGCCAGTGTTCCTTGCATGCAGATTGTGATGCACAGTGCTGCACACATCCAGTTTGATACGGAGTATAACATTTTTTCTTTAATGCGATAACTTTCTCTCTGCTATTTTCCCCTTTCCTCCTCTTTATACCGTCTGTAAAACTCAAACTGATAAAAATAGGCCATTCATTAATGACTAAAGCAAGGATCCAGAGAGCAAAAACATTTAATTGTAAATCAGATGTGCCATATAGGTCAGAGAGATTATCATCTACAAAGGAGTATTCTTCATCTTAGTGTGACAAGGCTTTTGAGCAACAGGCAATAAGAATATTTTCCCTCACAGCTGTTGTTATTGTACATTCAAAGATCCATTCAATATTTAATTGGCATCATAATCAGCCTCAAACACACTATATTCGTACTTCTTGTGTAGGGTTGATAAATTTCCTGGAAAGCTGTAGCTGTGCCATCTGTTTTTGAGGAACACGTTGTTTTGGACACTCATTTAACCGATGGCAGCATAACAAAGCGCTGCGGACTGCTGCACATAAACGGATGACAGTGTGAACCAGTGGTGTGTGTGCGAGCTAGACAAAAACAAACCCAAGTAGAAAGCGACAAGACAGTAGATCATTGTGTGTTGCTTCCAGTTTTCAGCGCCACCCAATTCCTGTGGATTAGCCAATGGAAAATTAAAAACAAATGGCAAAATAGGAGATGCCAAGCTGACGAGCAGGGAATTAAAACGAACGAGTGTCTGGGAGGATCTCAGTATCACCTCGGAGACACTTTGAAAGCCAGAGCATAACAGCTTCCAGCTGGTGCATTAGAGAGCGGGGGGAAGTTGTATTAAGTTAATTTACTCAGTATGCAGTTCCAGACACTTCCCATTTGTGTGTCAGATAATCATCTCAGTTGTTGCAGTCATACGGAAAGATAATATATCGCTAAGTAAAAAAATGTGATCAATCAAAGAAGAAAAGTGCATTTTGGATACTCACAGGGAATAACCAGGAACACATTATTAATGATATGGGGCTTTGATCAAGGCCACTTCTCCTATGTACATAATGTCTATCAAGGGCTGAGTTAGGCTGATAGGCACTTGTCTGTCTATGTATGACTCCGGTATGTCACATTCTATACCATGTGCTGTATGCGTCAATGGAAATGCAAGGTTGAGTAACATTTCTGTCAAGCACTTTTTTTATTATTTCTCACTGAGTTTTAATTTGTAATGGATCGAAAATACTGTACTAGTCAAAGCTCTGAGACTTTTTTTTGTGCAAATTTCTGCAAAAATAAAAAGTCTCTGAGGTATATTAAGGAGGCATTCATGCGAGAAGTGAAGTTAAACTTTGGGACCAGATAAAAGTAACTATAAGCTGTAAACTATGACTTTGAATTGACTGGGTCGTGTAGGTTGTTTGGACATTATATCAAGGGATAATTCAGTCAAAGACCCTGGAAATGTCACAAAGGTTGAAAAAACAACCACTGCTGTCCTGTGTTTGAACACCTTGACCCTCTTTAGGTTTGTTGACAACTGAAAAAAGGCACACAGATAACAGGCTGGTAGGAGAAATGGATGGTGGGGATAATAGAGGCTAGTTTTATTTGTCACTCAAATACTTTAAGGGAGGTTAAACTATATTTAAGATGACAAATGAAGTTTGTGCAAGTCAGAGTCCTCAATTCTGCCTGTATTTGGTAAAGTAAGAATGTTGAGTTTTCAATTGAGGGAGAAGACAAATGGATAACACACCTATCTTCCAGAGTAGACGAGGAGTCTTTGTGTTTATCATAAACACACAAACACACACTCACACACACACACACACACACACATCTAATCCATAATCAAACATTTATTCTTGCTGTTAGCATTTTTTCAGACAGCTTGAAAGATGGTTAGATTCTGAAACTTTCCACTTGTTTTGACTCTCCGGGAATGTTCTTCATCCATAGCAACAAAACGTGTTTTTTATACAGACAATCAAAAACTCTTAACACTTTTAAAGCCACTGTACTCCACATTAATATAGCAGCAGACAGCCGTTTTCTATGTAAAGATATAATGGAGTAATGGCATCCTGTACAACTTGCTAGCATAGCAACATTAAGGCTAAAAATAACCCATAATGTGTTAATTAGTGAGCTTTAGAGGCACTGGTAGGCCTGACTGTTTCCCTGCTGTCTCTAGTCTTAACTGTGTATGCTAAGCTGCTAACTGTCTGCTGCTACATGTTAAGTTTCAGTCGAATACAAATTTGAGACTTATATCGTTTTTCTTGCCTAACTCACATATTTTCCCAAATTACTTTTAACTTGAGATGGATTATTTTAAACCATTCTTTTCAGTCTCCCAACGTGTCATGAATTGTTTTCAAGGACAGTTAGCTCAAGTAGGAATTCATGCAAAAAGGTTTACAAAAGCCCACGCATCCTGATAATGAGGTGCTGGAGAGAATTGGGAGAGAAATTATTTAGTGTGTAGACTCTATTTTCCCTTGTCTCCTTTCAGTAGGAATTCAACTCCTAACATGGTAACCTCTAACTCACTTAGCTCAACTGGATAACATCAGAAACAATCATTTTAATGCGCTCATTATCACAATTTAGAGTGGCACACTGAGACAAGAGCTTTATTCAGGTCACTGAAAGGGATCGGGTACAAGGAGGAGAAAAGAGATGATGACATTGAGTCCAAGTAGAAATAATCAGAGAGCACTGTGTGCAGCCTCGTGACTCATTTGTATGCTTTTAAATCTAGTTTGTGGGCCCACATTTTAAATCTAGTTGCCTCTTCGGTGTGGAAGAAAACCAGCTGTGGTCATTTAAGAGAATTGTCATTTGATTTCATATTAAGATTATGTCTCATAATGTTTCAGTGAGAATGGAGGCCGCTCTAGTGCTCTGTTTGTCTCACTTTCTTTACTTTTCCCCTCCCCCCTTCTCTTCAGGCTCAGCCCCTCATGCCCAGTCACCATGGCACAGCCACAACCTTTAACATCAAAACAAACAGTGACTGTGTCACAGCTTCAAACTGATTACTGTAATTCAGGAGAAGAGGAGTAACATCTTGGCTCAGACATGGTTTTACTATTCTCTTGACTTATGCTTGATGTTTTTGGGGTAAACGTAGTCTAAACCAGTACACCAATATCCCACCTAAGCAATTAAAAAAGGAGAAATGTTACAGCAAGTCACCTCTCACCCAACCTCTGTAACTGCAACCATATGCAAGAAGAATTCATGTTTTGGTTGGCTTTTTCAAACATGGACATCTATTTATGTGGCGTTGCAGTACATGTCCTTCCCCTGAACCCTGACTCTGACGTAGGTCTACTGTTGACTGACTCATACTCATGATCAAACAGATGTGTCCACTTCTCTGGGGGACATTTGACGGGCTGCAGTCTGTGAGGAGTGGTAGACAAACAGAAGTAAAATCTACACAAACGTCACAATTTTCAAACACTTTTAACGTTGTAATAACATCAGTAAATCAAATATGAAGTTAGAGCATAAACATTGACCTCCACAAGAAAAAATATATCAAGTTAACTGTAGATGTTTTTAGAGTCATAAGGCAGCCTATCCAGCCACAGTTTTGCATGACTGCTTTTTTGCACGTCAGTAGCCGACCACATCCTAAGTGGCAGCTTTCCTGCCCCATTTACACTTCCTGTGCATCCAAATTAACATGTCATTTGATGCATAAAACCTACTAGCTGCTCACTAAGCCAACAAGATAAAGATTGGACAGATTTTGAACCTTGAACTTCACTTTTTGATCATTGACAAGGGAGGTTTTGCCCAGGTGTATATCATAAGTGGGCTGTGATGGCATTACTTGATATACTATCTGGGATATTTGCAGTGCAAGCAGAAGCAAACACACAGTCAACTGCAATATGACAATCCAAGAAGCTCTGATTTTATTTATAAAGCCTGTCAACAAGAAAGCAAATGTGAGTCTTATTCTCAGACATATTCATTCTCCAAGAGTGGGACACGAATGAAACAGAAAAGGGAAACTGTTGAATGAGGAACAAAGAGATGCTGAGGCAGAAAGTTAAAGAGGCAAGGGAGGTGGGATAGGGGGTAAAATTGAACAGGACGACATAAAAGAGACAGGTTTGAGAATGAGAGACATGTACAGAAAGAGATATCAGATGATGAAAGGAATCGAAAATATGCAGAAGTATGCAGATGTGCCATGACTGCTCTTTTTTGCCAGTTGACCTTCTTCTCAGCAGAGACGAGTGGGTTGCCTCTTGGAAAATAGATTAGACAGAGATTAGCAAGTCTTAGATGTCTATTCCTGTGGTCTCTCCCTCTCAAGCAAACCATCAGGAGTACACCCCAGACCATATGTGATTGTGACAAAGCACCTAAATGTTATAAAGCATTAAATGTACATACACAAATGGATGCTGCTATCTTTGATTTTTTCCCGTTCAATCATAAATATCTAATGTTATAGAGAATCACCCACGTTTTAAAGGGGTTTAGCTTGTAGTTGGGTGATCTATAATAATCAAGTGAGGAAAATACTGCCAAGAAAAACAAACAAAAACACTCAAACATAATATTGAAAATGTTATTTCAGTATCAGGTCACCAGTTTTTGGATATAATCTTAATTGGCTGGTTGAGATTATGAGTCCCAACACAACAGCCGGAATGTGCTGCAGGGAACTGTATAATCTCATAAAATATCAAGTGTCTGCTATTGAAGACGCCTTGGCTCAGCTATGTTTTAGTAAAAAGAGAGCAGGTCAAAATATGTTGAGTTCCAACTTGGCGGCAGAATTGGGTGTTTTGACAAAGACATCAGAGAGTAGGAGTAGAGTGATGAGGATGTACAGTATCATTTCACACCCCTGGACCCTGAGAGGAAGTGAAAACAAAACAGCATTTTTTAAGCCATAAGCCGTGTCTTCTTTGGGCAATTTTACATTAGTTCAGTTGATATCCAGAACCTTCATTGTATGACTTCTCTTCAGCTGTAAAAACCACATAATGCATCATTTTATTTAAGTAGTTCCCAATGACGTCTATCGCTGTCTGCATTGTGTGGATTTGCGCACATGACATTCAAAAAAATTAACAAATCACAATAAGTATTCCCGGGATGCTGTAAGCCCCTGGATTGAACTGATGAGGATATTTCTTGATATTTTCTCAATTCAGATTTGTGACCTTTAGTGTCATTGGTACAGAATACTAAATACAGAAAAAAATTGTTAGAAAACCTGTAATAATGCTATCAGTCAAGCGAATGGTTTAAAATCTGGGTGGGTATGACATTGCGAGGCAGCCAGTTAGATGATTGTTTAGGCCGACACTGTGATTGCTTATGTTAACATACTGTATGTATATTTGAATGACCTGTCTAGTATGAACATCAAAGTTTCATTGAATAAATGAAATATACCTCAAATTATTTACATTCTTTTTATTTCTTTGACTTACTACATCATTTTTCATGACACTGATATTACATGTAAAATGTCACCACCACATCACTTTTCGACATCGTTTATAGTGTAGCGTTGTATTGGAATTGGAATTTCACTTCCACAGTATGCAGTGCTTGTTTTGCTTAACCTAGTTTGCTATATGAGGAGAGCCTCAGCTTATGATGTCTCATTTGCAAATAGTGCAAATAAACACTAGAGTTTCATAGAGTTGAACCATAACAAAAAGTTGCTTTTTGTTGTGCCTTTTGTAGCATTATTCAAGGGTGGTATATACTGTACATACATACATAATACATATATGCATGCATATACTGTATACATCAAACACGCACAAAAAAAAAGTCGTATCATGTTGTACAATATTTCTTGTGTAAACATGTACCTGTACAATCTCTTATTAGGCGCCTGATGAGTGTTCCACCGGGCTCTCGGTCCAGCCAAAAATGACACTGACGTTTTTTCAACCGACAGGGAACAGGTTCTGCTCCGGTTCGCGCTCCAGATTTTGAACCATTTTGAGCATTTCGACCAACAATAAATCGGTTCAGATCCTGGAAAGTTGGTTCCAAACTGGTATTTATTTTAGTGCAAACTGGTTCAACCGTGACAACATTGGTATGGTATGCATCGTGCAACACCCTCAGTTACTGACGCATTGTTGATAGAAATGGTTCTGTGCAAAACTGATGGAAATGTGGGCTGGTTCACTGTATATATTTCTGAATGGAACTGATTCAAGAACTCGTTCTCTGTTGGTTAAAAAAAGGGCTGAATGAGTGATGAGAATTAACCAAAACACTAAAGTTTTGGGCCGGACAGCAAAACAACTGAGCTGAAACTCACTATTAAGCTGGTTCATCAATACAAGTGTCCCCTTTAACATTTTCACATTCTTTTCATTCCTTCTTCTTCTTCTTAGTAGTAGTAGTAGCACATTTAATAGTAATACTGTTTCTGTCTGCTACTAACGTTTCATTAATGGGCCACAACTGCCTCAACACAAAGCACAGAGTGCGTAGGTGTTTATTGACATTTATAGATGTTTTATTGATACAATAGCATCATGACACTGACTGTAAAAAGATGTTTTATTCTCAGACAGAATCAACTTCATGTTTCCAAGGCCTGTAGAGTTCTGTCTAAACTCACCATCTGTCACTTCCCCTCTGCAGATCTTCTTTGAGTTTGTCTTATCCTTTGAAGCACTTGTTTGTCTGGTTTTGTCATGATGTGATTTTAATCAAGCCCATGCGATCCGCTGGGAGTGGTGATCCCATTTTATTTCCAGGAAGTTGATTGGTGAGGCGGCATTTGAATCGGACACCCTGAACTGAACGTGCAGGTTACCGTGGTGATGCTCCTCACTTTAAATGGAGTCATCTTTACCTGAGTCTAAAGTCAGCTTAAACATATAGTTACCTCACTAATCTCTCAGTGTAGCATTGTAGTTCACCTCTCAGGTGTAACGCAGCTTGCTTTGTCAGTAACCTATCATTAGAGAATGTCAAAGTCAAGATCAAAGCTGATCTTTACCCTGCTTACAGGTGTCTATGATGACATTTGCAATAGTAAACATATGGAGTACAAGGCTCGTTAAATCTCCCATAGCTATTGGCCCTGCCGAATATACAATTAACAAGATGAAAGCCAATCCCATATGTTTATGCTGGATCTCATCCAATTACGGCTAAGGAGCTGTGGTAAATCCAAACTGCTTTGTTTGCCTTTTTCACGGATGGTCACTCTTTTTGAGCTACATAGCTGAGCAGGTTTCCTTTGAGGCTGCAGGGTGCTGTTTATGTGTTTGTATATGTTCTGTGTGCATGTGTGGGTATGTGCTCTTTGTGCCAGTATGCCCTGAATGTACAGTAAACAGAACATGATCACTCCGCGCTTGAGGAGCCTGATGATGAAAAAGGACATGCAGGGCTGCCTGAATCTGCTGATATATTCTGCAGACAATATAAATCGTTGGAGATCCTGGAGGATTTCTGGCTGATATTCTTGGAATCTGAGTTTCAAGTTAATGGGATCTAAAGTCTTTCCAGAACTGGAAACCAGGGATCTCAGAACAGCAAAATCAGAAGCGTCAGGTTCCTTTTGGAGTGGATATGAAGCGCAGGGCGGATACACAGATAATTTTCCCTTTTTGTTAACATTGGAGTGTAGGGCATTTGTGCCTCATTCATGTGGTGTCGGAATAATCGGTGTCGAAATTACTCCTTCAAATCTGTACTGACTCTTGAACAACTCATTCCAGCTTTTCATTTGACCAGGGACAGAAAAAGAGCAGTTTTTTAGTCGGTTCTTGAACAAGCAGTCTTCCATGGCAACTATTTCAGAAACACCTTCTTGTAATTATATAGATATTATTAGGAAAACACTATCAATACTATTTTATTCTTTACTTAGGTACAAGTGCGTGTTACTGTTTAATGTTTTATCAAGTCTTTCAACTAGATAGTTTGCAAATCAAGATTTGTCGCTGCAGATTTAGGAGCTCACAGTGCTTACAAAGGGTCAGGTTGTAAAGTTAAGTATATTCCAGTCGACCCCACTTGTTGTATTTGATGCTGAACGAAAGCATTACTTTTCCATTCTAGTAATTTCAGAAATCTTCTGGAGTATTTGTTCTCTAGTAAGCTCAGATTTCATCACAGTATATTGCATGCCACTCCTATAGCTCCTCACAAACACACAGAGTCACACTCAATCACATCACTCTCTGCTTAATTAAAAACCTTAAGGCTTCTACTGTAAGACGTATAACTTGACAGATCTATCAGGCACTGGGTGTTAGCGGTCAATCTTCCTCTGACTCCAGTGAAGGGGAACTCAGTGCACATTATCATTAATTACAGTCACTGAATCGTTACCATAGCCAGATGAGGTGTAGCTCAAATGACACAAGCAGCAGGATTTTCTTCCAGATTCTCGCAACATGCAGCTTTACACTTTCCCATGTACTGTAAAATCCACATGTTATACGATCAACATGGACAGAAAGTGACATTTGCGCACCAGCCGAAATAACAAACTCATGCTTTATATGATGCCATGTTAAAGGTCCTATATTATGTTCATTTTCAGGTTCATACTTACTTACTTACACTTAGTTCCCGATTGGTAAGGCCATTATACTCCATGCCTCTCGTGTATTTTAGAGGAATCTGCAAGTGGAAATCATTATTTCTCATCCCAAATGTAGAAACTTTGGTTGCTTTCTGCTGAAAGATTTATTTCAGTCCCCACCTGTCACAAAGAAAGGAATCAGAGATGAAACCATGAAATGCTCTTTGAACACGTTAGCTTTTGTCTTTGAGTTAGAATTGGCAGTTTTCCAAGCCTGTATTATGCAGCGACAGACAAGAAATGGGCCGCTGCCTCGAGGACCTTTAGCCTCTTTACAGGGTGCAACTGCTCTAACCACTCAGCCACCAGCCGCCCCCCCCCCGAGTGTTGCATTTCGTTTGATTTCAATTTTATATTCATTATTATTTTGGATTTACTTCTGAGTAATTTCTACTTACAACTTCTTGTCCATGCTAATGACCCTCAAACCTTCTTTAAAAAGTCCTTGACCCTCTTAAAGATACCAGACATGAACTGGATTATGACGACTCCCTGAGACTCCCCTGTGTGAAAGCTCTCACTTTATTATTTGATAGAAGCCAGCTACATGTGCAAACACTGCCCAGATAACAGCATGTGGCAGACACTGAAAGTGAATAAAGGGCACGATAAGAGCATGTGTAGCTTTCCAGCAGTCTGACATGAGATTTTACTCAATCCAACATGAGTCCATTAGTCTGAACATTGAACAAAGAGTTGCAGAGATGTTATTTGTGCTCAGATACCTTTCAGTTCACTCCTTCAATCAGTCAAACATTTCTGAAATCTGCAGGAGAACAATTAGTCATGTTTTTGTTTCATTTGTTGTTTTGACTACTGTATCTGTGCTACACACGCGATCACTTAACATTTGTTTCAGTCTTCCACTTCCAGCTCGGCGCACAATGATGACAGTTTGTGATGTGCTCTTAAAATAGCACCAACGACATCAACAGTGAATGTCAGGAAGGAAGTTCGAACATGAAAGGATAAATGCACATAGAAAATGGCCTTTAACAGAGTCACAGACAACAATAGGGCCTCACGAACCCATCCCATCCCAACAACGATGTGATAAAAAAACATAACAATAAAAGCCCACAGCCACTGTGCACCCGATGGAAACACTAGCGAAAACGTCCAGTGTCGACCCGATTCATAGCAGAGATTTGAGTAACAAGAAAAATTGTTTTTTTTCTGTTGTAGAAAACTTCTAAAAGGACTTTTATGTTCACTTGGTGGTCCCAGTTCATCTGTAGTGACAGGTCTCACTGAGCAGCATGCTGCTTTTTTTATACTTAACAAACCCTTGAAGATGTTTCTTCATAATCTTGATAGATAAATGACGTATGTCCTTTTACAGTGTGAGAACATATGAAACAGCAGTAAAATCTGAATATAAGGTCATTGACTTTCGCCATAATCTCTTTTTTTAAAGATAAGATAAAACCTCCAACCTTTTGGCCATTACTTCATAACTGACATGGGAATTCATTTTTTTCACATTTGCAATTGATTTATTTGGCCTTCAGAAAATATATTTAACTGCTCAGGAGTTTCATTACAGAGAAAACATTTTCCCACACTGAATGTCACCATCATATTCTCAGTGGTATATTTAGTAGAAGTAGTTGATGACCATAGCAGTCAGATAAATGTAGTGGAGTAAAAGAATAAATATCTCTGAAATTAAGTTGCATAAAATGGACTTCAGTACAGTTCTTGAGTAAAGAATTGTATTGTACTTTCCACTACTTCATTTTTTTTTGCACGCAACCAAGATGTAGGATCTTTGATATATGGTCTCAGGTATATTTATTTGTATTTATTCCTGGACATTGACTATAATTTAACACAAATATGTGCAATATTGTTTAAGTAACGGCACAACTTCTCAAAGAGACTCTTTTTAAAAACTGAATTTCTTTTTTTCTGCATTTAATATTCATGGAAGCAAATTATAGGATCTGTCAAAGAGTTCTATTTGTTTTTCCCACATTGACTCAAATAAAAGGTCTAGAAATCATTGTGTAGTTGACACAGTCACTGGGGTTGACGCTGCCCTTTTTGGCATTTTGCCTTAGTAAACAATATTTCCAGACATCTCCACAATGCAAATGATGTCTCTCCCTCTCTTTTACACGCACACATCCTGCCTCCAAATGTACTGTTTAAATCACTTAGCGCCCATTTAAACTTTAGCCTGTTGTAGACTGTAAATAAACAGACAGATCACACAAATCTGTTTAGGTCAGAGCGAGAATTAAGTGCTTGTTTTGATAATGAGACAGTTTATTTTAGGGTTAGATACTGTAGGATTTCTGGGAAGTAGAGATATGAGCACTGCAACTCATATGTAAACAGGCTACATGTCCAAATACACTGAGAAGATAATCCTTCCATGTGTGTATGATATGAGATGAAGTTTTGCACTTGCTGTTGCTTATAAAATTTAGAAGAATCACTAATTCAAATCTTACAATGTTGCTTCCTTTATTGCATGTAGACAGCCCTGCTGCCTGACTTCATTTTGGAAAGGCTGCGATTGGAAAATGACACATAATGGTTTTGTCAAAATTGGGTCAGCTATTATGCGTGTCATACGGATAGCTTGACGCCGCGTGCCTGTTTGTATATGACGGATGCTCTGCCTGAAATTAAGTGTGTTGAGGATACATAGCTAGGTTAATGTTTGACTTGCACACATTTACAAAGTTAACTCCTCTAAATTTGAATAGTGTAATGGAGAGACAAAAGCAACTTGTTTGGACTTTAACATCCATTGTTAAACTCACTAAGTTAAGTGAGTCTGATCTTTTTTACGCCAGTCAAGCCTAAGGCTATGAGTAATGAAGGGCTACAAACAACTGTCACATTTGGCACCTCGCGCTTTATTAAGTGTTCTGGGTATACACGCAAAAACATGGCAAATGGAACAACATGGTCAATATATCTAATACAAAAGACATTATTGTAGCAAAAAACAAGGATTGGTGACCAGGCAAATTCATGCTTTAGTTGACTTTGTGCCATAGTTTAGGAGAACAGTGGTTCTCTTTAGTGTTTAACATTATAACATCCTAATCTTGAGGCAAAGATAAGCCAGCCAAAATGAAGGACCTGGTCTATATTAGTGGGAGCTCAGTATTAGTTGACATTTTCTTATCGTTTCGGGGAGAGTAAACATGTTGCCACCCACAGGCAGATGGAACTTGTACTGTACGTTTCTATTCAAAGATCCATTTGAAATGTATTAAATATGGCTACAGTTACAAGAGAACAAACACAGAGAAAATGACAGAATAAAAATTGCAAATGTAAAAAGTTAAATTAAATAGGGAGTTTTTGCCCTGTTTTTCTCAGCACACTGTAAGCAGATTCTGATGAAAATCTTAGTTTTATACTTTTATTTGTTACAGAATACAAGTATTTACTACTATTTATACTGAGATTACGCAATTACTTACATAATGTGAAATAAACATTTTAGTTCAACATCTCTGACAAACTGGCAGCTGTCTGCAGAGAGTCGCGGCGCTGTAACTTTAGATTCACAGAGTTAGTTACCATGGTAACAGCCCCAACATTTTAAGTTATCTCTCTTTCTGGAGTCAGAAATCCAGAGTTTCATTTCAGGGTCAACAAAACAAACTTTCGTAAACCGGGCCAGGACCAAGACTCTAGCGGCAAAATATGTAGTGTGTAGATCTGAGCAAGGCATGTTTTATTTTACTTTGTGCTTGTAAATTCAGGTTTTTAATTGTGCGATGATGTAAGAACGAATTTCTCCTTTCAAAAGTCAAATAGTCCTGCTTTAATGTCCTCCTTACATCGGAGTGATGCACTTTTTAATTCCTTACAGAGAGTGAGCACAGGCTGACGAGAACTGTCCCAAAATAGAAAATGAAGTCAGCTGCAGCCAGAGAGAGAGAGAAAGTGCAGAAGGGAAACACTGAGCACAGGAGAGACAGAGAGAACATTCATCTGATTTAAAAGACACGGACCCTGGAAACCACATACATATTACCACAATAACACCTGCTATAAAACTCATATGCATGGACTTATGCTCCAGACACTTAGATGCTATGCAGAAACAGCTGTTCATTAATATGCTGTAGCTTGCTGTGTACTGAGATCCCGACAAATCCATGAACACATTTATCAGGGTGTGAATTAACAGTGCCAATTAGTTCTGAAAAATAGGCCTTTCCCATAGAGCTTAAATGTCAGATTTAAAGGTCACCTATAAGTAATTAATAACAATGTGTGACCTTAGTGTTGAATGTGGAGGGAAGAATCACTTCTTTTTCCAAAATATTTGAGACTGTCACATTCGGCCTCTGAAATACAGAGCAGCTTAGTGTTTCTGATGGCTGCCAGAAAGCAGCTTTTATATATAATACACACACACACACACACACACACACACACACACACACACACACACACACACACACACACACACGCGCGCGCGCACACGCACATGCACATACAGATACAAAGAGTTTCTAAAACAACACACAGAAATTAATCAGTGAAAGAACTTTCTCCTTTCTATGTGTCAAACATTGTTTCTTTCACATGCTTTACCTTAATTGAATTACAATGCAGAAAAACATACTTATGAATATTCATACACACAATCACATAAATACACTCACACGCTTTCTGCCACAATCCCAAGTTCCTATTTGTGGTTCTAAGCATGATGGGAAAAACCTCATACATGAACACTGCAATCAAAATACACATTTAATTTATATAAACTGTATTATACCTTTATCTTCTTCTTTATCTTCTGTAGCAGCAGAGACCACACCGCCGATCTTATGATACAGTAAATGTTAAATTGGTTTTGTATCAGGTTATCTCGAAAGCCTGCATACATAGTATAACAACATTGCTGCTATGCACTGTTACCCATTCAGTAGAGCAGACACAGATCTTATCAAGAGTGAAATGCCACATGGGATGAGTGGAATATTTGTGCAAAGATGTTTGTGTATTTCCATCTCAATTGTTCAGTGATATATTGTAATTACCACTGTTCTTTCCTCCTTGGAACTACTCGGAGTCCTTGGAACAATTGTGTCACAAAAGCAACCCTTCCTCTCTTAGCTGATGCTGAATCAAACCCCTGCAGTTAGTGCCACACAGGTCAAGGTAATGAACTGGAAAGGGACTATAGCTCACAAAGAGCTGCCACGGGCAATGGCCCCAACATCCTCTCTCCTGTAGCGTCTCTGAAAAGCATGATAAGGGCCCCGTAATTAGGAAGATAGATGGTTATAGTATGGGCCACAGATTGTAAAAACTAATGGAGTCACTAAACTCACATCCATTAACAGGCTTTCTGAGGTCAGCTGTCATTGATGCAGCATAGCAAAAAGATTGTACATCCCGATGGGAAGTCAGTGTGAGGAGCAACACTGTGGCTACTTTGTAAAGTTATATAAATATAGAGTAATATAATTACTGTGAAAAAGTGATACACCATGTTGATTGTTTCATTTCTGGATTGAATATAGGCTGACAAGAGAAAAAGAAAGAAAATATCCAGCAGAGAAAAATGTCCAACTCTCTGCGGTCTAAAATAGAGTTTTATCTTATTCCTTGTAAAAATTCAGCCAAACACTTTTTTTTTTTAGAAATGCATTTACATATAAATTATATTCAAGTCTGATGTGCCTGGAGTTCAGTAAAAGTCCCATATTATGCTCATTTTCAGGTTCAAACTTATATTTTGGGATGCTGCGAGAACATGTTTAAATGATTAATGACCAAATAAACATTATTTTTCTCATAATTACTGTCTAAAAATGCATGTATTCACCCTCTGTCTGAAACGCTCTTCATCTATCTCTTTAAAGACCCCCTCCAGACAAAGTCCAGTCTGCCCTGATTGGTCAACGGGTCCAGATCGTTTGCATCTGCGCTCTTAGTACAGTTTAGTTGTGACATCACAGCCCTACAGAAGTCCTGACTGCTTGTTTAAAGACACAGTTTCTTCTACAGACTGTGGGCATTTTTCTGTGGATTGAGCGTTTTAAAACTTTTCCGGAATTTATATAGCACTTCAACTTGCTCTATAATCAAAAAAGTTGTTTAAATCTCACTTTTTACAATATGGAACCTTTAACAACATGCTGGGACTGTAGTGTGTGCACAAGCTTTCTCGCAGAGAGCCAGTTGGCTGTAGGCTCAAAGAGTTGTCAGAGTGCTCTCGCATTAAAATATGTTTTAAAGCTGCAAATTTTGAAACTTTTGAGACAAATTCAAATCTATCAGTTGAGGTGTGTGACACAGTTAAGTTATAAAAGTCAATTTGCTTTGCATACAGTACAGCAAAGAAAAGCAAACGAATACAAAAGGATCTAACATGAAACAATAGAGTAGGACCAACCTTGAATAAGAATACAAATTACTTTCCCCACACCCACACTGTTGCTGACCAAGGACCAAAAAACAGAACCAACAAACACTGATCGCCCTCTTCTAGTGTAAAACACAGTCTCAAATAGAGCAAAAGTCTCTTCCATTTTGCAACTGACATAACCATTTAGTGTAAAGTTTAGAGGAAATTAGGCAACCTCTACGCAGATCTCCCAGCATAACCGATAAACCCTGAAAAGCACAGAATAGAATTGGGTTGAACTATGACCGGAAAAGGAGTGATAGTAGGACAAACTAGATATGAATAATTTAAATACAGAAAAAAAAGGACAGGAAGACAGATGTGGTAGTCCATATAGACACACAGTAGAGGCACAGTAGTAGTGAGTCTGCTGACTGGTGTGAAATGATTGGCTGCTTACTGAGGCGAGAGAGGGCAAAGGGAAAGCAATGGGGAGCACTTTGGCCTGCCATCAGCGTGGCTGCTGAAGCTTTTAAGAGACTGAATTAGGGGTGGCTTAACTTCATTAGTGTCCCTGGGCAGCAGTGAGAGCAGGTGGGGAGCACTGAGGGATCCCATCTGCAGCCAAACAAGCAATTAGACACGCACGCACACACACACGCACGCACGCACGCACGCCACCTGCCTCGGCCGTGATGGATGAAAGGTGGATGAAGATTGCTGTGTAATTATGAAGCCTATCAAAGCCATCTATCTAGTTGTGTGCGCTGTGTTGTTCATGTTTGCTTTTAGTGTGTGTGTTTGAGAGAGAGAGAAAGTGAGAGGGATTAAAATTTTCACATGAAGAGTAGCACATCAAACTACTGTCTGCAATGGGGAAGAGTGACGGAAAAGAGGGCACTTATTGATTGACACTATGAACGCACACATGCACACATACACACACACTACACACACACACACACACAGGGAGTCAACTGTATGAAATGGATGGCTGGATTGCCTATGTGTTGCTATAACAACAAATTAAGGCCTCACTGCTCACACATTTCCATTTGTACACACAAGTAAGTAAAGATTCACTTTATATTCCTCCGTTTCTAACAGTGAGGATAATGCTACATACCTGAAAAATCATTCTAAGTGTCAGCTAGAT
This sequence comes from Echiichthys vipera, assembly GCF_963691815.1. NCBI lineage: Eukaryota > Metazoa > Chordata > Actinopteri > Perciformes > Trachinidae > Echiichthys > Echiichthys vipera. The sequence goes on along the minus strand of NC_139830.1, from coordinate 15,037,179 downwards.
CACCATGTAAGCAAAATCCACGGCTTTTTGCTCCATTCAAGTATATCTGTAAAATAATTGGTCTCAAAGTGAATAGAGATACAGTAAAACACATGAATAATATAAATTCTTTTTTTTCTGATGAAGATCTTCACTTCACTGCTCTCCTTGTAAATGTTTGCATATAGTCTATTTTTGTCTTTAGCACAGACTCACTTTTGAAATTCACATTAAATGCAGGAGGATGTGTTGTGCTCCAAAGGTCTGTTTTTAAACTGATGGATGGAACCTAAAAATTGGGTCACAGGCCTTCTTTTTTTTTCTGGTGCCATCATGAAAGGAGTTCACATAAATGGACAATCTCTTGTAACCGATTGGTATGAGATTCAGTGAAGAAAGCTTTTAAACATTTTTAACACGTACAAACAAATAATCACAGAATAACAGCATATACATTATTATTGCAACAACCAAATGCTACATGCTTTGTTTTCTGGGGTCAGATAGGATGTTTCGCTGAGACCCTTCAGTGTGTTTTGCCCTGTAGCATCATCTAGTGGATAAATATTGTCAAAGCAGCTCAATATTTCTGTGTGTTAAATGTTATGGGAAGTGGTTGCATATCAAATGTGTGATTTGCACAATGAGAGCACTTCATTTAGGTATATATTGTGATGCCATTTCATAGGTTGTAATTTACAATAACTTTTTCTTTGTTTTTCAGTTCATTTTAAAGGTCTAAACAATGTACAAATAATTGAGAGAAGACTGAAACAACGCTATAATGGTCATTATGCGCATTAGTCCTGTGCTGTGAACTGTATGGTTGTATGCGTTGACCTGCACTGACCTAAGTAAAAGTGTGCACCAAGAAAGATTTAGAAGAAGACTGTCCCTGATTACCCATAATACTCATTCAGAAACGTCCTTACTCTGATTATATTTGTGTTTAATATCTTTATCTTAACATATGCCTTACCTAATTATCTTCTTAAAAAGTTATGTGGGTTTGAGTAAAGCAAAAATAGTCCATTTGCTACTCATACATTGGTCTTATAAACAATATGACAATATTACAAATATTACCTTCTCTGTTTTCCATTAGGAGGAAGCATCATCATTTTACCCTCACACAGTGAGTAGCATTGTGGCAGCTCATTACTGTTACTGTGGTAGCAACTGGATGTTAGCTTGAACACAAACAAATTAAAATAAGAAAGGACAAATAGACATGGGAGCGTTTACACCTGCATAAAGGAGATTTACTGTAGCGTACAGTTCCACTTGACCTCTATATTACTTGTACATGTTTTCAGCTCAAACCTTTATTCACATATCACCATGTTCAGCTTTTTATGTAAATATTTTTCTAAAATATTTGGCTATAATTAAATCAAACAAATGCCATTTGGCACATATTTATATTTGACAAGGATGTCAATACTTCCATCATGTGGCCAGCACTTTAAATGTTGGCTTTGCGCAGTCATACCATAGAATTATACTCTTTGAGATATTTTATTTTATTTTTTTATTTTTTTAGATATTTTTTCATGTATTTAATAACACATTTATTTGACAGGGACATATACAATAAATTAATAAAACAAAATAAGATTTTAATGCATACAGAGATATAGCTTAAAGCTCATTTTCATCCCCAGCTCCTGGCTGATGAACAATAATACAAGATGCATATACTTTAAATACAAGCATTATAAAATACCGTTCACCTCTATCTTTTTGGCTTATTATTCAGTTAGTGCAGCTTTAGAAGAAAACAGCAGTTCATTTCGGGATGGAGTATGTATGAAATACAAACAGAGGTTACCGAGATGTGACGTTGATTCTATGAATACATGCATAACATTATGTTGCTGGTTCACTGAGTTCAAGAGGAGTGAAGCAGCAGGCGTGCCAGTCATCTATACAGGGAATCCTAAATGACTGACTGCGTAAACCTTCTAATTACGTATGCAGGAATTTTCTACACAGCCAGTGGTGCCACGTAGAAACCCAGCATTCTAAGAAATAGTCACAGTAGTCTACCTCATGTGAATGATCAGTATGAAATTGATTACGAGATTACTTTATCTGTAAAAAAAAAAAAGGTCATCGCCCCTGATCTGCACATAGGCTACTGTCTGCAGGCAACTGCTCCCTCATGCATGTCCTCATCTTGTGCCATGAAAACATTTACTCACATATGCATGAATGCTAAAAGAGACCCACATGCAATGCACCTCTCGTGTAACTTCCAACATTCACACACGCAAATGTGCCAGCACCCCCCACTGCAGTACACGCCTGCTCAATATCAGTGGTAAACCATGTAAAAAGCATTGAAGCAAAAATAATGTGCAGTTCATCATCAGTTTGAACAAGTTGGGACACAGAGTCAGACCGTGTGATACGAATGCACGTCACAGGATAATATGGACCATTGAAATTAGAATCATCGGTACAATCCATCAGTTGCAGTGCTCAAAAACCTTTAAGTCTTTTCTGAATCATCCACTGTAGTTCTCATGGGGGCATTACACCCCTGACAACAAAATGCATTTACAGATGGATTTAAGGCAATGCATTTTGATCGTAATATTGATAAGATGTCCTGTGGCATTCAAGCGTGACTCCCCTTTTATCAAGGGGCCCGTGTTTCTTGAAAACACTGCTCATGCTGTCACACGGTCAAAACAACATGATCAATATATTTTTGCCTGTTAGCTCGTTATCAACTGGATGATTTGGCATTCTGGAGACACAAGGGAAAACTGAACTGTAGTTCCTCAAGTCGAATTGAAACAACTAGCAGCTACAATTAATAGTCTATGTCTTATTCAAAGGCACTAACCTCCTCTGTGTTGTCCATGTACTGTACACAGACAAAATTAAGGCTTGGAAATATATTGATATTTCATCGGCATTGTGATATGAAACCAGATTTTGGATGTTGTTGTCTCCTCCTGGTGTAAAGGCTGCATTACAGTAAAGTGATGTAATGTTTTGAATTAACCAGACTGTTGCCTTTACCCACTTAGTCATTATATCCACATTAATAATGATTTTGTGTATGGAACCCTCAGTTTTTACCATTTTGGATTTAATTTCATAATTTGGATCAAGTCTCATCCATGCTTGTAAGAACTTCATCAGACAAGACAGTCTGATGAAGGGCTAGGGAAACGTTACATGGTGCATTAAAAACGCTATTTGGAGCTGATTCTGGTGTACGGGCTCACCGTTTTTTTTTTGTCCGGCACCCAGTACTTATCTTTTTGGATGTGCATGCCTCTTCAACTGTCTTATAATATTTATTTTGCCATAAACCCACCTTTGTTATTGTATTAACCACTTTGCTGCAATCTTATTGAAGGCGGCCGTAGACTGAGAGAGTGTGATGAATCAAGAACGTATTGTCTAAGAAGTCAAGCTCCCATATCCCCTCACATATGCACACAGATTGAGAGGTATGACATGCACTCACTGTCCTTTGTGATGAGAACTGTGATATAAACAAATACTGAATACACACACACACACACACACACACACACACACACACACACACACACACACACACACACACACACACACACACACACACGTGAGGTCTGGCTATATTGAGGCCTATTACCATTTCTGACAGCTACACGCATCACTGGCTGGTTTTGTCTGAGCCAATCAGCAAATGGCTCACTGGGTGTTTCCTTTTACTGCAGCGGTTTTAAAAAGAGCAAATGACTGAAAAGGAATAGAAAGAAATGCTGCAAGGTGTGAGCGGGGGAGGGAGGGAGATCAGACCACTTACTACAGTGACGTGAATTTGTTAACTGTACGTCAAACGGGAGAGCGGTGTCATACTGGATGGACCAATAGGAGGCTGAGAAATGGGGCCACTTATGACATCAATGCTGGCATGGGATGAGAGTTGGCTGCATGAGGGAGCTTTCCAATGAGTAGACAGACGGAGTGAGCATGCAGTGATACTCCAGTCATCAGCAATACAAAAATACAACCTACACGCTTTATGCTTTATAATCTCGTTTTGCACAAGCCAAGCACTTTTTTTTCATTCACACGTATGTGTACATGTAGAACATAGATGCATGAAGCTTGAAAAAACATCCACAGATTTTGATTCCTGCAAACATTACATGCTGCAGATATAACAGCTTCTTGGTAAAATTCCTCATATAGAAATGTAAACCATATCCCTTACAAAACACATTCATATGCAACTATTTTGCATATGATTGCAGCAAGGGTTATGACATGTCCTTTTGAGTCAACATAAAGGGCAGAGCATTCATATTTGGACACGTTCCTACAATATCTAAATACAGGGAACTAACGTATTGTGAATGAACCGTAATGGTCAAGCAGCTAAAAACCCCATTGTTAAGGTTGAGGAAAGCTTGTGGTCATGGTTGAATAGTTAATTAAACAATGGGATTTTTTTCTATTTATGGTCATCATTTGTTCTGCAATAGCCATTACATTCTGGATTTACCAATTTTTATAGTAGCTCTTATTGTTGGTGTTGGAGTTCGCCATTACAAAATTAATTATCATTCCTGTAGCATTCGTGTGACTATTTCTCCTGTAGAAGTGCGTATTCAAAATAAACTAATACATTTTACTGCAAGTTTGATTTAAAAAAAAAAAGCAAAGGTCTGCTCTTGTAAGGAGCACTTACAGTACGGGATACACCGACCAAAGCAACATACTGTATGTTATATACATCCACCTTGAGAATCTTAACGTTGAGATTATTTCACACACAAAGATACATCCAAGACACACGCACGCACGCACGCACGCACGCACGCACGCACGCACACACCCACACACACACACACACACACACACACACAAGCACACACTGTGGTACTGTGGCATCTGCTGCTGCTCACGCCATCCATATTCCGCATTCATTCATCGTTACTCAGCAAGTACAGCGCAGAACAGAGTATTCGTTTTAGGTGGTGACTCTACTTTGTAGTTAAAATGCAACACACCGAAGCATTGTCCATCTAAAACTGATTCTTGTTTATTGATATGTCCTACAAGGGTTAAGTTTTGTCAGTAGCTTGTTCACGTGAAAATATGCAGTTGGATTTCCTGATTTAATCTTACAACATAACATTTAAAAACTATGTTTTAGTTGAGAAAGGCAAGATTTTCTTTTCTTTCGAGGGTTCAGCACCCCCCTAAATGACCCCTGACCCATGTATGTATGCAAGTCTGTATGTAATGCAAATCAGCATGACTTGTGCACATACATCATTCATGAATATTGATGGTCTTGGAATTGATGTACACACAGTGTGTGTGTATAGTTTTTACTGGCTCGGTCCCTGTGATGGTAACATGTTATTGATCCCAGACAGAAGGATATAAGAGGACATTCACAAGCGCACACACACACACACACACACACACACACACACACGCACACACACACACACACACACACACACACACACACACACACACACACACACACACACACACACACACTCACACACACACTCTGGATTGATTTGAGACCTTCGCTTTTGAATTGATGTAAATCACTGACAACTAATGACTTTTAAATCCTACCTATTATGTAGGGAGCAGTAATGTATTAATCCCCAGCAGTACTCACAGCGACACTCAAAACATAACTGCTGTTTTGCGTTCAGACACAGTAAATCCATAGAAACACATTCATGCACACACTCACTCACTAACACTTTTCTGGCCAGAATGACTCCCACAGCAGGAAAAAAGGATTGGCCCTAAGAAAAATGTGTTGGATTGACCACCTGCATAAAAAGGAGAGTTAGACAACTAACAAATTTAAGGCTGACATAGTAAAAAACCTCTTTTTTTTTTTATTCGATCATTCCAACCACATTAAACCAACATTACCAAATACACGTAACCCAAACTTCAGATGATCCTGTTGGCTCAACAAAAATGCTGGATGTGACTAGTATTTGAACCATGAACATTGTGCTGATGCACAAACAAAAAACAGGAGCAAGCCACTTTGCAAAGATTGGTTTAAAGCTACTGGATAAAGGTTGTCCTCATTCATTAATTGCACATACATACCTATAGAAAGTAATGCAGTATGATTTGAATGTAATCCACATTATTCTTACTATAGATATTAATAATATAAGAGCGCCAAAATCAATGTAAAGAGGAGGGGTCAGGATGGAGGATAAGTCTGAAAACACCGGACTTTCCAGGGGGACCAGTTGTCATTTCCTGGAAGTTCTAAGCCAATCCATGACCCTTTTTGTAATTTAACCAAGTTGTTTTTGTGTCTAAAAGTAACCGTCACCGTCGCCGTTTCACAATGTTAAATAGAAGATCATACTTTGTAAGATATAATACAAACCTATTCTAACAGTGTTAAATGGAAGGTTGTATTCATTAGTATTTTTTTTCTTACATAATATATATGCAAATTGTTGTGCGGAGGTTTACATGAGATATCATATATGATGTGAATTTATCCACATCAATATTGCTTGATAATATTTTGCATCATTACATCTATTTTTGTGCTTCAAAGAGTGCGGTCAAGGCAAGGCCTCATAGGAAGGGGTCAAGATACTGCTAGGCTGAGTGTGACTCAGGAAAAATAAATTCACAGACTTTGTGTAGAAATACCTCTGAGGATTGTGGGAAATGTATGACGTCATGGCAGACCGCTGTGAACCAGCCGTTCTTCTCGAGAGGGGACTTGGTCGGGATGTGGCTAATCAGATGGGCCTGTCAACATGTCCAGTTATGTTCCCACAATGCTGAAGAGTTGATGACAAATTGATAATTTCTTTGTTCATATTCATTTTCTTTTTTTTTTACAAAGATATGAGACAGACAAAGGTTGAAGTAAGAAAGCTTTATACTTACATTTACACGTTATAAATCTATCTGTGTACACTTCATTACAAAATGAGAAACAGGCCTTTTCATATCAATAATATTAGAAAATGAAAAATTATGTTACACAACATCAATTTCAAGTGTTGGGAACAAATGGCACATTGACCATCTGGCTGCACTCAGTGGTAAAAACAAGTCACATTAAGTCCAGACCAACTTCAATATGTAGAGTAACGATGTGAATTTTCCATGAGCACTTATTTGCACAAGCTGATGTGATTGTTACAAAAAAATACTCCTTTATAGAAAAGCCCCCTGGGACTTTTCTGTACATTAATCTGCATGTTCATCTACTTTCTTTCTTGATTTCTCACCCTCCCTCCCTCTGTTGCTGTTAGCCCACAGATCCTCTGGGAAGGTGTTTGGACGATAAGAAACAGACAGTCTGGAAAGCAGGGAGAGGCAGGAAGGGAGCAGGGGAGTGGAGTAGAGGGACTTTACAGCTGTTTCTGGTGCTTTATTCTTTTGCTATTTATGTTTCCCAGATGTTTAGGCAAATCCTGGTTGTGTAGTGTACATATGCACACAGACACATGACGCACATATCAGGATAAATCACTAAATACACTGTGAGTGTAGAAAGAATTAAGTAAATTTTCTTGTAAACGCTGCATCACCAGGTGGTGCAATTTGTTGCATAACTTGGTGAGTTGTTAAGGGACTACTTTAGTAAGAAAAGAGTCAGAAGGAATAAAAGAAAATTAGGTTAAACACAAACAGGAAGAAGCATATGAGGTACGGACTTCACCAGTGGCGATATCATATCTTTGTTTATCTAAATTAAAAACCAAACAATCATGTAAGTGTTTTTCTGCTCTTCTGAGGGGTCAAACCAGTGACCTTGAGGGCACAAGTTCAGTGCTGTAACATTTTATCTGCCTACTTTCCAAATTGTAGAGCATCCTTTTCTGTGTGTATGTGTCTGTTACGTTATTCTTACTTGTTGTTTGATAGTTCTTATTGAACATGATTGATTTAGATGAAATGATACAAACCATCAGGAAATGAACAACTAAGAAATAAAAGGAAGTACCCAATACAAAGAAGACATGTGCTAGTAAACACTAAATTATGTTGCTGTGGAGTATATTTTCTTTATTCTCTTATGTTCTCCTTTCACATTGACTTTCAAGGTTCTTTGTCCTCAACTACCGTATCTGGATGCCCACCGCTGGGTTTATGGCTTTACAAATAAGGTCAATTACATGTGCTTCCAGTTATGTCTGCTCACCATGAGCCAGTAGGACATGGTTACAATGGGCTGATAATGGCTCTCTTGCTGGGAAATAAGCCCATAAGGATGATGAATAAATGGACCAGGCTTTTCCTTATGCGTCTCCTCCTCTTGCTTGCTTTCTCTCCTATTTAGTGTTTCTATGCCTTGGTGTGTGTAAATGTGCATGTGGGTATGCATACATGAATGTACAGTATGTTATAGTGCAGAATTGTTATAAGAAATAAAGAGCATCCCAGACAACTCTAACTGGAAACCTGCAGCTTCTTGTAAGGTATTACCAGGCCAGCTGCGAAATGTTGTTCATCTGGTCGTGCAATTCCTCCCAATTGGTCGTCTCATATCCCCAGTGAGGAGCCCTGGGGGGAGCCTCTTTCTCAATTGCTTGAAGAACATAAATGGACTAGCATCCTACAGGGAAATCTCAGTTTGGAAGCTTACGCTTTTTGTCACTACCTGGCGGTACTGTAGCCACTGCATCTTCATTGGCGATCCGTTCATTATACTTGTCACTGTCACTTGAATAAGGGACTGGTTATGCTCCAAAATAACTAGTTTGTATCATGAAATATGGGGATAACATTGCACATTTGCATGCATCCTCTGCTGGGACACATTCAGAGTGTTGTGCTCTGTTGTTCACAGGGAAAGTGACAGACACAGTTGTGTAAAGAATAAAACGTTTAAAGAAATCCTGACAATTTTCTTTTCTCAGTGGGTGAGAATGTTGGACTATGAGTTTCAGAAAGTTGACGGGAAGGAGTTTCCCAATAAGAACTTCAGTTGAAACATACTGGGCCCCTTAATGCCTAATTCACTCTACATGACTTTATCCCTGATTTTCTACTCCCCAACAGTTTTTAGAGCTCCCTGAAAAAAGCCCCAGATCAGGTGCAAATGGTGATGTATTGTTGCATTTGCAACACAGACCAGACAGAACAGTTGTTGAACCTAGAGAAAATGGACTATAGATATTAAAGATATTTTGTGAACATGTGTGCAAACAAACAACACCACTTTACTCTTCTTTTCAAACCAACAACTTGGAGTGCGTGTTTCTGGCAGACATACATTTTCTGAAAAAAAAAAAAAAAAAAGTTTGTCTCATGCATGTTATTATGTCATGCCCTTTGTTTGTGACAAAAAATAGTGTCAAAAACAGAAATACACATCAGGATCCTTCCTAGTGAAAGCTCTTGTAGTGTGTGTTCCCCTGTCGCCGGTCAGTCATGTAGTGTGAAAACCACAACGACGTTAACACTAAAAGACAGTTTCTAAGATCCTAAAGTCCTCCACTTGGGATAGATGCATACCCTTAGACTTACCAGGGCTGGTTTTCGACTGCGTCTTAGAGATCTTGGTTCAATGTCCATGTTCTGTATATGTTCTGTTAATAGCATTTCCATATTATGACAAATACAAGATAAATGTGGTGTATTAAATAGCACAATTATGCTTCTTCCTTTCTTTTAGTACAGGCTGTCAGGATACAACAAATGACTGCAATAAAGGGCTGGCTGCATGATGGAATTCAGTCCTCCACACATATGCATTTCAAAGCTCTTATGAGGGGAGATTTGGGCTAATGTGATAAACAAATTCAATAGAGCAGAAGAGATGAATCAACACAGAAGAAGAAAAACGGACTAGTGTTTCCTGCAACATTTAAACAGTTCCATCCGACTGATTTGGCCAGTGTTGACTATTGGACTTGCTTCCAAAGACTTGGCTTTTTTCCTGCTGTTGACATCATCTATCATGTCATTTTAGCTTTGCTGAAAGCCTTATCCACTGTGGCAGCATTTCACACTTTCGTCCGGAAATCATCTAACTTAAAACATCCGTAGGCCAGACGCACAGCAGTGTTATTGGTAGCTGTCCGGAATAGAAAGTGCTGCAGAAGCTTAACCATTACACTGTCCCTCAGGAATGGTTTCTATTTCAGTGTAAGTACACTGTCTGCCAATGGATATGGATGAGGTGATTGGAGGGGAGAGACAGGAATATTTGATCCCAAAGCGAACCAGCTTGGCAAATCCTTCTGGCTGTTAAGCTTTAATTGTCTTGTGTGTTCTTGATTGGAGTGCTTAGAGCCGAACAGAATATATGTATCATTTGGAACAGTACAGTAAGAGAGATATGAAACGTTAAAAAGCCCTTCCAAAAAATTTTTTTTCTGTTACAGTGCGTGGCAACACCCAATGAGTCCCTGCTCCATTTCAGTCAAAAAGCTCCTCTAATCAGATTTAATGATGAAACTTTTTTTTGGCTACACATTGATCCTTTATATAAAAAATCTTTGGATCCCTTCCCAAGTTTCATTGGAGCATTCACAATTTCAGTTCTATGCCCCTTATTTGGTTTTAGTAGTGGTTATAAAGCTTCCAGTGGGATGGATCACAGGAATTATTAATAATAACTAACAGTGTGTGTGTGTGTGTGTGTGTGTGTGTGTGTGTGTGCGTGCGTGCATGTGTGTTTGCGTGAGCGTGCGTGTGTTTGCGTGAGTCTGTGCCTGCGCCTGCGTGCGTGTGTGAGCTCCAAGGTCAAGGGCCAGGATCATCAAGACGGACATGAAGGCTCAGACTGCTGATTTGCGCTGACCAGAGTTCAACCAGGGACAGCAAGCAGGGAGGGTACGATGTCAAGACGCAGGGAAGATCTTGCTAAATGGACTGGTTCTGTCACTTACAGTAAAATCAGCAGGAATGTAAGGTCCGGGCCTTATCAGGATGAATGTTGCATGAAAATACCCCGCCTCCCCGCACATATAAACAAAGACTGTCTGGAAACATGCCCTCTCTCTGTAAGGATAATTGTTAGGGGAATGCAGACGTTTAGCATCCAGGCTCTCCCCTGATTCTGACCTTAGAGCAGGAGCTATTTGTATTGATGCTTCACCTCCTTTTTTTCTAAGAATGTGTTTTCTTCCATGTTTACATCTGTTTTTATGTGTGCTAGTGTTACTGTTCAAGCAAGTGCAACCATGCATCCGAGTGCCTTTCCTCATCTGCCAGAATACATCTTCATTTTAGCATTTGGTCTTTGTTCGTAAAAGCTTCAGCACTACGACTGCATGCTACGATTCCATGCCCTTCCTTTGTTGACAGTAGAATTTTAAGGAGAAATATGAGGAGAAGCAAGTTTTATGAATTGAATGTTGCTTTTCAAAACTGGTCATATTACCCATTTGTAATTTATTAGAATTTATTACCATCCACTTGCCCCAGTTTTGCTGTGGTTGGAGGGAGTGATGTGAAGCTAATGAAGTGCCCTCTGAGAACTGGATATTACAAATACTGATCAATGGCTATGCAAACTGGTAGTAATCACGGTTACCTCGTTTGCGTTTGTGTGTCTTAAGTGTCCGTGCTTTATGTAAAGGAGGTGGTCAGATAAACTGAGCTGGTTCGACATTAATCAATTCAATTGGCACCGTTACATTCACCTTCCTAGTCCCACTGGCTCTCTCTCTTTTGAATCTCTCACACCTTTTTCTTTTAACCATCTCTCGGTCAGCTCTATACTGATATAACTACATGGCTCTTTAGGCTTCAGTTTTACACTGTGTCAAATCTAATTATGAAAACAAAAATATATAAAAGATTAATTTCTATTTGGCAACTTAAAAGACATATTTTAGCTGTGCTACAAGAATGACGTTGGTGCAGTCAGTCCTGCTATTGGAACAAAAAAGCTGCATGCTAATCATACCATCAGGGAGGTACTTTAACCCGAGGAATGCAAGGTTTGACACTGCAGTGATTGGTAATCTGCCAACAATCTGCACTGACATGGAGACAAACAGGAGAGGGAACCTGCATACAGTAATATACAGAGAACTGTTATTGCATCTAACTTTAGACAAGCTAAAAAGAACATTTCCCAAAATGTCAAACTAGTACTTTAATAGTCATCCTTTGTGAATAAAGATGACAATGTTTGCATAGGTTTGATGGATGGAATGATAATCAGGACCCACATTATTTTTTAATTTTTAATTTCTTTTTGTTTAGTCTAGTTAAGGTATTGCTTCATCTTTTAATGAGAAAAGAGAAGCATTACAATTATAATGGGAAATCTAAGTATTGTAAATCTCCATCATTAGGGAAGGGATGACAATTATTCAATCAACTGCCCACCCACTTACATCGGCAAATGCTGTGGTTGGACAAACAATTAACAAAACATCATTGTGGATAGCAAACAAGTATAAATAGACTATAAGCATAACGTTCAAAAGCAAAGAACAACTCACACTAGATGGGATACTTGTCTGGAGGACAACAAGAGGCCCTTGTAGTTGTACACACAAACACACACAAGCAAACAGCCACATGACCTCTCTTTTTGAGCACAGATACAAAAAATTGACACATGTTCCACACAAATGCAAATGTTTATGTTTTATAACTGTAACTATAATGAGAGAGTAGGTACAGTCTATTGTTCACATTTGGTTTAATCTCCTCAATGAATCCATGTGCCGTTTCTTGCACACTGTGCTTTATTATGACGCCAATTTGGGTGACTTGGAGACATAACGAGCCGTCTATCAGTCACTCGACCTAGATTTACCTTTGTGTAGAAGAAAAAAGAAAAAGAGATGAAAGGTAGAGTATGTGCAGGATGGTTAGGCACAATGTGGCTTTGCTGTTTGCTTATGTGTGTATAATTAAGGTATGGACAAAAACACATTTTTTGCAGCTTGAAAATTACACAGAACAGTTTGGGGAAACAATCGTGCTCTCCGATGCTGCACTGCTCTTTCTAATCAGATGGTAATACAGGAATACAGTTTCTCATACAAACGCACAACGCATGCACACGTACTAAACCCTTACAGTTTTATGCAAACAATTAATTTTAATACAATTGAACAATTATCTTTAGGCTCACATTGCACAGTACATTTGGAACTATGCTGGATAGAGAATATGATATTTAAGCATCGACTGTGTTCTTTGATCGGATTTGAACAGCTATAATCTGTATTTCCGTAGTTCACATCAGCTCTAAAGATATTTACAGTGTCACCTTTCAGCTGATTGTTTTGGTTTTCGATGTGCAGTTTTACTGTTTTGTTTCACTCTCATTAGCGTAATTTGCTTTGTTACAGTAAGCTTAAGTAAAAAACACTGCTTTAAATCAACTGTGCACTACCCTTTTCAGCACCAAACAGCAGACAGGCACAGATAGTGATCAGCTGGTAAACATAATGTACCTTTAAAAGAGCCAGATATGTCCCCTCAGGAATTGGTGGAGACCAAATCAGAGCATCAAGGAGAGCAAATATTAGATTCTAATTCCTCTGGAGGACACAATTCCAAATTAATGCTAATGTTGCTTCTTACCTGCAGGCTGTGGCAAATATTTGCTGAAAAGTTCCCCATATTAACTTAATAACATGTCTGTGTTGTGTTCACACACAAATTGTTTCCGCTGCTCCCAAGCGGACTAAAATATCAGTGCAGGTTCAAGTTATATTATTCTTGTGCCTTGTTCATCTTAGTTTACTCATCTTACAGTAAAACTCATTAATCCTACAGATTCATGAAAGACTTTGCACTAACCTACCAGGACTACTTGATGAAAACACACACACACCCTTTTCTTCTAATTTGATTAAATATCAACATATGTTTTATAGAAACATAACTTATGTTTTTTAGGGCCTCATACAACATAAAACTGTAGAAACTATTCAGCAGCCTCGTACTGCTATAGCATCAGAAGTCTGATCTTATTGCTAACATATAAGGCGACAGACTTAAATATTCATAACATCGGGCCTTTCTTTATAATTCATTGGTATTTCCTGAAGGCAGCTACACCTCATGTCTCTTCATCTCCCACCAATAATAGTGTCACACCAGGTTAGACCTTATATTTGTTCTGTTTAAGTGAGATTTGTAAAGCACAGTGGGATAGCCCTGCTGCACATGTGTATGTTAGTGTTTGTGTGTGGGGGGTGTATAAGTGTATAAGTGTGTGTTATCCCAGTGGATTACAGTGGTTTGGTAACTGGCTTGTAGATAGCTTGACAAACACACATTGAGAGAGGGTCAGTCAGAGAGGGAGAAACATAAGAAAAGAGGGACCGTGTGGAAATAAATTGGACTGAGACCAACGGTGAAGCACAGGTACAACTCTAGATAACACATCTTTCCTTTCCTCTGTATCTTCATTCGGTGAGGTCACACAGTACCGTGTATACAAATAAAGGAGCGGATGAACATTTTTTCTCACCTGTAATCCCATAGATATTACACACACATGCACACACACACACACACACACACACACACACACACACACACACACACACACACACACACACACACACACACACACACACACACATAAATGCAAACATATGTACAAAGGCAGGCATGGAAGTGGTCTGAATTTCATTGGCCTTTTTCTGTTTCTAGGCCTTTGACTACCGGAGTTAAAATTAAAAAGCACACTGAAGGAATTGATACTATAAGCAGTTTTTCTGCTGTGTGAAATAATTGTTGCAAATCAATAAAAGATGGAACAGAGAATATATGAAGGATTAATATGACTATGGCCACACACACACACACACACACACACACACACACACACACACACACACACACACACACACACACACACGCACACACACACACTCACACACTCACACTGAGGCTGCTATCAGCCCTGATAAGCAGTCTGCGGATTCCTGGAGGGTTAGCAGACAGCGCTTATCATGCTGCTGACGCAATGCTGCCCAGTAAAGAGACTCTTTCTAGTTTGACCAACAGGGACTGACGGATTTGGTTGTGTTTTTCGGGTCTGGTCTAATGAGATCAAGCAACAGCAGGAGCCCGTATTAGGCTGGGCGCCTGTGTCAGTTCGAAAGAAAAGGTTAAGCAAAATATGCTGTGGCTTTCTGTGGCTTGCTAGAGTCACAGATTCATAGCGAGTTTTTTCCTCCTTGTAAAACATGTGTACGACTCAGAAATAAGACGCAAGAAAAAATCATGTTGTAAATTTCTCTTCTCTGCCACCACACGCACATACAAACCTATAAAGAAAGGGTGTATGCGCTACATGTTCCAAGTCATTACTGGTGCGAACAGGCCACTGTTGGAGATTTATCTGAGAAACAAACAGGATATGGTACAATTTCTGCTGCGCTAACTCATAAACAACTCCTAATCCATCATATGGTAACGATTAAGGAAAGAAGGAGTAGACTGTATAATGTGTATATGTGTGTGTGGGTTGCAGTATTGCATGTGTGCATATCAGTGTAATTCTGATATGTTCCTGTTTAGAAAAGCTTTTCCATCAAATTAATTGAATAAAATCCACAGTTTGGTAGCAATTTTGCATAATTTGCCATTCATGAGACAACCACATAATTGTAGATGTCACAGCTAAATTTAAGCTGTGTGAAGTAGTAAAGTTTAATGTTTAGGAGATGCCTAAACCCTAGATTACTGTGCATAACTTCTGGAGCACATAATGATAAAGGTTTGTCTTAAACATACAAAACAGCTGTCTTTGCATGCACTTAAAAACACATTTCGTTTGTGTTTGATTTTAAAGTGCCAACGGATAACTTTTCGATTTTAACTTATCATTATGAAGTAAATGTTGATTTCAGTGTTATGGCTAAAAAGAAAAGAAGACAAATTACCCCACCAGCAAATGGATTTGTTTTCTATAAGCCTCTATGTCACTTTGCAATTCTGTCTACCTGCGGGTCAGAACCTCCAACAAAATGACGACTCGCTTAACAACACAAAGGAAAAGTAAAGTACTTGAGTTGTGCGGGAAATTATGAAGGTAATAAACTACAACACAGTGGCTTTGTGGTCTGAACAAATAAGGAAACCTATTTTCCCTTCCACATTACAGCAGCAACAGCAGCATTTCACAGCTTCACTAACTGCCCTCTTACAACAAACAGACAATAACACTTATCCGGCTCTTTTTGCGACAGCAGCACCAACAATACCACTTGAGAACGCTAGGGGTGTGGTAAGTTGTCTGCACTTTAAGATACCAGTGGAGGATTCAATATCATCCATCCTGTTCATCTGGTCTGTGTGTGTGGAGAATCAGTGATGCATTGTACTGATCATTTATTTCTTTTGCTTTTTTTGTAACAGATGTCAGCCGATATTGATTAGCTTACTCTGAGGTGTTCCACTGTATCATTTCTAATTTAGTCAATGTTTCTAATGCATATTTGTTTCATGTAACATTAATAAAAACTGTTTTGAAGATCTCTCTTTCTTATCAGTGCAGATTTACAAGATTGGGTTGTTTTTATCATGGTAAAATATTGAATGAGAATTCATGTCCCAACTTTAAATGTCTTATTCAAATTCTGATTGTAAAACTGTGTGTTACAGAGGTTACCCAAAATGCTGTTTACTCGCTGAAGGACGGAAAAATGTTTTTACTGTCAAAAGATTTCTGGCTATCTGGACTTTCTTCATTCTGGCAGTTTTGCATCCCATGTATTTTCAGCTGCTCAGAGATGGCAGATGGTGCTACAAGCAAGTGACCGGCAGCATCACAACACAGTTTGGGGTTGAGCCAAAATAAAGATGACATGATAAATTACTGCAGTTGCGTAGATGGACCACTTAATCACTCCCCATGACTTGTATGTTCATTTCCTGTTGATATGTATTAAATAAGGACTTTTTTTTAATTCTGTTGTGTTCTTTCATTCTCTCAAAATCTGTTAACAGGAAGTTGTCCAACAAGATGCACTTGTCCTTTTTATTCCTATTTCAGAGCAGCATTGACAGAGTGGATAGTAAACATGTAGGCATTTTTTTTTCCTACCGCTTTCATACATCTATATTTCCCCCACTCCTAATTCATAAGCAAACACAGAAAACCAATGTAACCGCACTGTTTTTTCCCCCTTGTGTAAGAGCAGCTTCTTTCTGAACCTCTCAAATGATCAAACTCAGCTTTTCCTGTGACATCCGCAGGGGATGACTAATTTGGCGTGCTTTGTTGAGAGCAGTGAGTCGTGTGTCCTTATAGGCTGTCCTCAGTCTCTGTTGGAGTGTTCCACTGCACCCAAAACTGTAGAGTGCTAAGGGTAAAGAGTTTCCCCTTCGGAACAGGAAAGGGTCAGAGCAGCACCTTCAAAATTTTTTTTTTGGTGTATAGCAAAAAACGGAGAGGCAGAGGGAAGAAGTGAGAGAAAACAGTCATCTAGACACAGGCCCTCCTCTCTCCTCATATGTAGACAGGCTCAAACACATGGAGTCAGTGGTATATATATACACACACACATACAGCACAGCCTGCGTTCCCCTTCAACGGGCACAAGCACAGGCAGTCTGTTGTCTCTGGCAGCCAAACAACTGGCCAATGACGTCTCTCTGGCCCAGTGTGTCAGAACATGATGAATAGTTTTATGTGCCATTATCCAAAAAAGGTTATGACAACAGGAACACACTCTATTATGTCTATAAAGCAGAAGTTACACACGCAGCAGGACGAGGCTGTAAACCTTACCCGTGTATATAACTTGAAGATAAACCAAAAGCAGTCACACGGTCAGTTTTGGTTTACATTTTTCAAAGCCATGAAATAAATCACAGTGATGTGTCACTGCAATGTGTGACAAAGCACTGTGCATGACATATGTCTATGCATGTGTGAGAGACAGTTGGAAATATTCTTAGCTCATTAGCGGCAGAAACAAGCTATTAAAACTCAAAACCTGACTTCAATGAAAAAGAGAAGTGAAATAAAACCCTGTTTTGATTAGAATTGGCCCACAATCCTGTAACATTCCTCTTTGTGTCATTCTCTGTAGTGTGGAGATTATTTTTAGTTTCTCAAAACGCATAACACTGCATCTCCGTCTATGCGTGGCCAAATCTTCAGAGCCCAGCGGTTCAAGTTAACTATGACAAAGCTAATTAGTCAAACATAAATATTACACGTTTTCATTATGAGTCACCCCATAATTTGGAAACTTGCAGTGTTTACAAAATTCTTTCTGTTTTATAGGACTGTTTGTGCTCATGATTGTACCTCTTGTGCAGACACCTTCATTGTGTTACAATAAATGGGAGCCATGGTTCCAGAAAATGTTTGGAGTTATATATTTGAGGGACCTTTTACTTTAACACACAAACTAGGCTATGTCTGAGTTACTGAGGTGAGAATGACTTATATTGGTACTCCATGAATTGCAACTCAATGTTGCAGTGCTGAGGGAAACACACTGGACGTTTCTAAATCTGCGTTCTTGTCCGTTCATGTGTTCTGCTGGACTTGTGAAATGTTATTAGTCGCAATCCATGTACTGTTCCAATTCAATAGTCTGCATCCAGCCGAGTATAGTCGAAATGCACGGATGTGACTTTCTCCGACCATTTTGTCGAGGATGCATCATGGGTAACTTTGTGGACTTTGGACAGCCAGGTATCTCAGAATGCATTTCACATTAACGGCCGTATTGAGTCCTCCTGTCCTCCGGAGTCTCGACTCCCGAGTGGAACTTGCCAAGTCTGAACTACTGAGCCCACAAGTTTTTGTTCCTGTAGGCCCACAAGTAGGGAAATGCTTTTATTTCTTCTCACTTTCCTTTCTTGATTTTTACTTTTATGACAGGTAGTAAGTAGGTACAAGTATTGTACACTAACATTTCTAGTGGTATCTGTTGTTAAAATAAAACTCACATGAAAAAAGTCCTGCTAAACTGTCTGAGAAAGGAACATATTCATCAAAAAATCAGCAGCTGCAGCAGAGAAGAAGCTCACAAAGGCTTGAGCAGTTTAGTGACCCAAAACACACACTTGTGATTTTGCGTGACAAACAGGTGCATGCTAGCTAACATGCTAACAAGCTCCAGGTGACTTCTGCATTCACTTCGGAACTTCTACCTTCAGTGAGGTGTGTTAGGTCTTTCTGCTGGTCGTGACACTAAAATTTGATGTGACGCAGGGCGTCTTTTGCCCAACACGTTTGAACATTTTCGAGGAGTTCAGTGGGGCAGAAAAGCTGAGTGAACTGGTTAACGTAACAATAAACAAGCCGAGAAGCTAATTGTTCAGAACGGTGTCTGCCTTAGTGATGTTTTAGTCTGCTGACGATTCTAACGTTATAAGAAGTAGCAGGTTATTTAATTTTACGTGGCCTAATAATAGGCCACTAGTTTTGTTTCTTTTCTGATTGTGAGGCTACATTTAGGAAGGCCTTTGAAAGTACTTATTATTGACCAGTTGAATGCATAGGTTGCAGAGTGCCATTCTATTTATTGTCGGTGTTGGGCTCTCTGGTGTAAGGTGGTTTCTGACATTTAGTATCATATAGGCTATGTCACATAATTTATACTGTCTGTCTTCATAAATATAGTACAGCATACAATAAGCCCTGTTATATATTATAGACCAGGGGCACCCAATCCTGCTTGCTCCTGAGAGCTACTGCCCTCAGATGTGTTAAGGCAGTGGGAAAACCTAAAACATGCAGGGCAGCAGCTCTCCAGGAGCAGGATTGGGCACCCTTGCTGTAGACAGTACGCACTCAGGGACATTTTGTGAAGAAGTCTTGTTATCAACTCTAACAGGTAGAGAACATAAAGCGTAATGTTTACATAAGACAGTATACATGTCAGGATGTATACGTTGTGTTAGCAAAATACATATAGATAACCTGATAAAGGCCAAAAATGCCCCCCCCCCCCACACACACACATACACAGACACACACACACTCACACACTCACTCACATTAAGTTCTCTTCAGGCACTTCACAATGATGGATGACACTGTTACAACACTTCCTCAGTACAACTAGAGGAGTGTATCTGGACAACATCTCTGAAGGCAAAGGTCAAAGAATGTTATTATCATGGCTAAGTTTGCCGAAATGTGATTTACAGTGTGTTAGTGCTGATGTACAGCAAAGACCGGGTTGCATCCTTCAAGAGGCAGCAAAGATTAAGTCTGCTTCTTTATGACACCTTTGGGTCCCCAAGCATGGGACCATATCAAAGTTTATAATTTTTTTTTCTTTGAGATGGTTGCAGAGTTGGCAATTGACTTGTAAATATTTAACAAAGGCAAAATAACTGTGTTAGTATCCTTTGTCAAAGGTCAGAAAATGTGGACTGTGGCTGTGAAGTGGCTTGTCACTCTGGGAAGTCATGGGAAATCGTCTAGCAGTATATAAAATAAAAATACATCTAAAACGCAACTATTTGGCCTCCTGTGCACTAAGTCTTCCTCTCTCAACCTTCCTGACATGCAAACCAGGTTTCTACTGGGCTTCAATGCGAATGAACAGTTTGTACTGGCAAATATCCAGTCCATTGTGATGGGATGACTAAAACATGAGATTTATGCCCTGATTGCACTCGACTGATTGTACTGACCCATGTTGTGTAACGCCAGGCCATGTAATAAAATAATGTTCCTATGTTACATCATAACTCAAATTACTAATGGGGGATAGGAGAGACCTCATAAACTTCAAGTGCGTATATACACGTTTGAAAATCTATCCAGTGTATTAGTCAAACATCTGTCAGATTTTGACAGATGTTTGAACTTCTTTCTCACCCCTACCCCCCCCCCCCCCCCCCCCCCCCCAAGGATGAGCATGCACTACACGTGTGTACAGATAAAGAGTAAAATTGCAGTATGGTAAATTAGGATGGCAAAATCTTAGATAGATAAACGCTTGGATCAGAGAGGCGCCCAGCACCTTCTAGATGTCGCCAAACAATGTGATTACCGCATGACGTCCTCTCCACCATTGAGACCTGGGTTAACATAAAGCACACTAATAAAACCGGGGATTAAAGTCCGAACCCTGACTTGAGTGACATCAGTCGGGGGCCAAAGCGGTTCCAAAAAGGTCAATTCAAGCTTATGCAATCAAACTAATTCGAAACAGGTTCAAGTAGTCAAGATGACTGCATGTGTACGCAGTTCTTAAGCAGCCCGAAAGGTCGAACATGGATCAAATTGATTCACCATGGCAAACAGCAAGAAGAGAGTGGCGTTGTTCATGGCCAGCAGCAGTGCTTTATTAGAAACATATGAACAATTTATTCATCTTACATGGACTTTAAGCAGTGACGGTTGAAGGGGGCGGCTACGGTATTCAAGAGATGCTCTACCACAAAATGAAAGCACTTTTGTTTGAGGGAATAGAGCTTTCTATCTCTGTATGAATTAAGGAATGGTGAAGTTAAACTATCATCATCTATCATACAAACTGTAACGCCTCTTGTTCAAGAGCTGGTCGACAGAGAGGATGACAGTGCAAGATGATTTTAATGAGAATTATTTTTTACCCATCAGTCCACAGTTGTTGTGAGTACACTAAACACATCTAAGTTCACTTTTTTTAAAATTAACCAATACATTTTTAGACATCATTTCTTATCGGGCATATGTATTTAGACATTTCTTTTGAATGGAATCATTTTGATAAATTAGGCTATTTGTGTAGCTATTATTACTCTATTGGGGTAATTTATGGTATGTATCATAAGCCTAAAGGCTTGACATCACATATAATTAAACATGTAGGACTTCATTTTTATAGAGAAGAGAGAGAGAGACCCGCTGGACTCATGACC